>NC_137462.1:195391239-195991239 GCF_964235325.1 Thermobia domestica | reverse complement strand
CTGTTTTCACATTAAACAGCGGAGAGAGCCAAAAATGGAGATTATAACATGCGGACGTTCTGTTTTACGCGTACGGTAATAATTTTACAAAAATATGCATTTACACAGATTCAGCACCTTATATTATAAATACGTTTTTAAACATCAGACCAAAATACGAAGCATTGCAATCCACTTTGCTTAGAATTGTCTCATATTTACAGGAACTGATGAGAAAGCAGCAGATCAACGATACATACAAACTTTCCTTTACTAACGAACTCACAAATGAATGCAAATTCAGCACATTGATGCGCATATTAAGTGCGCAGTGACATTTTTTCTTAAGTTTGACCCAAATAGCCCCTTGGCTCAAATAGCCCCGGTCTCCCCTATTTATTATTATTATTATTATTATTATTATTATTATTATTATTTGGTACTATAATGAAGTTAGGGATTGAGCATATGATAATGTGGTTAGGGATGAGCAGATTCCTGAAATATATGCAAACATTATAAATTTTGTCTGTCGGTTCTGTAACTTCAAGAGTTATACAGGTATTAGGCATAAATACTAGAATATTAAAATTACAGAAGTTAATCAGTATTCACGTATGAAAGATTTAATATCAAACCCAACACAAGTTCTTTTATCCATTGATGGGGGGAGGACGGTGGTTCAATTGTAGAGCGCTTACCTCAGCTGTATAGTGTCCCTGTTCGATCTCCGGTCAAGTAAATTTGTGACTGATAACAACATATCCGTGGGTTTTTAGGGGGTACTGCCGTTCCCTCCCACAATCTCATTCCACTAATTCTTACATCATCATTTTCTTGACTCAACCTTCCGTTTCCTTACCCTAAACAAAAAGGACATACTCGTAGGACATTAAACTGAAAAATTTAATTTTTTTTTAATCCCTTGAAATTCATTTTCTTTTTCTTTTTAATTCTTGATACATTCTATTAGACACAAAAGCGATTAGGGAAACATCAGCTCATTCTCATTAAAAATAAATAAATAAATAAATAATGTGAAAAATTATTTTAATTTAGCTACGTCTATCAAAGACATCAACCTATAAAGAAATTCAAACTCAGTAATGTCGAAAATATTATTTCGTCAATTTATTCTTTAAATAGAAAGGGACAAAAATGACTTGACTGGCTTCAATCCCTGCTTAATCCAAACTACTCTTTTTAACTACAATAAAAAAAAAAGGATTTAAACAAACTATTCCACAATGTTCAGGGACCAGCAAACACAACACCTATAGCTTTTCTTGAGTTCTAACGCAAAGAGTTATGCCAGTATATTATTTTCTACTGTGTGCTTCCCGTATCGAAACTAGTGGTGGGCACAAAAACCGGTTTTTCGGTTTTCGGTTTTTAGAAAACCCGAAACCGGTTTTTGAAAATGTTCAAAAAACCGGTTTCGGTTTTTCACCGAAACCGGTTTCGGTTTTCTTCAAAACCGGTTCGGTTTTTTACCTGGTCCGGTTTTCTTCAAAACCGATTCCGGTTTTTTTTCCAAAATTTGTTCTATTTCTGACCAGAATGGTGTTTCGTTGTTCTCTGGAAACCGAATCCATTTCCACAGAAATAGTTTTGTGTTTTCGGAAAGTTTTCACCGAAACCGGTTTCGGTGAAAACCGAACCGGTTTTGGAGAAAAACCGAAACCGGTTTTGGAGAAAAACCGAACCGGTTTTGGAGAAAACCGAAATGTCGGTTTTTCGGGTTTCGGTTTTTATAGAAACCGGTTTTCGGTTTTTATAAAAACCGGTTTTGCCCATCCCTAATCGAAACAGCAAAACGAATTCACTAAATTAAAAACCGTAACTGTCAGAAGTTTTCTCTGTCCTGTAAAATACACAAAAAGAGCTTGAACTGGCTTCGATACTATACGTCTCATATACTTGTAAGACATTGGTTCCCTTTATTTATTCGGGTTGAATCCCGTACCTAGACTTAATATTTAATCATCAGGCACCACAACATAAATCAAAAAGTTACATAAAACTGACATCAATGCGAAAACGGACTTATGCTGGTCGGAAATCAAAGAGAATTTTGCTACCCTTTTCTGTTTTATTCTTTTAACTTCACGTTTTCAATTCTTTGAGCTCCCAAACGTAGTGATGGTGGCTCAGTAGAGCGCTCACCTTTGGTGTGTGGGGTGCCTGGGTTTTCTCTGAGTTCTTCCTATTTCTCTCTCTTTTTTTTTTATTTCACTATTATCAACCATCTCATTATCACTATCTCCCTAAGTCATAATCTTGGGACATTAAACTTCAATAAATAAATATAAACGATCAGGAAAAAACTAACATGTTATAAATTACTGTAAAGGTATGTTTCTTAAACACGTATGATGTCAACTATTAGCTTCAATTCTACATGTCAAGTATTGCTGTAGTTATTTTTCACTATTGTTCAAATTAACAGTAAAACACTTCATTTACTGAGCTCCTCCGTGGCTAAGCGGTTAGCGTACGCGCCTTTGGCGTGGGAGACCTGGGTTCGATTCCCAGCGGGAGCTCATGTGGTTCGGATTCCACGTTAATCAGTAGGTCCACGTCTCATATAGCCTCGCTGCTGAACGGGACGTTAAACTCAAAATCAACTCAACTCAACTTCATTTACTAATCTCGAGAGAACATGCTAGTAGTTTAAAAATAATCAGACAGTGGATTGCAGTCTATACTTGCATTGCCAAGACAACTCACCAAAATTTACTGTGCAATTGATTCGAGTGCTGCCGTATAATGGAGTCTCGATTGGGAGTTTTTATAAAATATTATTTTTAGAACACAAATTCCATGTTTACTTGAAATTAAAAAGAGTTAAGTGAACACAGTGTCACCTAAACTTATAATGATACTTAACACAATGATGCATTTTGATATGCAACTTTACTAGACTTCGCTGTTAATTTATAAGTAGCGAAATATTCCCTTTTCGTCCATCTTAAAATATCTTGAGCCTCAGCTCCCACTAGCTTTAGCAGCCTATCTTGGGTACTGGTAACTCATTCATTATTCTTTTCCCCTGTTATGAGTCGTAAAAATCGTTTCTTCTTTATCTCAATCTTTACATGCAACCTACCCATTTTAGATTATTTTCTTTCGTGTTTGTTTCAGAGTTCTTTTATTCTTACTTCCCTCCTAACTTACCTTCTCATTTCCGGAATGGGCTTTTAATGCTCTTTCTTAGTGTCCTTAAGAGAATCACCTGGGTTGGAATTGGTAGGAAGAACAAGTTGTAAATTAGAATGTCAGTGATCCTAACTTTGCTATATTTTCTTTTGTTCGTACTCGTAAATAAATCTTCCTCTATTTTGCTTCTTTACTTTTTCGCTATTTTCTAAACTTCTACTTTCAATAGATCATTTCACAAAACATTACACGCACCTGTCTGTGATGCACGCTTGTAACACACAACAAATTAAGAGAACATTACGGTATCATTAATTATTCATTTAAGAAAGCTCCAGATATAGCTATTCTACATTTTAAATATTAATAATAAAATAAAATAAACTAGAAAGAAAACTAGAAAGGAAGTCAGCCTGGACTTATGTTTTAGCAACAACCTTATTCCAGTTCGCTTGGAAGACTTGAGAATTCTCGAAATACCTGATAAAATTTAGGTGTATTTCTCATCCGACTTTTGCTTCAATGATGTCCGTATCAATTGTATCATCAAGAGGGGAACCAAACTGTTTGGCTTCACCCGACGGAACTTTCAATACTAGACATTAACGGTCACTAAATTATATTCTACTCTTGTTAGGTCTATTATTGATTACTGCAATACTATTATTGATCATTGTGGTTCCCCTTTTATTCCAAGCTAGAACTAACAGAACGCACTCGAAATTTTCATAAAGTAGATTTGACAATTAAAAATAAATAAATAAATAAATAAATAAAATTAAAATAAAAACTGAATATCATAGGATCAACTAACTACGTAAGTCTATGTAAAAGATTAGATATAAGTACACTGAATAATAGAATAAAAGCAATTTGAACTTTCTTAGCAGAATGCTTAAATCACAAATAAAATGCCTAGTTTACTGGGAAAGATACGCCTTTATCTACCAACCCAAAATTTACAATAATAATAATAATAATAATAATAATAATAATAATAATAATAATAATAATAATAATAATAATAATAATAATAATAATAATAATAATAATAATAATAAACACATACATCTTAATTTACATTTTACTTTTCAACAAGGTCTCCATTTCTTTGTACTTATCACATTTTTCTGGAAGACTGAAACTACCCTTCCGATAGAGCACCTTTCCAGCTACTCGCAGATATTAACAAAACACACTCTGCGATAATGGGTATACACATATAGATAGCTATTTTACTCTTCCCAGGATGTTAAAAATATCAAAAAGCTACTTGCAAAAATTTTATAAGGAAATATGTCAACGATTGACAACTTAGAAAGAATACACTATAACACAGATTGAAAAATAAATGAAATTTTTGAGTTTAATGTCCCACAATTATGCCTATACAGCTAAGGGAGATGATGATTGAAGCAAATGAATGATGATGGAAGAATTGGTGGAATGAGAAAATGGGAGGAAACGGGAGTATCCCGAGAAAACCCACGAGCACTATGTTGTCCACCACAAACTTACTTGGCCGGAGGTCAAACCAGGAACCTGACGCACCCGAGATCAGCAATCTACCACTGAGCTCCCTAGATTGATAAATTAGTCTCATAATAGAGATTAGTCGGTACAATGAGAAGGTACAGGAAATTCAAAATGGCTGTCCTATAAGATAGCTTTTGTTGTTTTACATTGACCTTATTGATAATTTTCTTTAAATATGGCATCATCTATGACGTTACAAAAGTGTCACGGATGATCAAATTATGTAGCAATAAACACTATAACAAAAGTGTTAACGCTGCTTCATATACTAAACCATTAAGAAGTATAATTTACGGGATATAATGGGTGCAAGACGAGGTTCGATTTGGATAAACCTCACAAAATACTGATTTTATGTTAACCTTCAACTAATAATGTTAATTTTAATCCTATAAATCGTATGATACTGTTCACAATTATTACGTTTTTAAAATTGTACGTAGTGTCGCAAGGACTCGTGAACCCTCGGCTCTTTA
Source organism: Thermobia domestica (assembly GCF_964235325.1). Classification (NCBI taxonomy): domain Eukaryota; kingdom Metazoa; phylum Arthropoda; class Insecta; order Zygentoma; family Lepismatidae; genus Thermobia; species Thermobia domestica. Next base: position 195,986,089 of record NC_137462.1, on the reverse strand, counting down.
TCAATCACAGAAATGGTTTTCTTTACGTAATACATTGGAAAACTTCGGTATGATTCGTGGAACTGGCTTCCGAACGCACACTGGAGAAAACGTCAAACAGAAGTGGACCAACAGTTTGTCCCACTTTGATGAATGGTGAACAACCGAGAAAAAACAACACTTAAAAAACTATAATACGATCGGTAAAAATTATTCGAATAAAACTGTAACAACAGCGAAAATATAAAACAACAAAAACATTAACATAACTAATTTAGTGGCAATTCGACAAAACTGTATCCTTAGGCGATGTTCTCCATATAACGCAAGAGATGACACTAATAAAATTTCATGGATAGGGGTTGACGACCAGAACGCACCCTCTGGTGTGTGACGAAAGCGATAGATCAAGGTGAAGCTTCACGATTCCTTGCAATCACTATAATACTCGGCATATAGCGTAAGAGTCTTCGGAGCGGGAAATCCGGTTTCGGTTCCCGGTGAGAGCTAATATTGTTCGGATTCCACGTTAGTCTGTAGGTCAATATTTTAGATGGGCTCGATGTTAGACGAGACATTAAACTCCAAATCAACCGACCAAACTCTCAACTGTGGCAGCAAAAAGTATTCAAACGGTACTTTCCTCGGACCACATTTTACATATGGAAGGAAGAATCAATTGAGGAAAATTTGAAAAACAATAGCAATGGAAATTGCAATAAAATAAAATACGGATGGAATATCAAAAGTGTTTTTAATTTTTTTAATTAAACAATGGAAATTGTTTAACCCTTTGTGTCCCAGTGGTTACGCCGTGAAATCATCATTTTGAATCTTTCCTCTCCGTTTGCCGCTGGTTACACAGTGAAACCATTTGCAGCACTGATTACTGTTGTCATCTGCTAAACAGAAATCTAACTAACTCTCACATAGACAAGTCAAAGGAATTTAAACCTAAATAAGTTGTGGTGTGTATGGGTTGGTATTTTATTATACTGTACCATTTATCAAAGTTTTATTGTTTACATCCTGGTTCCCCTCAAGATTCCCTGATAGCAATTTAGTAGTGACATGTAACTTATCAAATGATATTAATACAATTACAGTAAACCCTCGTTAACACGAATTCCAAGGGACTGAAAAATCAGGAGTTCGTGTTAAAAGAATTCGTGTTAACCGGGGACCCAAATTTTATTATTCGAATACATTTTCTCCATACATACGCACTACAGTATACAAACTATACATACCACTACAGTATATTATGTATGTCATAGAAAACACTAGAGATGGTATCGAGACGAGACTGAGTAGTCTCGGTCTTTATACCATCCACAGAATTGTATTGAGACGAGACTGAGAGTTTCGGTCTCGTCTCGATTTCGAAAAGCACTCCTTGGTCTCAAATTCGAGTTAAGATCGAGATCGAGACTAGTTTCGGTCTCGGTACCATCCTTTGAAAAGTGAAAACACTAAAGTTATTATCCTAAAGTTTATTATACTATCTTCGAAGATTAAAAAAAAAAACAGTTTCCACGCAGAAAATCCAGGTCAAGTTTAAAAATTGATAACTCCGCTAGCAGGGTGAGTACCGCTAGTAACGGAAAGGTATTTATGATTGCTGTCACCACTTTGGAGTTACAGGAGAGAGAAGATGTTTTGTCTCGAGCTGTCGCCAGCTCGTCTGCCAAGCACCTGCATGTTCAGCGCTTGACGGAGGACAGAATCAACACCTCATAAGAGAGGAAAAATACCTGTTTCTGGTTTTTCTCTTATTTACAAGGCAATTTTCGTCTGTATAAATACTGTATGACAAAAACTGATCTGGAGTGAAATCTGAAATAAGAAAAATGATCTGAAAAAAAATTGAAAGTTCGTGTTAAATCAAAACCTTTACTGACTCAAGGGACTAAAAATTAGTTCGTAATTCGTGCTAACCGAAATTCGTGTTAACCTATAAAACTTCCTATAAGATAACGTACAGCGATTGCCGGGACCGAAATTTTGTTCGTCCTAACCGAGTGTTCGGCTTAAGCGAGTTCGTGTTAACGAGGTTATACTGTATTTTTAAGTGGTAGAAAAGCCCATATCTAGAGAGAACCACGTATAAAAATAATAATGAGAGATTATGAATAACATTTTCTATATATGAATAGTATCTAACTAAATATGCTATTCTTTTTAGAATAACATTTTTATGCATGGTCTTCAAAAGATTAAGAGGTGAGGAAAATAGTTACGTTACTTTAGAAGAAAATGTATTAGAGTGATAAAAGATAATCAGCTAATACGGTAAGTGATAAAAGAGGGAAGATAAGAATAATTCAATTGATGGTCGATATTACAAAGTAATTTTTACTTCAAAACGGGGTGACTGGCGTTTTTATTGGCTCGCAAAACATGACTTATTCTCAGTTTGCAGTAATTGGACTTTTGTTGACGACACAATACTTCTGATGATGATATCTAGAATACTCAATTCTAATATTTTCTCTATGGATCATCTCATATATAATTTTAGTTGTATCAATTTATATGTGATGAAATCTCCACACTGCGGTTAACCGCAAAAACTTGCGGCAACATGCCATTATCGCTTGCACTCATCATATACTAAGACGTATAATGCACGAAGCTTTAGTTCATTGTGTTAAGGAAATAAGCTAAGAATTTGGTGGGAGGCGATTGACCAAGAGTCAAGGTGAACCACAGTGAACTCTTTACAAGCTCTTACTTCATCTGGTAACAAAAGAACTTCGTAACCCTAACCATCTTCACATATGTTATCAACAAAGTAGAAAAACCTGTTCCATACAACAACAAAGAAATTCGACTACATATAGGCACAAGAATCAAACTCGGTTAGTTTCACATATGACTTTAAAACGGAAGTGCAAAATCTGCCTTTATACGCACACAAATAGCAGTGAAAATATACACTTATAACCTGACCAGTGTCACGTTTTATATTATATATAAAAATCACAATCCCGCTTAATGACAACCTTTTATCATCTTTTAGGATTTAGGATTTAGATTTCTGGGCTTTCGACATCTATGGCCATTTAGCCCGTCACGTATAAGGGATGACGTCTCTCGGCGAGCACAGTACCGGAGAAAGGAACGGAAGAAAGGATTGGGGAAGGAAGGAAGCGGCCTGGGACCTATAAGTTAGGTACTACCTCGGCATTAGCCATGTGTGAATGAAGAAAACCCAAGAAAACCTCATTCAGGATGATTGTCTGAAAATTTTTTCACACTTTTTCGACCGTGACCCACCGGGAAACGAACCCGGGACCACCTGCACCGAAGGCGAGAGCGTTAGCGTCTACGCTACGCGGGGCCACTTCTTAATCTTTTGAAATAAGTTTGGGCTTCGTTATGCTTCCGTTAAGATATCTACAAATACACATATTGAGTTTTGGATTTATTTGCACGAAGTATCTGCAACCTACGAAGGATATTTGCTAAAGTGTCCTCTTCTCTCATACTCGTTTTCCAACATCTTCGTTTCTTGTTCTCTCTGTACACTTTAGGTTCTTCATCTTCCTTCAACACCGAAGCGTTCTAAATTTTTTTCTCCACCTTCTATCCAATACTCCATACATCAGTTTCTTTCTAAGGTCAATGTAAGCTTGCTAGTTAGAAGTGATATTTTCTTGTTTAATTCCTGCTTGGCTTTTGGCGTTGTAATCGTCTTTCGTCAAAAGACTTCCAAATATTTGAAATAATTGACATTTTCAAGCCCTTTTTGTTCTTCCCTGATTCTTAAGGACGTATTTTCACAGGATATTTTCATAACTTTCGATGTCGATTTTCATTCCATAATGTTTTCCAGTGTAAACTATTTTATTCAGTATCTCCTGCAGTCCTTCTTCGGCTGTAGCTATACTAACCGTGTCACCCGCATTTCTGACCTTGTTAATGATCTGCTCTCCAACTTCTATTTATGCTTCCTTCATTAGACATTCAATGTAAACCTTGAATAATTAAGATGACATACTACATCCTTCTCTGACTCCTCTCCCGATCTCCACACTATTGGTTTCCCCTTGATCCAAACACAACTTCACTCTCTGACCTTTGTACAGGTTGCGAAAGAGTCGGTGATCCATCGAGTTGATCCCAATGTTTTAAAAGTATTTTCATACGTTTGGTCCGATTGACCCGGTCGAAAGTTATTTATTTATTTATTATTACCTTTTGTGCCAGTCAATGAAGCACAATTGTTCCCTTAAGTCAAAACCTCGTTCTGATATAACTCTCAATAATCCAATAGCATCTCTGGTGCCTTTTTCTTTCTGTAACCCAAATTGATCTTCCTCCAACGTATCTTCTATCTTACTTTCCAGCTGCCTATTCACTATGTGCGCAATAATCTTTCCAATATGGAAAATCAGGCTAATAGTTGTGTAATCATTGCATTTCTTTGTTTAATTTTCTTAGATAATGAAAACATTGTAACATCAAGAAAATCCTCTGTCTATTCTCCATTCACGTAGATCTTGTTAATAAGCGGTGTCAGAACTTTCATTCCACTGTCTCCTAATATCTTGACCAAATCTACTGGTGTCGTCATCAATAGTGTTCTTCCTCCTTCGCATGTTTTTGATGGCTTGCACTACTTCATTCTTCAATGTGCTGGGTTCTTTTTCTTATTCCTCCACCCCTTGCTCTGCTTTAATCGCAATATCTCTCTGGCGGTTCTTCTGGTCATATGGATACTATATAATCTCCCAGATCCTAAGGATTCGTTGATGGTCAGAGACTACTAACTTTGTTGATCTTCGATTCCAAACGTGCGTATACTTTCTTAGCTTTCCCTTCCGACCCCTGTGCTTTCTGATATATCATATCTACCACGCCGTTGAGGTTCCGTTATTACTTCACATACCTCTTTCATAGGTCCATATATCTATATATCTATATATCTATATCTATCTATCTATCTATCTATCTATCTATATTCTATATATATTCATTCGAGTTGAAGGAATTAAGTTTTTTGTTTTCTATTTCACTCTTGAAGAGTTATTCACGATTTAAAGTGAGGTGCTAACTTAATGCTGGCTTCTCAACTATTCAATTTCCAAACTTAAATATAAACCCCCCTACACCATCCTTTGAGCTACTTTGAGCTTGTGAGGCTTAAGGAATCTAGTATTGAGCTATCACTCCTAGAGAGATATTCATGATTTAAAGTGGGAGTACAGAGTTAATTCTAGCGCCCCCACTAGTCAGTTACCAAAGTCTAATATACACAATCATTTGAGCTACGTTAAAGCTGATTTGAGCCGAAAGAATTAAATTTTGACCTAATACCTTAATAAGTTGTTCACTATTTACAGTGGGGAGCTAACTTAATGCTGGTACCCGCACTATTCTTTTTTTTTTTTTTTTTTGTTTTGTTTGTTTTTAATTTAATATACGCAATAGTTTGAGCAGCTTGGGCTGAATGAATTAAGTTTTGAGCTATCCTATCACGGTTTAAAGTGGGAAACAAACTTAATACTGCTCTCAACTCAATGCACAAACTCATTTATACGCAATCGTTTGAGCTGAAGGAATTAAGTTTTGAAGTATCACCCTTCGAGAGTTATTCACGATTTAATGTGGAGTGCTTGGTGTGGGCTATAGGAATTAAGTACGTATTGAGTTACCACCCTTAGAGAAATATTCACATTTTAAAGTGGGGGGAAGGGGTAGTTAACACTCGTGCCTCACCATTTAATTTTCTAAATTTAATATACGCAATTGTTTGAGCTGAAGGAATGTTTTCAACTATCACCCCCTGGAAAGTTATACCCCCAGGCCCGTAGCCTGCCTCCAAATTTAGGGGGGGCTAAATGTAAAGTAGGGTGGGCTCACACACAGAGAAAGACATTATATATATATATATATATATATATATATATATATATATATATATATATATATATATATAATGTCTGTATCCGTGTGTGATGATGAGTAATTTCTTATGCTCTTAAAACTGAAACTACAGCGTGAAGGAATTATTATTAAAATTTTTCCCTATAGCGTTAGTACAACTGTACCTGAAAGCTAGAATACTGTGTGTTTCCTTTTTATTTATTTATTATGGCAACAAATTTTTTTTCCGTTTTCTCATCTTCTAAGAAATAAAAAAATATTTTTTTAAAAAATAGTTGGCCGAACGAACCAATCATTAAAATTTCCAAAGAATTAGCACAGGAAATACGTTTTTTTTAATTTTTGATCGACTGAAAAAATATTTGTGAAACTTGAAGAAATGACATGTAGAGGGTAATGACATTTAATACTACTTTCAAAGAGATTCTACTGAGAAGGGTCTCAAAATCTTAAATCAATATTTTGAAATACATGTGGCCTAAACAAATATATGCATATTGGAAAAATGAAATTAACATCTTACCCGTATTATTATTTACATCCCCTTAGATATGAAACTTTATATTTCTTCAAATATCACGCGCTTTATTTTACACTTGTACTTCTAAACATTTTTTGATCAGTTTTTTATGGTGGTGGTCGAAAGAAATAATGATATGTTCATGGATTTTTGCTATCTACAAATTTATAAATTTCATAAGATTAAGAAACACAAACACAACACGCATATACACACTCCTCATGCTAGCACACTATAGTTGAAACATATTGAACATTTGAACAATCACTAACAACACAATCACAGTATGTCTCCTTCTTTTGTATGCTGCCAATCTTAGAACAATTGTGTCCAAATCGAGGTTTCTGGTGATGTCCTTGTTGTAACTCAACAAAACAAGATCGGCACGGTGCAGTTAATGTACATCTCCTTTTCAAAAAAATGCCCTAACAAAGAAGGAATTCCTCTCATCTGAAGTAGTCCTATATAACGGTTGACCGGCTTCAGGGCAGAAATTTAGTAAAGAAAATATTCAAATTTACAAACGTAGGTATAATTTCTAATTGCTTTCTTTTTTGTAACTGAAAAAATACTTTTGGCATAAAAGCCGTGAGTTCCATTTTATAACAACACATTTCAATTTTTAGACGTCGCGGATCCCATAGGCAGGCCCCCGGGGTCCGCGGACTCAAGTTTGAGAACCACTGCTCTAGACTCTTTGGAACATACTATCAACAATCATTTAGGAGGATTGCTACTAAAGTCATGTTTAAGTAAAAATAATCTGTTATGTTTTGGTACTCGAGCATTCAAATAAGAAATAACTCCAAGAAAGTTCCCTGTTCTAGCGCAGTTACCTTCTTTCTGGAAACGAAATTGATAAGAGAAGTAACAGTTCATTAAATTTTCTTTGTATAGTACAATTCATATTAAGGTATACATGAAATTCCTCTTTACACTGTACAAATAAGAATTCGAGATCAGTTACTTTCGTAGGTACTAAAAAAGTTTAAGTTAAGAACTAATGATTTAAACAGCTATTTACTTATTTCTATTGAAGATATCTCTTCTTCAAAATGAAACTACATTAACAAATTGTTACTTTTGTGGGCTACCTCGTAGCCTCAAGGGTACATCGCTCGCCTTCGGCGCGTCTGGTTTCGGGTTCAAACCGTACTGGGAGTCTTCGGAGTCAAACCGATAGTGATTTGGATGTTACTTTAAGCTATAAGTCCCGTGTCTATATAGCCTCCCTGCTGAAGACAGACGCTAAACGCACCCTGTTTTAACTCAAAGGTCAAATTTCAAATTTATAAAGAATTATACATATTATCATCCAATAAGGTTCAATTTTTAATTGAAAATTCTGTTTTCGTATAAGTGCAACTACTTCCTCCGTTTAGTCCGCTGCATTTTTTGTTTACATACCAGAAAATTGCAAGGTATTCTTTTACAAAATAGTAACTTTGGATGATTAGGCTTACGTCTGATGATCTGCATGAACATTTGATTTTGGCACCAAAGATTGGCAGCAATTATTAAATTATTTTAATATAAGTATCTAATTATTTACCCCCGATAAAGATTAAGTGAATCAAACTTATCTTTAGTTTAAAGGTATATTAACAATATTGCTTACTTATTCCAAGTTATTTAACAAATAATCAAGTTGCTGCTACACTACAATTCTCATTCTTCAATTCAACTTCGGTGCATCTTCAAAAACCAGCATCGATCAACTTTCAATTACAACCATGTTCAACTCAACAGAACAAGAGTAAATACAATTCAGAAAGGATACTTTTCTTACTCAGTTATCACGTGACATAAAACGTTGTCAAAATCGCCTGTGCGATTTAGAGCGAAATAGTTGCGACCCCCTGTTGAGGGATGCTGTCTTTTCAATCTCTCGCATATTGACCGAAAGCCAATGACTCACAGCAAAAGGATGTTTTCAGTTGCAAATTCCAAAAAAGGACAGGTAAAAGTAAACTCTTAAAGGTAAGATTAAGGTAAAAGTATGTTGTTTCTGAACACAAATGCATGTTTGCCGATAGAATAACCATAAATTATTTTTCTCCTGCAGCGAGGGTCGTTTGCACATGAAGCATTAAAACAGTCTCACGCTCAAAGAAATATTAGCAATTCAAAGAAGCGTAGAGCATAAATAGGCCGATGCTTTAAATGAGGATAATAAAAGTAAATTTTAATTTAGCACTCTAAAGTACATTTCGAAATACAATTTCTTCCAACATTTCAGTCAGTGTTCGAATTAAACTTTCGAATGAGAAGGTGATGTTTATGTATTGTTGCTGTAAATGTAGAAGGCGAAAAATTTATCACAGACAGGGATGTTGTTACTTCTGTGATACGAGTCGGACATAAATTTTTACCGAGGGGGAATTTCCTCGGCATCCCCCGTTAATTCGAACTATGATTTTAGTTAGGGGGCTGCAAAAAATTTAGGGGGGGCTGAGCCCGCCCTAGCCCCCCCTGACTACGGGCCTGAATACCCCCTGCACTTACTACCAATCTTAGAGATGGTGTATTTGATAAACGTGATGCTTTTACTACAAAATTAATTTTACTGTTATTATTGTCTCTCAAGTCCCTCTACGAGAGTTCTTTTTCCATATCATTGATCCGTAATTCTTCTATTTGCAAGTTTTTATTTTTGAATTTTACGAGAAGGCAGTTATATTTCTCCGAATCGGCCATGTTTACATATCACTGTTTGATTTTTTTAGTTGAAAATGTCTTCTTGTGTATAAGCAATGTATGTGTATGTTCGTTTTTCTTTGTTAGCAAAGGCTTATGTAATTTAGCTGTAACACCAGTAAATGACAGCGATTTATTATAAAATTAAAAAAATATATATATACTTTAAATACAAAAATGGATAAATATTAACCCACTAATTATTTAACATGTTATAATATTAAATTGTAATACGGTATTGCATGTAAATTTATTTTTATTCCTTTAAGATTGAGAAGAAACTGAGAACAAGCTAATTCCGTTAACGAATATGCTTGCTTTCGCTCAGAATTGCTCGAGTAAATTGTGTGTAAATGGTAACAGAAAATTACGAATTTTAATAATTAGAATAGATTTTAAGTAGTTATTTAGTAGTAACAGAACACAGGAAATATATAATTTTAAATAGATTTCCGAGTAATACATTTCACTTTTCTATATGATACATGACAGTGCCGAGTAAAAACACATATAACTTGTATTTTAAAAAAAAATAAAGAGGGGAAGGGGCAAGAACATATATAAAAGAATCAATAAAGATCAATCCAGGAGGAATACCATGTAGAATACTAGTATAGATGTAAAGACGAAAGAGAGAACTAAAGAATTTGAAGAGATGATAATACGGGTGAGGGAAGGAAGCTCAGGAGGTGATATATATAACAATACAAACATTATTAGAACAAGGTCTTCTAAAAGGTTCTTGTAACAATTTTGAAAAGGAAGGCGCAATCCAGCGAAATATTCTAGTTAACGCCAATGGTGCTTACGGCTAGCTTTAACAAAATCAGTTATGTCTTTGAGAACTCTTAGAGGAAAATGATGGGAGCAATTTGACCGCGACATCACATGGCGGGTTTTGTTTTATGACGTAAATAACCCCTTAAATAAACGATATCACATAATGGTCTTTGTAGGTTTATGCTTTACACCAAACTATTCTTACATTAAAAAAAAAAAAAAAAAAAACTTTTTAACCAAAATCTGCAAGTAGCGGATTCTGAAGGCGCAACGACGAAATTAAAGTTAATAGCAAGAAAAATAATATGTTGCTTGCAACTTTAATATCTTTAATTTACTTTTTTAATGAAAGTTTTAAGTTCATAAACAAATAATGAGTTTTCAATTTACTTCTCATAAGAAAAAGAAGAAAACTGACGTGCTTTGTGTTTATTTTAGGAGAGTAGGAGGCACGGAAGTTAACTTTCTGTAGTCGATTCCACGAGCAAACAATCTGAATCACGAAATGATGAGCAGGATACAAAGAAACGATACAAGAACTTCAAAATTTCACTCGTACTTCTCTTTGATCCTTAGTAAACGAGCAAGCACTACAAGTAGTTAAGCTTCGAAATATTTTCTTTTCCATCATACAAAAAGAGTAAACACGAATCTCACGCGAATTCGTATTAGAAATGAGAAAAAGACCATCTTTTCCATAACATCAGTAGATCTCTCACAAAAAGTAATTAAGCAGGCAAATAGATAAAACATAAAAACAAATACATATATACTGTACATAACTACATTTTTCCTTAAAAATCACCATTTTCAATGATGAAATACATCATAAGATACTAACGCTAACGAAGAATTGCAGCGTGTCTAAAGACGATGGTAGTACCAGGTTGGAAGACTCATAGAAAGCACGTGCGTAGAAACCATAAAATTCGATTCAATAAATAAACCACGAGGACGGAAGTTTTACTTTTAGTTCTTCGTTAAGAAAACAAAGGACAGGACAAAATAAGTCCTGTCATAAATGGGTTACAACAAATGGAGAGCTATGAGTCACAACGAAAATTAACAAGAAAACTTTCATACTCCATGTGTAAGATAAACAGTATTCACGGTCACTGCACAACTAAGTATCATTATATAACGAATATTTACAATTTAATGAAAATTAATGAATGTTTAAAGTTTTTATATAATCACTGAAATGCACAATAGCATTTAGAACATCTTGGCATATTTCTGAAAATGAAACTCGTTTTTTAAAATATTGTACCGTATATTTCAGATCTTACAAACAATAACGAAATTTGTGATTCCTTAGTGATGAAATCGGAGAAAGGAATGCTCTTTGATGCATACACATGGTAAAACGAGTGTTCACTTTTTTCTCCCCAAGAGTTCCGAGTTAGATCGCCGTTGAAGAACATGTGATTCGGATTCAACAACATAGTAAGTTAGCCATAGGATACTACATTAAATTTTAACGAATCAAAAAAAAAAAAAAAAAAAAAAAACCGTGAAAATGACTCAGAACGTATACATTCCTGCTCCATTAAGGAACAGTTAAAAAAAAAACTAATTTTGGTGGTGAAAAATGTAATAGTTAACGGCAAATACTTTGTTAACAGCAAGGTAAATAGGTAGAAACTATTTTAAATCGCAACATGGAAAGAATACACTAACATACAAAGATTAACATAGACACTCAAATCACAAAACACGTGGCTAAAAATTAATGCACAGAATTCAACAACTATAATAAACTTAGAGGAAAAATCGAAGAGTATTTAAGTCAACTTGTCAGAGCAAAACAGAAAAGGACTATTCACATAAACTGAAATATATATTTTAAAATGTGAACATTCCTCTATTTTTCTACATAGCAGCCACTGATATTGAGACATTTGTGCCAACATGACATCAAGTTTTCGATGTCCTAGTGATAAAATTTGTTCACCAGGGCGCTAAACCATCGATGCAATTTAACATTCCACAATTATGCACCAAGGCTAAGGGAGACGGCTATGATGAAATAGATGATAATGATGGAATGAAGTCAGTGGGAGAAAACACCAAACTACTCTTGCCCTGAGAAAACCTACGCACACGGTGTTTGTCCACCACAAAGTTCACTTTGTGCAGGCTAGGATCGAATCCACGCTCTACTACTAACTTGTAAGCCTCCGTGGCTATTGGGTAAGTGTTGGCCAGCAAGGTCCTTTTGGTCCAAAATAGTGGTCTCCAGCGCTACGTCTGGATTATATGTTTGATGCATCAGAATATCACAATTCCAAGACTGAAGTTAGCAACAACATCGGGACGCGCATTGTCATACAAAATGATGACCACCTCAAAAGATTTGTGAAATATTTTCGCCGCAAAGTATCTCCTATAGGATCCCGTATGGTACAATACACAGCAACATTGATAGTTTGCCCTTTTACTGCAAAATCATCAAGAATTATACCCAGACTATCCCAGAAGAGGTAAGTAAAACCTTTCCAGCGGATGTGCCTTTCTTAAGTTTTTTCTTTCTTTCTTTCTTTTCTACAGGCAAATTTGTGTATTTTCACACCATACTCTGGGGTTTTCGTTCCGGATTATAATAACACACCTAAGAACCGTCACCTGATGTAACAATGCAATCGAGGAATAGGCTTCCGTCCCTCTTGTCCACAGCAATCCAAAGCAAATGCTCAAAACAACATATCATCCAGTTCTTCATACCCAGTGGCGTGAACTGTTTGGGGATTTATCTCGCTGATATTTTGTGATACCCAAACGATTTACTGATGATTGTGTATGTACTGCCATTGAAATAACCATTTCATCTGCTGTTATTTGGATTATGTTCGCTGGAATCGCTGAATAAATCCATTCACAGCATCATTTCCCTATACCCGGGATGTCCACAGCAGTCCGAAATGGGTTCTTTCATTAACATTTATGCGCCGCGCCTACTTTAAACTTTGCACATTAGTTACACACATTTGTACATCACACAGTAGATCTCAGGTGGTTTCCGTCCCACTGACCATATAAGCGAGATCACACTCCACATTTCCATCGGTTTTAACGTCTCGAATCGAGGCGCCACTTTGAAATAACAGCACAGGCAACGCGTATATACCTGTCATTTTGTAGAGAGGTGAAGTAATATAAATATTCTTCAAAATGTACACTTCAGTTTCTGTGAATACATATCTCTTTAGCTGTGCACTCACTTTCTGATTTTCTCTCATAATTAAATGAAAAACAAAGAAAAAAGAATTTGATGGGTCCACAGTATATTGAGTCAAGCATGGAAATTGGAGAGTAAAATGTTGAATTAACTAGCGTAGCCAGAATGGAAGAAATCAGGAATGCTCTCAAAATTTTAACTGGAAACTCAATCAGAAAAAGACCATTAGGAAGACCTAGGCGCTGATGGGAGAATAATATTACGATAGCTCTCGCAGAAACAGGAATACAAAGTAGAAACTAGATCCAACTGATCAAGGACGGAAAGTAATAGGAAGCAAAACGCGACATCAAATCTTCGGGTTCTATAGGTCGTAGATTTAATTAGCTAGATAGTTGGTTAATGATTAACGTACATAGATAGTATAGGATAAACACATATCCTCACGAAAGGGAAATTCCGAGAAAAGAGTTATTCCACAATTTTAGAGGTTTTCAATGTTTGCATAAAAAAACTATACCTACTAGCATAATTATGATCGGAAATGAAAACGGAAAATACAAGCAACGACAGGAATGGTGCAACGGGAAGCTGCGCAAGAAAAAAACGTTATTCTGAAAATCACTGAGTAAAAAATAACACAAAGGACTCATAAAATATTATGAACCGAGTATCATATTGTGTGCAATAGAAACGCACTCATTAATTACGAAACAACAAAGAAAATTAATATTAGAAGCGTTGGACATGAGAATATGCAGCAGAAAGGAAAAATAAAAAAAGGAACAATTTGGGTGAAGAAATGAAAGAAATGTGAGCAAAGTCTGGAGCTAAACAATACTGAGAAAAGCTAGGCAGAGGAAAATAATTTGCTTAGGACATTATTTAAGGAGAAACTGTTTTACTATATGGAAATATGAAAAAGAGGGGAAAAAATTGCCATATTAAAGATCCCAACTCTTATATCGAAGCTAAGACATTAACAGAAGGCTGTACTGGATGAACGTTTCCCAATTTGTAGTTAAGTGACCTGCCGAGATGAAGTTCAGGCCGTGGCCGCTTTGTTGCAACAGGATCAAGTTTCGTGTCTCACATGCCCTGAATAAAATGTAGCTACACACAGTGGTTACTAAGCTCTGTGTGTCAGGGTTTTGAAAAACCCGTGTATTTTTGAAAAAAAAAACACCTGGGCCCATATGGAGTTTTTCGGGTATTTTCGGGCTTAATTGTTTTTTTCGGGTATAATTTTTTTTTCGAAATAATTCAATATCTTTGGGGTAAAAGTGTTGGGATGTGATTTAGATTTCAAGATTGTCATTGTCACAACTTGAAACAATTTTCTATTAACTGTTGTTTTGAAAAAAATGGCCATCATTTTGAAATTTTACATTGGATCGCCGAGAAAATCTATACAGCAAATTTAGAAGGTCTCGTGTTTCTAACTTTAAAACCTCAACTTGAAAGTCCGAAAACTGCACTCTGAAGCGTTGATACTCGCTACTTTGAAGGGGGGGGGGGGGGGGGAGAGAATCAACCATTTTGAAATTTTACGTTGGATCGCCGCCAGAATATATATACAGTTTAATTTAGAGTGTCTCGTGCTTCTACTCTGAATATTTCAACTTAAAAAAACAGAAAATTGCTCTTTCTAGCGTGGGTATCCACTATTTTGAAAAAAAAAATGGCGGCCATTTTGAAATCTTACGCTGGTATGCTGCCAAAATATTTAGATTGTCTTGTGCTTGTACCCTGTAATGTGTGTGGTACAGGCAGGGGCGGATCCAGGGGGGGCGATCACCCCTCCAGAAGAGGAAACTTTCTTATTTTATATAATTATATAAATAAAACCCATCCCAAAGTTTGGAGACCTTAAAAGTAGCAGTATAACAACCCACCGCCCCCCCAGAAGTCGGTTCTGGATCCGCCCCTGGGTACAGGCAAACGAACAAATATAGATCGAGTCATCCCAAGAGCCTGCAAACGAACAAATATAGATCGAGTCATCCCAAGAGCCTGTGACGTTCGCCAAATATGAATACCAAACATATTAATTTAAAATAAAGATATAATTCATGTTTTATAAAATAAATGTCTCATACGAAATAAATATTTTCCAACGTAAAATAAATGGTTTATTGTTGAAGTTTACTTCCGATTCTTTGTGGGTTCAATTACGGGAATTTCCGGAACACTTCTTTCACGACGAGTTTTTCCCAAAAATGCAGCTTTCTTTACTGTAGATCGAAACTACTATTACTACGGAAGTTTTAATTCTGTACTTGTTGCAAGACGGTTCTTTCCCTAAAATTAATTTAAAGCGATTAACAAGGATATAATTCATATTTTATAAGGATATAATTCATATTTTATAAAGCAAATGTTTCAAAATACCTTAAATGAAATTAAATATCTTATAGCGTAAAATAAATAGTTTTTTATTGTTGAAGTATCCACTTCCGATGCTTTGTGTGTTCAACTGCGGTAATTTCCGGAACACTTCTTTCACGACGAGTTTTTCCCGAAAATGCAGCTTTCTTTACTGTAGATCGAAACCAGGGTGCGAATTGGCGGGGGGGATGCCAGGGATTTCCCCCCCTGACAAAAATCTTTCCCACCCTGGAGAAGGAAAATTTTATCCCTGGCAGGGATAACTTTCCCCCCCTCTGGAGTATTTTTAAGTGGACATAAAGATAAGTAGGTCTACTTTGCGTAGCTAACCTAAATATTACTTGAGTGAAAATTTATGAAAGATCTCACATCTCAACTGTTTTGTACTTGTTAGTGTATATATATATACATATATATATATATATATATATATATATATATATATATATATATATATATATATATGGGGGGAGGACTGGGTGCGCATATGGGTGAAATTCATCCCCCCCTGGGAAAATTTTTCAATTCGCACACTGATCGAAACTACTATTAGTACGGAAATTTTAATTCTGTACTTGAAATAGTAAGCGTTACGTAGTGTTCGGAACTCTCAGCATTAAGCTTCTTGAATTTGCCAAGAAATTTTACACTATTGCTGGTGTTAATTCTACGGAATGCTTAGGGTTGCCAACTGGCCCTTTTTTCACCGGCCTGGCCGGATATATTGCTGTTACAGTACTATTTTGATTAAAGCCGGTGACCGGTACAAACTTCTTACCAGCCCACTGATGACCGGTTTTTTAATATTTATATCTAGTTCGAAGCAATTTCGGTTTGGGTACAAAACCTCGCGGCCAGAACCTCGCGGACCAAAACCTCGCCTCCCAAAACCTCGCGGCCCAAAATCTCGCCGGGCCGAAACCTCGCCTGGCCAAAACCTCGCGGGACAAAATCTCGCCGGGCCAAAACCCCGCCTGGCCAAAACCTCGCCGCCCAAAACGTCGCGGGCCAAAATCTCGCGGGGCCAAAACCTCGCGCCCCAAAATATCGCCATACCCAAAATCTCGCCTGACCAAAATGTAAATGTTCCAACAGATGATAAGGATGTCGGTATACAAGACGCTGTTTCAGAAGAAGTATCACGGGTATTTGACCAAGTCCCGCGATACCATATGAAAATTCTATTTCATTATTAGAGGATTTCAATGTGAAGGTAAGGCGAGATGATGTTTTTAAACTGGTTATAGGGAAAGAAAGTCTGCATAAGGAAAGTAATGACAACTAACGGGGTTATTTTCGTGAACTTTGGAACATCCAAAAACTTAAAATTCTAACAAAAATTTATTAATATTTATGAAAGTATGAAATAATATACGAGTTTTTGCGACGTCCTTTGATTATGTCCTGTAGATTAAAGGAGACGTAGATGGCCAGGATAAAGGAAATGATCGAATAAAGAAAGTGGGAGGAAACGGGAATAACTCGAGAAAGCCACGCACACGATGTTTTGTATCTTCTTCTTCTTCTTCTTCTTCTTCTTATTATTATTATTATTATTATTATTATTATTATTATTATTATTTTGATTATTATTTGTAATGTGGAATTGCATATTAAGAAACTCAGAGTAAATTTTAAAGAAAAGTTTCATTCGCAGCGAGGTTTTGGCCACGCGATGTTTTGGGTGGCGAGGTTTTGGCCCGGCGAGATTTTGTCCCGCGAGGTTTTGGGCGGCGAGGTTTTGGCCAGGCGAGGTTTTGGCCACGCGAGGTTTTGGCCCGGCGAGATTTTGTCCCGCGAGGTTTTGGGCGGCGAGGTTTTGGCAACGCGAGGTTTTGGCCCGGCGAGATTTTGTCCCGCGAGGTTTTGGCCGGCGAGATTTTGGGCGGCGATGTTTCGGCCGCGAGATTTTGTCCGTATCCCAGCAATTTCATCTAGTTCGAAGTATAGATTTAAGAAGTAACTTTCATTCTGTAAATCCAAAACTATCACATTTTACCGTCTATCAACGATTAATATACCGGTATTTTGTTTATCTGTTTAGGTAATTTTAAAGAGATTATAGAGACTTGATCAGGGAAAATTTGAAATGTACTTGTAAGGAAATTCGTACATTTATTGGGAGTCAAAAAGGACTTCTTAAAGCAATTTCCTGTAATTGACGTATAAGTTTAAAGAATAAATTTCATTTTCCAAATCCAAAATTGTGACGTAAAGACTAATATACTTTTGTTTCGATAATATTAAAGAAGTTACAGTTACTGGAAAATACAATAAAATGATCAATGCCGATTTCAGCTTCTCATTTATAGCACAATGTTTCTATTAAGTTTATTAGTAAATGTACTAAGAATATGTACAATACAATTGCTAATGCACTTTTGTTCACGATAGTACATTTCCTTCCCATGAATGGGTCCGACAGAGATACTTCATACGCAGACCTATATCATAGTGAATTTTGATGGGGTGCCAGGTTTTTTTTTTTTCAGAGTTGGCAACCCTAGCCGAATGCTTATTTGAAGAGTAGCAACAAATGACTGAACTAAACTATCGTTGTTGGAAAACCAAATTTTACTGACGAATACTTGTACCATCAAAAGTAAGATATAATACTAATAGTTTTACTAATGTACGAATTTACATATTTAGTGGTACTACCGGCACCTATGGCCTTAATTAAACCCATCAACGTATGAGGGATAACGTGTCTTGGCATCGCCGAGTAGGCGAGCACACTATTCACGGAAAGTACTTTTTAAATAAAAAATTGCATATTTTACTTCAAATAGGCTATAAACATAATCCATGCATTAATTTGTTCTATAATTATCTCAAGCTACAGTTAGTTTCTTTTATTCATTCAGTGAATTTAGAATTTTGTAAAAGGTCTATGTTGAATGTTGTATACATTAACGTGAAAGCATCTAATTCGCCCAAGGAAAGTCCAAAATCTGATAAATATCGTTTTCGATGTGATCACCTTAGTAGTACCAATAATATACTAACAAAAACTTGAAAAACCCAGGTTTTTTTTTTTTTTTTTTTTTAATGTAAGTCCAACCTACTGTGCCCACTTGGGCAAATCCTGCTCTGTGTACACTAGAAGAGGTGGATTTGTTACTCATTTTTTATGGGCGAAAGGGACAGAACCAGTTCAGATTCATAAGGAATTGCAACAAGTGTATGACTAAATGTGATGAAGAGTGCACCATGTGCGTAAAATGATGGGTATGCAACGGTTGTTGCGTGTGCTAGATGAACAAAGGAGCGTGCGTTTCGTACCACATTAAACCACTCGTCACTCGCACAGTTGAAAGTACAGTTTAATATGTTACATGGCACAATGTGGAACATTGTCCACGAACGTTTAGGATACAGAAAAGTGTGCAGCAAGTGGGTTCAATGGCAACTCACAGACGACCACAAGAAAATCTGTATGATTGCATTTTTCTCACATCTGCTCCACTTTAGTGGGCATATGAAGGATTTTCTGTACCAAATTATTACTGGAGACGAAACGTGAGTGTGTCCGTAAGCCCGGAGTAAAAGGGATAATAACTGGCATGGAAATATCCACGATCTCCAACAGTCAAAAATTTCAAGATATTACCCAGCACTGGCAAACTGATGGCAGCGGTCTTTTGGGATATCCACTGTGTGTTGCTGGAGAATTTTTGTCTCTAATCACACAGTGAATGCTGAGGCGTATCAGACAAAACTCCGGGAACTGAAGAACGGAAGATCTCAACTGTTAGGCAAGACGATACACTTCTTCCACGATAATGTTTGCCTACAAACAGCTAATGCGACAGTGAATCTTTTGCAACGGTGGGGCTGGGAAAACTCTTTAGCACTCACCGTGCAGCCAGGATATGGTCTCTTCGATCCAAACATCACTTTGTGGTGAGGACTCATCTTCTATTGACAGGGTTTTAACAAACTGATATTCAGCCTAGACAAGTGTTTCAACAAAAATATCAACTACTTCGAAAAACAGAGGAATGATGTATCTTCATTCTACATGTAAGTATTTCTCTTTATAGGATCTTGTATCAACAACAAATCTGAGATTTTGACATCATTTGTAAACATCGTTAGCTCAATATCGTCACAAAATTCTTCTTTGCCCGTTTCTTATACGTGTTCTTCAAAAAGCTCTGTTCAGGTATTCTTTATTTGTCAGACCTTCCTCCCTGAATTGATTCTTAACCACATCCATCCATTTCCCTCCTCTCCCTCTACTTCTCTCTCCCCATCCATTTCCATTGACATCACTTTTCCGACCACATAGTTGTTTGTTGTTCTTATTTAATGACCACACCACTGCAGTCTTCTCTCTTGGATATTCTTAGATATTTTTACACCTTGGATGATTCGAATACTTATATTCCTCAGTCTGTCTTTTCTTGTTATCCCACACACCCAGCGCACCATTCTCATTTCGGTAACATTCAACCTTTTTTCCTATGCTTTCTTTAGTGACTATGCTTCCGCTCCGCATATTATTGCTGCTCTAACCATTGCTTTGGAAATCATCCCTTTATTCCTCCCCGTTAGCCTACGGTCACAAAGAATCTCACATACTTTCTTTCAATTTCGCCATCCCTCTTGCATTCTGTGGTGGGGGAGGGAGGGGTCGCTGTGGCTCAGTGGTAAAGCGTTTACCTCCGGTCCTTAGTTCGATTCCAGCTCGCGCCAAGTGAGCTTTATGGTGGACAAACACTATGTGCGTGTTTTTTTTTCGCGGCTCTTCTGTTTCCTCCCACTTTCTTCATTCCACTATTCCATTCATTCTTTCATCACCACCGTCTTCTTTAGCCTAGCGGGCATAATCGTGGAACGAACAGATAAGTCTAAGTACTCAAAAATTTTAACATCATTTAATCGTCCTTCTTGTAGATTTACTTATTTATCTCCTTCTCCGCTGTACTCGAGATGTTCCGTTTTCTTTCCATTAATTTTTAAGCCTCTATCCCCCAAGGACTTCCTCCAACTCTCTACTTTCCTTTTATCTTCTTAGCTATTTGTATTGCATAATACAATATCGTTGGAAAACATCATATATCAGGGGTCGCTGTGGCTCAGTGGTAAAGCGTTTACCTCCGGTCCTTAGTTCGATTCCAGCTCGCGCCAAGTGAGCTTTATGGTGGACAAACACTGTGTGCGTGTTTTTTTCGCGGCTCTTCTGTTTCCTCCCACTTTCTTCATTCCACTATTCCATTCATTCTTTCATCACCACCGTCTTCTTTAGCCTAGCGGGCATAATCGTGGAACGAACAGATAAGTCTAAGTACTCAAAAATTTTAACATCATTTAATCGTCCTTCTTGTAGATTTACTTATTTATCTCCTTCTCCGCTGTACTCGAGATGTTCCGTTTTCTTTCCATTAATTTTTAAGCCTCTATCCCCCAAGGACTTCCTCAAACTCTCTACTTTCCTTTTATCTTCTTAGCTATTTGTATTGCATAATACAATATCGTTGGAAAACATCATATATCAGGGGGACCTTTATCCCTTCCATCCTGAGTAACGACATCCATGCCAACGTTGAAGTACGGCTTAGGGCTAGGCCCTGGTGTAATCTGTCATTGGCCTCTCATAACTACTGTAATAAAGACGTGCAATCCCTTTGTTTTCCCTGATGCTTTTCTATAGTTTGTCTTAGTATAAAAATTACATCCGTTGTTCTCTTTCCTCTCAGAAATTCAAACTATTCTTCTCCTATTGATGTTTCCTTTCATAATTGTTGTTCTACAATTTTCTCCAAACCTTCGTCGATACAAGCTGTAAACAATAACAGAGGGGAAACACCTACAGAGGTTTTCTTATAAAACCTACTCCATCTTTCCCTGGAAGTTCACTTCCAGTTCAATATTGGTTTCGGTTCCAGAACCAGACCAAATTTTCTCTGAAAACTGGTTTCGATACCGAGTCCGAAACCAATTTTATAAGAAAATCTCTTTCAACCGGCGTCTGGAATCGCTTTTTTCGGAAAATTATTCCACTTAGGTAAGTGAAACCCTGTAGAATCCATTTACATCTATCAGCTCCGTTACCATTAGCAACCCATTATGTGATTAAGTGCTCCTTCATGGTGAAGTGTGTGCTTTAGTGCACATGATCTCAGCTTCAATTCCGATAGGATACTGCATTTGGATACAAACCTAAGACACCCAGATAAAATTTCCAGTGGAAGTGCATGTTCGGATCCCACTATATGTGTAAATCCATTTCATATTATCTCAGTGCTGAAAAGAACGTTACACTCCAACCATCGGACAGATTAACTCAATAGTTGTATTTTGTCGATAGGTATCAAGTTTATACAATGTTCTAATCTTACATTTGTTTATGTAGATCATCATCCCTCGCATTCGCCAGACGAAAGACATGGAATTTGGCCTAATATTTATCTGGTGAGGGCACGGAAATCGTCTCATACAATGATCATTATTACATCTCTTAACAGTATTAGATGAGCTCAAATGAATTCACACAATAATAAGTATGTCATACATATGTATATACATATTAACCTTCAAATACGTATGTGTTTTGAAATAACCAGCACTGTTATTGCAAATTAGCAACAAATTATGGATGACGCCACGAAATTATGTCATAAACTGTTTTAGTTATTATTGCTGGAGGCATGATACTGTGAAAAGAATAAATTCTTGCATTTCGGCTTAATATTTAAGACACGATTTCTGATGTTCAACAAACTTTTGACATTCATAAGCCAAATCTACAAATGAAAATCAGCTACTGATACTGACAATAATAATAATAATAATAATAATAATAATAATAATAATAATAATAATAATAATAATAATAATAATAATAATAATAATAATAATAATAATAAAGAAAATTACCTTTGCAATCGTAGTGATAAGCACTATAGTTTCCACATTTTCCGTATTAATGTACACAACTATAACACAAAACAGACGCTCAGAAAATTGCGGTACGAATACTTATCATTTAAAATTTATTATTATTATTTATTTCTTTTTCCAAAAGTGAAGCATTCACTCAAAGAATAATTTTGAAAGCAAGGGTATAACGTCATTTCTAAAGTAGAAATGTGGTTTCAAGCCCAAAGTGAAGACCTCTATATAAACTGCTTAGCTACGCAAGGTGAAGAACTGCTGGCAAAAATGTGTCACAGAGTACGGCAAGTACGTAGAGAAGAACTAAAGTCATCATGGTCTGAAATATGCGCACAATTGTTTTCTTTTAGGCGATTTCACAAACGTTTTGATACCCCCTCGGATAAGAAACTTCTCGACTAGAGGACTTCGTTAGGACGCGGTAAAAAGAACAACTACCAGTTTCACCTCTTGATCAGAAAGAGGAAGAGGGGCACGGTCACTACATTGTAGAGCTCTTACCTCTGTGATCGTAATCGATGTGAACCTGTGAACAACATCGTTCGTGTCCGTGGATTTTCTCGGAGTTCTCCTGTTTCCTCCCACATTCCCATTCCATCAATTCCTTTCATAATCACTAAATTTCGTTAACCATCAATCTCTTTTACCCTATAAACCATAACCTTGAGACAGGAAACTGAAAGATTTATTTTCCTTGTCAGTAATTTTCCGAAATATGTTTAAATTTAAACATATTTACATGATGATAAGCCGAAAGAAGTTTATCAATATGTTCTCCCAAGAAGATATGTCAACCAATACACTGGCAGTAAAGTTTACAACAAGATTCGGAATTTAATACTCTTTCAATTTCTTTAAGATTTTATGTGTCTGCGAAATAATATATCATACCCAACATACAGTTAAAATGAAAGTTTGACATTATGAATGTGTAAAACGTGATTAATGTGTAAAATGTGTTAAAGTAATAATTCTGCTGAAATCTTTGTCCGAACGACTAAACAGAGTAAATTTCTTTAAATACGAGAAAAAAAGGAAGAGAAAAACCAAGGTGTTTGGACTGCTCTCCAGAGCATACCCCAATCTATAAATTTACAAGACGCAAAATTACAAAAACAATATATATTGAACAATAACCCTTGCTGTTTGTTGTCTTCTTTGGTACGCATATCGAATGTAAAATAAGTAAATAAATAAATAAATAAATATCTATATCTATATATCTATATCTATCTATCTATCTATCTATCTATCTATCTATATATATATATATATATATATATATATATATATATATATATATATATATATATATATATATATATATATATATATATATATTATTTCCAATTTCTTTAAAATTTCTTAATGTAATAGCTACACTTTTTGTTTCTGATACGGGACTCCCGGATTAGATTCCCAGCGGGGATGCAGGTTCGGATTCCACGTTGAAGTATAGGCCCATCTCTCATACAGCCTCGGAGCTGGAAAGAATTGTTAAACAAACAAAACACTATTTTAAAATGCTGAATCAATTTTCTCTGCCAGTGTAGACGGTTCCTTTCTTTCGATTCAACGTCTAGTATATAAATAAATAAATAAAATAGATATAAACCTACTCTAAAAGCAGCAAAACAACTAGTCCCTATAACCAGTTTTGTGCACATTCACCACTATTTAGAACTGCGGAAATAACTATATAAATGAAAAATAAAAGTGAAACGCAATAATTAAGTACTGATTTCTACTCCCTTGAACAACGTCTCGATATAATCACGCCTACACGCGAAATTCAAAGCCTTGAATATTCTTCTTGATGAATCATTACTATACACTTTATATTAAAAAAAAAAAATGAAAATACATACCAAAAACGACAAAGCAAACCACTGAAGTCGGGAAAAAATAGATTAAAAAAAAATATATATGTTTCCCGCAACTTTGTCAATTATCTCACTCAGCAATACAAATAGGCTTTGGCAAAAGGTTAAAAAGACTGTCTTCTTTTTACATTATAACAAAGAGAGCATTTTCTTTATTTTTCCTTTGACCAAAGAACTTCGGCGCAGGACACTATAATCGCGGCAATTCGCTACAATACAGCCAGATTATTTAACATCTCCATTTAGGAGAATTTTGTCAAAGAGCGCGGATTGTTCATCAACATATCAAAGACTTCTCAGCGCTTTTCATACAATAACGTGATATATGGACAGTACCACAGGAAGACAGCTAGAGTCATCAATAAAATTCCCAAAGTTAGGAATAATAGAAGTCCACATGGCAGTAGGCAAATGATTACCAGCCCATTCTCTCGCACGGCTCCGCATGGTACAAATCGATTAGACGAGATTATAAAAGAGGCCGAACGGATACACTGAAACTTACAGTGCAACCATGCTGAGTGCGTACCGGAACGTGGTGCCTCCGGGCGGAACGAGACGGGGTCGTTCTCACGCCGGGGTCCCTGGTTTGCATTCTGGATCAGGGACCAGTCTGCTGGTAAAACCGCGCATCGGGCCGCTCCGATCATCTCTGCGTCCCCGGACTGCACCAGATGGTAGCAAAAGCAGAAAATTTAAAAGCAGGTATGTTTTCTCATATTCAGTTACGATTCCCATTAACGATATGTTCAAACTACACTTTTTTTTTATTTTCAAATATATTATGTGATAGTTATTTCTTTTGTTTTAAAAGAAAAGGGGAATAAACAAACAGTATAATTTTGTCTTTACAGCGAGTAAAGAAAAAAGGAAAAAGATTCATACAAAATGTCTATGGTTCATGTTCAGTTTGAACCGCATTTTTTTCTTTTTCTTTACGTAACTCAATACTATCATAAGAGGTATCTATTAGCAAATAGTAAAGTAACAGGGCGTCGAAAAGAGAAATCATAAGTATTAATGTTAACGTTTACTTTTCAATATGAAAACGAAAATGAATGAGATGTAGGTCTCTTGAAATGGGATACGATCCATTTCTACCTGGAATCAAATACGGATCTCCTGCGCTCAAGGTCAGAATGTTATATATATATATATGCTGATTCAACGAAGTACTACCAATAAACGTAACTTTTAAAATTCTTTCATGGTGCCAGGGGACGCGGTGGCTCAGTGGCACAGCGTTCACCTCCGATGTTTGGGGTCCGCGGTTCGATCCCAGCTTGCGCCGTGTGCACTTTGTGCTCGTGGGTTTTCCCGTTTCCTCCCACTTTCTTCATTCATCTCTCATCATCACCATCTCCTTTAGCCTGACCGGCATAACCGTAGGACGAAAGACTTCATTTTTCTTTCAATTGGTGCCGACCAATTAAGTACATTATACTTCTAATGCGTTTGTTTGGAAGATGATTAAAGGCATTTGGCACCAAATGAATCTTATTCTTATTTGTTTATTTAATGTCCCATGGTTATGACCTTTAGGTTAAACAATACGGACGACTAATGAAAGTTAATTATTATGAGATAATAGGGGAAACGAGAATGTAGGAGACCCTTGGGAAAATCCACGAATACGATGTTGTCCATTACAAACTCACACGACATGGGATCGAAACATGGACCTCTCATATCAGAAATGTGTGCTCTGCCACTGACCCACCGTATCCCTTCGATTGTTTTCTTAATATGAAACGGAATTTGATAATGGCCTAACTGATTAAGGCTCATAACTTGCTTTCATAAGCCTATCCGCACAATTATAGTTGCCACAAGCTTTTTGTAATCTTCCTATTTTGTAATCCTTTGAAAAATGACCTTGTTTATATATAGAAATATATGAAGAAAGTCCATATACATATATAAAACAGTAAACTATTGCGCCAATAAATAAAATACCTGGTAACTAGTAACTTTCCCCTACAAAATATAAAAAATAATTATCAAGTTTTAAAAAAATATAAGGTGAATTGTGACTACTTTCATAGAACAAAAAAGAAATCAAACTGTTCAATGGAATCATTATACATTCTTGCGAGGTAACATAATACAGAAAATGAAATCTTTAAGTTTTACGTCCCACGGTTATGCCGGTTAGGCTAAAGGAGACGGTGATGATGAGAGATGAGTGAAATGGTGGAATGAAGAAAGTGGGAGGAAACGGGAGAACCCCGAGAAAAACCACGGGCACGGTGTTTGTCCACCACAAAGTCCACACGGCGCGAGCTGGGATCGAACCAGGGACCCCAAGCAGCGGAGGTGAACGCTCTACCACTGACCCACCGCGGTCCCTAAAAGAAGTCCAGACTGGTTGACTGATCAATGCCCAGGCCAAACCACTTACCCTAGAAACTTAAAATTTTGACAGTGAATAGGATTTGTGACGTAAAACATCACTAAGGAAGATTTTTTTTTATTCGACGAAAAAGAGGGGGAAATAGGGGTGGGAATTATTATAGTAAACTGTCTGTATATCCGAGTCTCTGAGTGGTAGAGAAATGAAATTAAATATGGACTTCCCACTTAAAGTAATTAGACACGTGTTTTGCCTTTTTTTCTACATTTAACCTAGAAGAGAAGAAAACGGGTGGCAGGATCATCATAGCTTAAAGTCCTTTAAGGTTAGAAACATGAAATTTGGCATTTAGACTTTTAATTTAAAATACTTAAAGAAGTGCTTTGGTGCTTTTTAAATACTTCTACAAAGAAGAAAAGGAGTAAGGGCTGCCACTGTTAAAATAACATGGCAATATTTCGAAATCTCTTAAGGTTAGAGATGTAAAATCTGATATTTAGACTTTTCATGTTAATGTTTAAGTAACAACACAAAATAACTCTGTTACATTATTTTAAAGTCACTTAACGAGTAACGAGATACTTTTATGAAATAATTTCGTTAAATTTTCTGTTTCTTTTTCAAATTTGAATTCTAGAGAACGACGACGAGAAAAAGTAGTTGCTTATTTGTTCAAATATACCATCCTTTTTCAGTACCGAAACTATACGAGACGTGAAACTACAGTTTAAAGTGGAACTTGAACCACAATAATGCGTTCAATTTTTCTATGCTCTCCGACCAAGAATCGAACCGGAAACCAAATGCACTAAAGTTACACGCGCTAATAAAAAATGAAATCTTTCAATGTAATGTCCCACAATTATACCTGTTAGGCTAAGGTAGACGTATGATTAAAGTGATTCAATGACTATGGAAGAATTGGTGGAATGAGATGAAACGGAAGTACTCCGAGAAAACCCACGAACACGACGTTGTCTACCATAAGCATACTTGGCTGGGGATCGAATCAGGGACCCCACGCACCAGAGGTAAGCGCTCTATCACTACGCCACCATGCCCCCACAAGTGCTAAGAAGAACTAGTATTTGTGATTAGCAGGGCTTAAGCGTCAATATACAGGTAAACATCAACTATAAAATTCTTGTGCTAACGAATTTGTTATCAGTTTAGAACTAGTTTTTATGTTGAACGAATTTGTTATCAGTTTAGAACTAGTTTTTATGATGAACGAATTATTTCTCTTCTTGTTGGGTCAACTCCAGATATCTTTTACGAGTTTGTATATTTTTCTTCTTATCTGGAGAGGACACCGATCCCAGATACTGTGCAGCAAAATAGATTACGTATAAAAAAAAGAATCAAGCCTTTCTCACTTTTCAAATTTTAAAAATAAAGTGCCTTCACAAAATAGACGACAATGCAAATCAAAGAAATTTGCAAGTGAAATGCTGCATTTGTGCAGATACGACACTTTGTTAATTTCGAGGAATACCTCGGCAAATCTGCGAAAGTTTCCGATTATAAGTTTCTTACATTTAATTTCAATTCGTATTATTTATTTACTTCGTGAACGTAATACATATATTGTTTTGCTGTAAGTAAAGTAACAGTAATAAGTTACAATTAAGGGAACCTTAACCTAGACTGATGTTATGTTTCACAATAAAGCCACCTTTAGCAAAACGAGCCTTCCCCGCTGGTATAGCGGCTAGCGCGTGTGGCTTTGGTGCATGTGGTCCCGAGTCCGATTGCAGTGGGAGAGCACAAAACATTAATTTCACAATCATCAACTGCCATTAATCATTAGTCTCCTTCAGCCTGAGAGCATAACCTGGGGGGAAGTTAACCTTATTATTATTATTATTATTATTATTATTATTATTATTATTATTATTATTATTATTATTATTTCATTCCAGTAAAATTACACTTTTTATTTAAAAATTAGCACCAATTATCCACTTCGCTGGGTTAAATTAAGAAAAAATAGTAATATTCCGTTACTCAGTCACTTTTTACCGTCATTAAAGCACTCTATAATATCGGTCATTTTCGATGATTTTATATTTCTCTCCCCTCCTCCTCCCTCATGTTCCAAGGCACGGCATCGGAAGTGTCACTGCTTATCTTAGTGACCCGGAAGACCATGGATTAGACCCTTATCGTTCTTCCCCCTCCCCAGGTTGCGGTACTCAATTAGGATTTACAGCTCCTCCGTGGCTAAGAGGTTAGCGTACGTGCCTTTGGCGTAGGAGACCCGGGTTCGATTTCCGGCGGGAGCTCATGTGGTTTTGATTCCATGATAATCAGTAGGTCCACGTCTCATATAGCCTCGCTGCTGAAAGGAACGTTAATCTCAAAATCAGCTGAATTTGGATTTAAACGGGATCGGAAGTGTCACTATTCATTTCACCGACCCTTAAACTTATGGATTTGACAATAATATTGGTCATTTTTCTATCATTTATATGTTTCTTCCCCTCCTCCAAGTTACGGGGCTGAATTTGGAGTAAACGGGATCGGAAGTAGTGACCCTGTTCAACTCAGCGACCCAGCAAACTGTGGATTCGACACATATTCGTCATTTTCGATCATATATATATATAATCACCCCCTCCCCCAGTTTGGGGGCTGAATTTGATTTAAACGGCATCGGAAATCCGGCGACCCCGAAAACTATAGATTCGGCACAAATATCGGTCATTTTTGATCATTTTCAAACGTCTCTCAGCCTCCCCCTTCCCCAAGTTGCACCGCCTAAGTAATATGACAAAAACCATCTTAGGTCCGAATCTCATCTATGTTGAAATTTTGATTGAGATCAGTCCGGTATATATACTCTCCCCCTGCCCTGTAAAATAATAAAAATCGTCCCAGGATCGAACCTCATCTACGCTGAAAATCAGATTGAGGTCGGTTTGGTAGTTCAAGAGTTATTAAGTCACAAACCTGGTCACTTTTATTTTTTTCTATTTACATTGATTTTTGTATATCCTCTCCTTCTCCTTCTCCCCTACGTTGCTCCGTCCAAGTGAAATAATAATAACATCCCAGGCATGTGAACCTCATCTATGTTAAAAAGTTGATCGAGATTGGTCGTTTGGTTCAAGAGTTGTTAAGTTTTATTTATTTTTTATAACTCCCCCTCCTCCCCACCTATAAGTGTTACCGTCAAAGTGAAATGATAAAAACACTCCTAGGCCCGAACCTCGCCTATGTTGAAAATTTGATTGAGATCGATCGGGTGGTTCACGAGTTATTAAGTTTTATTATATCTCCTCTCCTCCCCCTTCCCTTAGTTCTACCATGAAAATGAATAGATAGAAACCATTCCAGGCCCGAACCTCATCAATGTTGAAAATTTAATCGAGATCGGTCGGGTGGTTCAAGAGATTAGGAGTCACAAAACAAACATAGTCACTTTCAAATTTATAATGTAGAAGATATACAAGATACAAATCTTTACCATCAAATACGTTGCAACATTTTCCTTTCATTATACACTTTGAATTAACTTATATCTTTATACAAAATGTCTTAAATCACCTTTTTGATGTGATACAGAATGCATTCAGTAATATACTTCCAATGAATCATGAACGAAATGGAACAGCACGGGCAAGCATTGGACAGAAAACATAATTGTCATCAATTTTACGAAGGAAAATATTTGGCAGAAACACGTCTAAAAATCCATCCTTACAACCATGTCGAAACTAACTTGAGTCTACATGGGAAATTTACGAAGGTTCGAGCTCAGCTTACGTAAGTCATTCTGACAGTTTTCCAATTTACCTAACTAATTAAATAGTCGCAGAAAACATCCCTTAAGCATATAACTTTGGTATTCCTTTTCTCCCTGCTTTGACTTATTCCCTGCACGAAACTGAGACACATTCTTATTTGTGTTCGTACAATCACTCTATCAAGTTTTTATACTATGAATTATGTAACATTATAACAGTGTTTGAGATCTAAAATCTCGATAAATTAGTATGTCTCACATAAAACATAAAATTTCTCGTCTCGTCTCAAAAAAGAGATGAGATGTGATGTTAATCATCTCAGCTCGAATTTAAAAATGCGCTTCTCATTTTCGAAATGTGATGACAATTTCTCCTCTGGTTGGCAACACTAATCCGCATCTAATACGATAACTGATATACGGAGCCTATTTGTCCAACAACCATTACGATTTCAAAAATAATTTTCTAATGTAATTGTGAATACACTCTTCTAAATCTTACGATACGATATTGATCAAATTTAAGTTAACATTAAATACAATCTCTTCTGCTTGCAAGCTCCCTCGTGGCTATGTGGGAAGCGTAAGAGACATGGGTTCAATTCCCAGAGGAAACTCATGTAGTTCGGATCCCATGTTAAGCTGTAGATCCACGTCTTACATAGCCTCGCTGTTGAACAAAACGCTACATTCAAATCCAATTTAATCCTTTTGTAACTAATTACGCCAATAATGAATACTGATTCAGAAATTGATCACAACAGTTATTGTCTTTCCAATCATCATTCTCAATTTTATCTGTAATCAATCAAGTCAATAACAATATATCACAGAAAGATGCTGACATTCGCATCCGCGCAGGATGAATACAAGTTCAGAATTTTTCGATAGCAACATTATGTGTAAAATATTCGTAGACAAATAAATAAATAAGAAACAAGAAGTAGTATCATGTGTACAAAGCGCTGGTTTGTATAGCGCGATATTTTCTCAATTAACATAGAAACTAGAAGTGGTAGTATATCCTAGCACTTCCAGCTTTAGTACAGAGAATAGTGTGACGATGAAATATATTCTTGAGACGCTTAATTTATTACAGAAAAATCTTTCTCGCTATCTACTACTTTTTTTTTTTTTTTTTTTTAAATATAGCATGCTTTCTAGATGTATTTCATATCACGATCTCCTTTTATCACATCCTCCTAACCAAGGACGCCGATTTCTCTGTAAATTGGGGGGGGGGGGCATTCAGATGCAGAAGCTATATATATGAGGATTTTAAGACAAACTGCATTCAAATTATGTCAAATATTGTATATTCATAAATACAATAGGGGGGCTTAAATGAGCTTTGGGGGGCCCGCTCTCCCCCCGGAATCGACGCCCTTGCTCTTAACAACCCTCATTCGTCAAGTTCAGTTTGTTATCGGCTTTCTAATTATTGCTGCTTTTGTTTAATATTTTTTGCCGCATCAGACAAGTATTGGTATAAAAATATCTTGTCAAAATAACAAATCCAAAGTAAACATTAAACATATTTTTACGCCACTAGACCCTAATTAATTTTATGTTTATCAATTCCCTTTGGGACCCTCCTAGGGATCCTGACACCCAGAATGAGAAACTCTGTTCTATCGCGATCAACGTTAAAACTGGAAGTGATTGATTTCTGCCAGAGGGTTGAGACAGAGATAGTAGGCCTAAGTATTCGTAGAATGCTCAATCGATTAAAAAAAGAAACTCATTATCTCTTTATCTTTTCTGCTCTATGCAAAACAATATTGGAACCGGAAGTCACACTATATTTTTGTAACTCCTGGTTTTAGAAGATGGAGAGTAATGGATGGAGATGAAACGTGTTCTTAGTGATTGCAAGAAACAGCTTCTCGCTATCGATTACTGTTTTTGTTCTACAGTAACCAACATAAAACCCGGAAATGGTTGATTTCTACCACTTCCGGTTTGAATACCCCCTCTATCAACGAACTCGATTCGTAACTCCTTACACTGTACAATGTACATTCTGGCCGAAATTGCTGGAGGCGAGGTCAAGTGATTTTGAGCTTAACGTCCGTTCAGCAGCGAGGCTATGAGACGAGGACCTACTGATTAACGCGGAATCCGAACCACATCAGCTCCCGCCGCGAATCGAACCCGAGTCTCCCGTCAAAGGCGCGTACGCTAACCGGTTAGCCACGAAGGAGCTCCCAAAATTGATGGAAATTCACCAACTACTTTTCCCGAACGGACACACCCGGACAGAGAATATATCTTTTAAAATCAACGGACAACTAAACGGGTGAATCGGAAAAGGTCATGTAGAGCAGAGCTTCACAATACCTGAATGGCAACAATACTGTGTAAAATATCAATGCTTTAAAGTGACATGATATAACCCTTGTTGCATGGGAAACAATATGCATGGGATGCATCGAAATTGAATGAAATTTATAGTTTTACGGCTCATGTTTAGTCTTGTAAGCTAAAGGAGACGAGTAATCAACGGAAGTAAGTGATTATGAAATAATTGGTAGAATGAGAATGTGGAAGGAAACGGAACAACTTTGAAAAACCTACAGGCACGATATTCTCCACCACAAATCCGCATTAATGTAGCATCTGAATCCTGCTATTTTAAGCCACAGTATGGGGTCTCCGGTTGAATCTCAGGGTACCAAGGTTTTACTGGACAACATCGTGTTCGTGAGTTTACTCGAGATTCTCCATATCCTCCCACATTCTCATCCTACTAATTCTTTTGTGATGGGTCATTTTTGTTAACCACCCGTCTCCTTTAACCTAAAGGTAATAACCATTGGAAGTTGAATATTTCATTTAATTATTTGTTTTATATCACCGATGTTATATATTACCTGAATCCTGCTATTTTAAGTCATAGTGACTTTACACAGCACTCGAATTCCCCAATTCTAAGTTACAGTGACATTAATTACACAGAATCCGAATTTTGCCATTGTAAATCACTGTGCTAGTCGCTGTACTTCCGTTCTTAATCTGACGGGAATACGAAATACGTTAGTAGTTGTTATTCTTAACAGTAAAACTTGTTAATCAGTGCTCTGACACTCAGTGACAGATTCTTCGTAAAACTGTCTATCAACTTGCTTTCCCTTCCCGGCAGAAGAAGTAATTACTGCCAATAAGCCAATACAAACTTTTTTCGTAACGTTTTAGAAACGTTATGTTATTAGCGACTTCCCACATTTAGTCCTCATACTTGCACGAAAAGAGCAGGTACCAACATGTATGACTATAAATGGAGGCCACCACTTAATAATTACAAATATATTTTTTATCTTTAGACCTTTTTCTAAAGCATTTGTAACTGTTATTATATTAAACACTTTACATGTTTAATACACATGCTTGCGCAGATATGAATGTGGGTATAATAATTACATATCCTGTTTCTTCACGGAAGACATCTATTTGTCCAATATCTCTCATTCAATATCCGGTTTTATATTTTATCAGGTATGCTTGCACGAGGGCACTTAACGCAACCAATCAGGAAGTGTTAGAGGTGGGGTAAGCAAAAGCGTAGAACAAAGAGTTAGGGTCCCGAAAACTCAGGAACGGACGCTATTTCCCGACACATACATCCATGAAGTAACTTGTTCGAGTGTGTGCAGTCTAGGGTTGCTATACGACTCCGAATCGACATGTGCGTCCCGAAAATAAACTTCAGGACACACAAACGTCCAGTATTCAGCGAACAAGAGAGAGAGAGAGAGTTTTTTTTTTTCAACATTAAAAAAAATTTCTTCAGTTTATGGTTGTAGAAGCTTAAACCACAAAGAGATTAAACCCAAAATGACAAACTTATAACAATGTTTAATGTAATATTGTCAGCATTTCTTCATCTCTCTCAGTCTAGAGATAACAAGTTGATATTTAAAGCTTCTTTTATGTTATAATATTGCTTTCCAATAATTCCTCTCTATTTCTAGACTCGCTGTGCTCGGCAGAAGAAAGAAGACGATGCAAAGTTTTAATGATAAATTACATATAATAATTTAAAGTCAATGGCGATTAAACTATTTTTTTTTTTTTTTTTTTTGTTCTAAACTTAGAATTGTGTTTTCAATCGGTCATAGTGCAAGGTGAGACACTGCAGACCATATCAAATCTAAAAAGATCACAACAGCCACGTTACTCTCACCTCTGAAAAGTATACCAGTAATTGCATTATCAGCCGACAACGAAATACAAATTTTGGAGAGGTCAACTGAGCACGAAAGAATAATGTTTACTCAAAAGTACAAAAGTAAACAGAGGCACATTATTTTGGGTTATTTCGCGCATATTATGCACAAGAGTATTCAAAGTGCAAAATATTTCTTAATAGTGGATATTGAGATGGTCGTATGTAAGATCTTTTCATATTTTTACATATAAACTGTCCGTATGGCAAGTTTGCAGGAATTTTGAAATTTTGAAGATGTCCAATACAAACAAATTCATAGGCATTCGAAAAGCAGATGGTTATCTTCGGCACCGGCAATCAATAATAACAGTTATATACTTCCAGGTGTGGAATCTTACTTCTCTTCGGAATAATCAAGCCCTATAATGTTGAATAAAATCTTTGACGATAACACTTCGCTTCTGTGGCTTCAGTCTTTCCAATGTCAATTAAAAATGTACAATAATTACATTAAGAAAATTGAAAGAGGAACAAATATATCTGCTCAGCTTTTCTCTGAGCTTCATTGACTTATTGATAGAATTAGGGATTCTGAACACTTTTGACTTACACAAACAGAGTTATTCTAGCATACATTGCACGAAGAAAATGGTATTAGGGAAGTAACACTTTACCAACAATGTGACGCGTTCTATGACATATGCATTAGCAATATTGAAAAGTGCGTGGCAAAACCTTTTTTTGAAGACCTTACATCGTTATTATGGCTTTCCCTGTTCTCAAAACACATAGCATAAGGTTAGGGTGACGCTAAATCATCGTTGGCGGTTGTTATAAGTAATTTGGTCATTGATGTAACTGACAACCAGTACTTAAAGCAGTAAAAACTCGTCAAAAAAGTAATAGAATCCTAGAAGTCAATATGGAATTCCAGTTCAAATGATCTGTCTATCGGAGATGAATGAATATAATGAGTATGAGTTTCAGCATTTTCGTCTTGGTAGAATTCTTGAAACCACCGATTCCGTGAAAAGTATGTTTTCAATTATGAATTCATTACGAACAGACAAAAGAAATGAACTGCACATCCATACTGAAGAATGTTTGGCAGTGAAAACCCAATTTATCCAACTGACATATGATGAGTTTCACCAGAAAAAACTTAAATACAAAAAATTACCTCAACAACTGCATGATTCATGTTTTCAAGTACACTACTCACATACACACTAATAGCGATGAAAATGAAGTCGGAATAACGTGGTTTTTAATTATTTATATCATGTTCTTTTTATTATTATTAATATTTATTTATAGGGCTATATTGCGTTTTAGGTTTTTATATTTGTTACATCAGTGAAATTAACTGAACGCAACTTGGCCCCTTATATTTCACGGATTTTAAAGATAAAAGCATAGTGTTCCGCATTACACTTTTCAAATATAACTTCCCTAGTACAGTACTACTTTTAGGGATGATTACAAACGAATGTGTGCTCGTAAGTGATAATTCTACGTTATTAAAATTAAAGAAATGAGGTTTAAATAAGTTTTTTTTTTCTTTTTGGATATTGATTCTTTTAAATAACAATTTTAGCCTAAATTTCCCAATTTTTGGTAGTCCTAACTGCATGAAGTCATCCTTTTTCATTCGTATCTAATAGCCCATGCTGCGCCCTCTATTGGCCGATAGGCTAATAATTGATTTCTGGACGATTTCTAGTAGGGGTACTTGCTTTCCTTGGCACATAACTCGAGTAGTATTTTGGACCGTTTTGACAGCTCATATCTTATATTCCCTCGATGCTCAAATGGGACTTCAACTCCAATTAGCCAGTTACCTGAGTCCAAGTTAAATCATGTCTCCTCATTATCAAGTTATATATAATTGAACAATATGACATATATTTAGAAAATCCATTACGTCGTGAAGAAAGACTTGCATCTAACAAAATTATTTGTGCCTAACTAAAGTAATCAGGCACAACTAGTGAAAATAGTGTAAGTTTCATCACAATGTAAACTTCATTAGGAAAAGTATTGCATACAGTGTGTACTTAATACACGTTTCTACAAGTACCGTATCTTAAGTGACAGTCTTTGGAGCTCTATCTGCGATACTAATTTCCTCCGGTTCCCACAAT
This sequence comes from Thermobia domestica, assembly GCF_964235325.1. Classification (NCBI taxonomy): domain Eukaryota; kingdom Metazoa; phylum Arthropoda; class Insecta; order Zygentoma; family Lepismatidae; genus Thermobia; species Thermobia domestica. The sequence continues at coordinate 195,949,456 of NC_137462.1, read as the reverse complement.
GCCTGGTGGATCATAAAGCAAATCCTCTGAAGCAGGAATATTTTGTAAAAGTGAGAAGTTCTTAATGAAACAAATACTTTTAAGGCATTAGGAGACGATTTGTGCAAATAAACAAATATATACGTAGTTTATTATATGGAGACACTCCCAGTTTTCGCTAACATGGATGGAGCGAAAATGATAGTTGACAAAGAATTATTCTTCTCAAGACTGTACATTATTTCTGTAAAAAACATTAAATTTGCACTTAATTTTTATTAGCACAAACGGTTGATATCCTTATGAAAGACGAACAGAACAAAACGTCATATTACAATACAATGAACAAAACTCGTATTTCATTATGAACATACCAATCGTAGCTAAGATATCTACTCTCTGCATACGCAGCAATGCGCAGACCCTAAAGCTTCACCCTAACCTGACGCGCACTAATTTTTGGGACCAACTAAAACAGGTTAGTTAAAATTTTTCGAACTACACAAATTTTCAACAGCGGAACAACACTAATTTATGTAACTTACGTATCGGACTGTTCAACTAAACGACTGAAAATGATTTCAAAGAAACCTCTTGAGTTCTACGTCCCACGATTCTTCTGTGTGGACTGAAGGAGACGGTGATAATCAGAAATGAATGAAATGAAGAAAGTGGGAAGAACCCAAGAAAATACACGAACACGGTGTCTGTCCATCACAAAGCCTACTTGGCGCGACCTGGTATCGAATCAGGGACCCCACAAAAATAATTTATTTCAACATTACTACACGTCTATACACTAGCTCGCACTACAATAAGAAAACAAATTCTTGCAATTCAATGCTAGAACGAGAGCACCTTTATGGTTGGCGTACGCGCTTTTGCTGTGGGAGATCTGGGTTCAACTTCCAATACGAGCTCATGTCATTTGGATTCCATGTTAAGCTTATGACGAACTATTCTGGATCAATACCAGCTGTAGTTCCACGTATCACATAGCCTCGCTGCTGAAAGAGTCGCTAAACTCACAATCTAATCAATGTCAGAATGTAGACAGGCAGCTACGTAGGCCCACAGATCAACTTTACTCACCAGTTTTCCCCATTAAATCATCTGCTCGAAACTCTCAGAAAGTATTTTGGGTAAACTTTACAATACACACTCCAGTTGTGCGTCGATAAGCAGGACCGCTTTAAAAGGGTGTAGAAAAGTGCTCTTAATCTGTATGTAGTAGAATAGGGTAGGGTTAGCTCAGGGAAGTTTGGAACCATTTTGTTAAAATTAATCGAATATAATTTCTCGTGTCAGCTTCAGCGAGCACTGTAAGAGTTCATCCAATATTTTTTATCGTCAAGTAATTTTATTACGTGTGGCTCTTCATTGCATACAAGGCTCTTTATTAGCCATCATTGATACACCAAATTCAATGTGCAAATTTATGCCATGCGTATCAACAATTAACAGCTATAAATACATGTCTTAGCTTACTTTCTGATATTAGGTTTTTAATGGTTTGTAAAGAATAATAATTTATTTATTTTTAATATCTTCATACGATAAAATAGTTTCGCTTTTCATTGAAAGTGTCAAAGACCATTTTACGTTGAGTTTCAAGTCAACAATATTCAGCCACACTTAAAATAAATCGTTTTAAAACACTCAAAACGTTTCACTTACCATTGGTGCTTTCCTTGATTCAAAACACTAAATATTTACACACCAGTTGATAAAACTTTTATCACAAATCGATTATTCTCCTCCCAATCTTCGTAATTTCGCTCGTATTTTCGTTCTTCTTTTGTCAATAAATAGCTAAATCGGAAGTTGTGATCTGTTACGGAAGTTATCCTACACCAAAAATGAGACGGTGTTTCTGCGCGCTTCTTAGGAAAATGTTGTGACATTTATAGGTAAGTATTAAAAGCTGTTTACTTTCTTTCATTTTTAAAACAAGAACAAAATATTTGTTTGAAAAGATAAAATTGGACAAGTTTTTCAAATCGGATACTTAGTGAAATAAAAATAAAGGAATAATAACAAATAGACGTTGTTATTATCACAAGAGTTGCCGGCAATTCATTTGTAGCTGTGGTATTTCGTAAATTTTCATTTAATTTTAGTAATATTCTTTTAAATTTCAATATCATGCGAAGTATAGACTTTCACTTCCGCCAAATGAATTTATACAGTAATGTTAACAGTTAATTACTTTGAATTCGTATGTAGTACAAGGTAACATTCGTATTTGCCGTAGACAAACCGTCTTCAGTTTTACGAGACATGCAGGTGTAGTTTTGGTACATCACTAGAAATAATTGTGGAAAAATTGTAATTATTTCACTAATTTACTTCCTATTGTCTCTGAAAGGATTTACGCTGGGCAACATGAAAATATCTCACTTGGCATAGATAAAATTCAAGGGGCCCACCAGAGATAATTGTTGAAAAATTATAGTTCTTTTTCGATTTGCATATTAATACGGTTTCCGGATGTAAGGCGTAAGAACTACAGTGCAAAGCGCAAACCAACCTTTGTTAGGTGGCCACTAAAAACCACAAATGCTAAGTCAATGCTGAACCTGTCTTAAAAAGCACGACTGCTATCTAACCAAGTCAGGTCAGGAGCGTAGCAGGGGGTTAGTTGCAAGGATGCTGCCGTAGGAAGAAGGCGGGTCAGGGATGGTGGGTATGCACGTAAACTAGGATGTCGCTAAAAACATTGAGTTAAGTAGCTTCTCTATCGACAACTTCGTGTCCTCAAAAAAAAAAAAAAAAAAAAAAAAAAAAAAAAAAAAAAAAAAAAAAAAAGTACCTTTCACTGCTGACTTTTGCCAATAACCCTTCACACCATCAACATAATGTTCACATTTCAAAATATAGCTGTTCCTCCATTCTTTCTTTTCAATGCCGTCCTACATTTGCCACACTTTCTGCTCGATTTCATTAATCCGTGCCGCTTTACATAAAGTAATAATTTTTCTTCAGTTAATTTGGGTTAAGCCCCACCGCGATAACTGAAAATTTACCGAGAAGAGGTGGTGGGTGTGGTTTTTGTAGAGTGTGATAGTGGAAACTGGTCTATTTTGCTATAAAGGACATTAGGTTAGCTCATTTTGGATTGAGTATAATTTGAAATTGGCGAACATCTGTGCAGCCCGTGGTATAACAGCGTGGAATACGAAGAATGAGGAAAATCTGTTGAAATTGAGTAAAAGATATGGATCAGTGAATGTAAGGACGCAATGTCAGAAGTGTAGGAAAGGTGAAGATAACGAAAAATAAAGAAAGATGCATTCTTGAATGCAATGCAAGAATGAGTGGCCTGAAATTTTATTGAAAAAGAAATGCGAAAATAAAGGTAATAATTTTCGATAGTGTTTGATTGATAGTGGAAAAGGTAAACTATTGTTCAAGATTTTCTACTGCAAATTGCCCGAGTATGTAAACCAGCATACGAAGATAAATGCTGTGTGAAGGTCGTGTACAAAGTTATCGTAGAAGTGTTGAAAAGTTGTGCCACACTTAAAACATATGTGCCGTATGAAGGATTTCTCCACTGTCCTCGTTCATACGTATATGCACCGTCGCTGGTGTGCCTGCTCTCAATGGGCACCCTAGCACACGGACCCCACTGCCGCGGTCCTATCCTGATTCGGTTAGGTAGCATTCGTGCTTTTTATTGACCACCTAGCATAAGTTGGTTAGTGTTTTAAAGTTGGTTTTTGTTTTATATTTAGCCTCCCCAAAGTCATTTTGCACCGAGTAATGCAACAACTGACCAATCTTCTTGTACGGTAACCTAGCCTAGTACACGTAAACAATGATTTCCTATGCGATTTGTAAATTTTTATCAAGTGACTTCTGTTCGTTAGCTAGTTTTGCTTAACGGAATAAATGCCTTTTTCTTCACCAATATAGTTTGTTATAAAACTCACAGTCGAAATGTTACATCATCCGTCACATGCAATTACTATATTTGAATGCTTGGAATTAATTTCCTCATTACACCATAATATTTTAAGATTAGCATACGTCCACTTAAAATAGTACTAACACACGCCGCTTCTAATATTTGAAAATACACATTACACTTCTTTTTTTAAGCATGAATTTCATGAAAAATAATCTGTTCATCTTTACTTTCCTGTAAATTTTACGTATTTTTCTCATTTCTTGACCTACTCTCCGACACGTAACCCAATTCTATAATATTTTCTTGGCACATGAAAATAGTTGCGTACAGATTGGCAATTTATCTTCAAACTCATATTTCATACGAGCGATTATACATGCGAAAACCAAGCGCTGTCGTATTCTGAATGGTTATTAAAAATTGTATCGACTTTGTGGGGAGGGGGCATGGTGGCTAAGTGGTAGAATCCTTCACCTCTGGTGCTTGGGATCCCTGGTTCGATCCCAGCTCGCGGCAAGTGGGCCTTGTGGTGGACAAACACCGTATTCGTGGGTTTTCTCGGGGTTCGCCTGTTCCTTCCACTTTGTTTATTCCGCTATTGCATTCATTTCTCATCATCACCGTCTCCTTTAACCAAGCCGGCATAATGGTCGGACGTAAAACTCACAGATTTCATTTTCATTTTGTATCGATTCTGGTTCAGGACACGGACAACTGGCGGGCTTTCTCGGGACGGTATAGGGAGCAGTCGTTCACGAAACTACGAATTATATACACACCTGGACAAATTTTCTTTCAAACTAGTCACAAGTTGTATTAGAACTACCTAGTATTTATTATTTTTTTCTCCGTGTTCACTTTTTGCAATATCTGACAGGTCTTTCAAAACGAAATGCGTGGAAGGTACTGAGAAAACTACGTAGTTTCGACTAGAAAACGCTATTGCAATCACGGGGTTTGGTATTCGATGTTCATGCTCTTCGGGGCGATCATCGTTGTGTTGTGCTTACTTATATCTTAATAATATTTTCGCACTATTTGAACATTATACCATACAGGAAATAATTCACGGCAGAAACAACTTGTCTTCTGTAAACATTATTGTAAGTACCAGAATTGTCAATAGTATTTGACGTACAATAGTACTTGTGATGGTGGTATAACTAGTAGCGCTTGTAGACGTAACATAAAGCTTTCTTGTGTTGTGGAAGTGTACATTTCACATGCGGTAATAAGATTATATAGCATCAATCTGTGCAGTCTACTTTTTTAAAATTAAGTTGCGCAGTTACAGTTCTCTTCATTAGTATAAGAGATTTTATACAGAAATTATTAAGTATTCTGCCTGTTAGCAGGCTCTGAAACTAATAGGAGATCACTATACCTCCTTAGGTTAAGATCTGGAAATGTTTCTTCCACCTTTCTCAAACTTTAACTCCATATATTTTCTTCAATTCTTCAAATCATCGATAAGTTGTGTTTTTCTTCCTACTCCCCACTTTCTTTCTAACTTACATATTTCTTCGCAAGATGTGCCTAGTCCAATTGGCCTTTCTTCGAAAGACGCTGGATAAAAGCGTCCTCCTCTCTCCTATTCGTTTTAAAACATCTTTATTTTTTACACTCTCTATCCATTTTGTCCATCTTCCTCCAACAGCACATTTCGAAGTTCTCTAAATATTTTTTTCTCTAACTTACGTAATTTCCAAGTCTTGAACCATAGAATCCCACACTCCATATATAGTTTCTTCCTTTGTCCAATTTTAAGCCTGTTAGTTATGAGTGATCTCTTTTTGGTGGTGCAGTAAGTATCTTTCGTCGAAATACTTCCCAGATATTTGTCTGGTCGACTTCTTCAAACTTTCTTTGTCATACCCTGATCCTTAAGGGCATGTTTCACGTGATATTCTCATGACTATCGACTTTTCGATGTTGATGTCCATTCCATATTATTTCCCAGTATTAACTATTCTGTTCAACATTTCTTATGGTCCGTTCTCGGTTCCAGCTGTAAAAACAGTGTCGTCCGCATACTTCACTTTGTTGACGTTCTGTCCCCCAATTCTGAAATCTTCATAAAACATTCATTGTGAACGTTGAGTAACTGGGGTGACGTACTACAGTACATCCTTGTCTGACTTCTCTCCCAATCTCCACACTGTTGATTTCTCCTTTGTCAGGTAGAGCTCTGTTCTTTGTACTGTATACAGGTTCCAAATGAGTCGACAGTTCCTCCAGTTGACCCCGATTTCTTTAAGTAATTTCAGTAGTTTGGTGCAGTTAACCCAGTCAAAAACTTTTTGCAAGTCTATGAAGCACAAACTCAGCTTTTCCTTTACGTCGAGAACTCGTTGTGATGTAATTCTCATCAACCCAATAGCATCTCAGGTGCCTTTACTTTCCAATTGCTTATTTAATATGTGCACATTAATCTTTCCAGTGTGAGAAATAAGGCTAATGGCTCTGTGATCACTACTCTTCTTTGCTACCTTTTTCTTAAGTAATGCAATCATTGTAACATCTAGAAAATCATCTGGTCGTTCTCAACTCAGTAGATCTTGTTAAGTTGGTATACAGAAATATCGCATGGAAAAGAAAAGCTCGTATTCTCAAAAACTTCATGTTGATTATGGAGAACCTGTGCGTCTATATGAGGACTAAATTTTGGCCTCACAGCCATACAAAGGTGAGGTGAATACACAACGAAAGTAAAAGCATTTTACAGTAATAGGAGCATAGAAATTTGTTTGTCTAACATAGACACTCTTTGTGATATTTTTCTGAAAAATCGAAAAAGAGAACTTCTTGCGCACATAATTTATATCAGTGTGAATACTATTCAAATGGATTGTTTATATAATTTTCGTGACTTCTTTTATGTTATTATGTGTGATGTCATTTCATATATCTCTGTATTTTATTATTGTAATCATTTACTAAGGAGTATTATGAAAATACGATATTACATACAGCTCCAACTTCTTACAATTGTCATCATTACTCAGGGTTACATAGATTTGGAAAATCAAGGAATATTAGGGAATTTAATTTTTGTCATGAAAATTATTGAAAAGTGTTTTAATGTCACGGAAATCAAGTAGTCGATCTCGATATTGAAGGTAACTTTGAAGTAATAGGGTTATTTGGGATTTAGAGATCATGCAGTATAATAATATAGAATGACAGGTTACAGATGCATTAAGTTATATGAAGGTGTGTTGTAGCATGATTTGTGGTTAGGTTTTCAACTCAATCAGTTGAGCTGCAGCATCTTTAATTCCTTAATGTAGACAGAATGTGGCGTCTCTGTTCTTCTGAACTTAGATACATACGTCTTTCTAACTGACTTCTCAATTCGACGTGTTTGTATATATACACGTTGCGCGTACGTTGTACGTTGAAATATAACTTCGACACAGGTGCCCTGATTTTTTTTTTTTTTTTCACATAAATTTCATGAAGATCTAACTATAGTCTTCGGAGCTGAACTATGAAACTTCTCAATGGCTGACAGTATGCATACCATAATTGTGTGTAAATCAATTTTGATCTAAATGCATGTTTTGTTGATTTACTTTTTGTTAGAAAAAGTAAGTTCTTTTGGTGGTTTCATGTAAATTTCATTAGTATCTTACGATAGTTATTAGAGCTAGACCACGAAACTACTGAACGGTTCATAGTATTAATATCATAATTAACCGACTTCATTGTGTTCATGCTCACACATAACTTGAACACACACACACACACACACACATATATATATATACATATATATATATATATATATATATATATATATATATATATATATATATATATATATATATATATAGTGGCGGATCCAGGATATGATCAAGGTAGGCGCTAAGCCACAGTTTGCCGCTTTATCCAGTGTAAAACAGGATTGAAGTCCATTTTATCCAGTGTATACCTGAGGGTCAAGGGGAAGGGGGGCTATAGCCCCCCTTAGATTCGCCCTTGTATATATATATATATATATATATATATATATATATATATATATATATATATATATATATATATATACAGGGGCGGATCCAGGATATGATCAAGGGAGGGGCTAAACCATATTTTGCCGTTTTATCCAGTGTAAAGCACGATTGAAGCCTATTTTATCCAGTGCATACCTGAGCGTCAAGGGGGGGCTATAGCCCCTATAGCCCCCCCCCTTAGATCCGCCACTGTATATATATATATATATATATATATATATATATATATATATATATATATATATATATATATATATATATATCAGGGTTTGAAAAAACCCGGGCTTTTTTGAAAAAGCCCAACCCAACTGTGCCCATGTGGGTTTTCTCGGGTATTTTCGGGTTTAATCGTTTTTGTTTTTTCGAAATATTCCAATGTCTTTGGGGTAAAAGTGTTAAAGTGTGATTTATATTTCAAGATTGTAATTGTCACAACTTGCAACAATTTTCTACTCACTGCTGTTTTGAAAAAATGGCCGCCATTTTGAAATGTTACATTCGATCGCCGAGAAAATCTATACAACAAATTTAGCATACCTCGTGCTTCCACCGTCAAAATTTCATCTTAAAAGACTGAAAATTGCGCTTCGTACCGTGGATACTCGCTGTTTTGAAAAATGGCCGCCCTTTTCATATTTTACGTTGGTATGCTCCCAAAATCTATACAGGAAATTTAGTGTGTGTCGTGCTTGTACTCTGAAAATTTTAACTTAAAAGGCCGAAAGTTGTACCCTGTAGTGTGTGTGGTAGAGGCAAACAAACGAGTTGAGTTGATTTTGTGTTTAACGTCCCTTTCAGCATAGAGGCTATGTGAGACGGGACCTACTGATTAACGTGGAATTCGAACCACATGAGTTCCCTCCGGGAAGCAAACCCGGGTCCCCACGCCGAAGAAGCGTACACTAACAGCTTAGCCATGACTTCTATATAACTTGCTTAGTGTCACTGTCGTTAAGTTGAAAAAGAAACCTTTCCTACCTTACAAATATATTAACAAATCCTTCTCAGTAAAAGCAATGTATTGCAAAAGAGTAGTTTGTTAATTGCTCTCCTTCTCTAATCTTTTGAGGGGTGTTAAAAAAATACAGCGATTTATCATTCAAGAAAAGAGTGCCTATGATTCAAAATGTTGTGAATAAAGAATGAAATATTAAAATATTGAAATAAGTTAACTCAGAACATTTCGCAGGACACTTTAGAAAAGAATTATAATTTTCGATTTTCTAGACGTCTTCGCAACACGCAGGACAGTTCTTTGAAAAACAGTACTGTACTGCGAAAATCAGTACGTCTGGTCACCCAAACTTAAGGGTTAAATTTTATGTATAATATTTTATAGGCATATTTGCTTTTGCTTCCGTGAACTACACCTATACCAAATGACTATAATATTTATTGTGACTTATTTACAAAAAGCGTCTCCAAATTTCTTAATAACTCCTATGATATTTTAAATTTAGAGGACAATAACCAAGACTTCAATAACTCTCGCCTCAGTGCCTTAACCCTCTGTGCTGTTTGCTCGGCTTCAATCACTGCTCAACCCCTACACTTCAGGATGGGGCACGGAAGAAACAACTTCCTTCATACATAATAAGTAAAAATAGGAAATCGCTAATTAAAGACGAGCTTTTTAAACTTAATCTGTGCGTAAGGAATATTTGTTATTTGATTTTATAGAAAACTATTTCAGTAGCCTGATAGTTTCACACATTTCTGTTCCCTATTATGTCGACTTGCAGATCTATTATAGGCAGTTAAGTATGTAGACCTTATAAAACATTATGGTGATATTTGTTTTAAAATTCTTTCTATCATTTCTGATACATTTTGTGGTTTAGGACTTTATATTAAATCCACAAAGTACACAGTTACATATAAGGGTAGGCACAAAGTCGTTTTTCCCAGTATGTGAAAGAATACTTGTTTTGGACAAAGCGACTTTGTGACCACCCTATATAAGCTTTACCTGAAGCATCAGGTGTTGTAAACTATTTAATATGCATTTATTATTATCGTTAAGCAATTTTCGCATAAGACACATGTTTACTTTCGGAAAGACGGCACAAATACTTGCTGAAAAGAAAATGTAATATTACGCATTACGACTGTCCATTTTTTTGGGCATGCTTTTGCTAGGGGGGATTATTATCGAAAGTCATCTAGGAGTGCAAAGAGGAGAATGGACGATTCGCCCCACTCGTGGTCCATTATCTACATTTCTTTTCAAACAAAAGTGGACGTGTGGTTCAAACTATTAAATCAGAATGTGAAAAATTACTTTTTATTTATTTATTCGCTCTGATTTAATGGTTTGAACCACACTGAATTTTTTAGTCCCTGTAGCCTTTCGTTTGCAATAAGGTTTAAAAACAAGCATTACAAGTCGCTGGAATCAGAATTGTTACTCTTCACCTGTCTTACAATCTGCATTGTATTATCCTTTTACCGCCTTGATCCACACAAATTTCTACTTACATGAATTAGGAATATACCGATATATTGGTACCGGTATCGGTGATATCTGCCACTTTTGGGAGTATTGGTATCGGCAAATGGACACCGATACATTTTCCGAACTATTTTCAATTTGTTTAATATTAACAGTAGCACTTACATTTCATCGGTCTCTTTTAGACTTAAAGTTGATCTAAGTTATTATCAATTGTACAATCGATTTCTTTATGCATGTGTACACCTTTGATTTGCACCACTTCTACTCAAGTGATATTTTTAGTCCCACAATGCCAAAATAGTGGTGAAGAAAAGCCAAAGGTCCTCAGTCAAGATCATAGGCGCCCAAGGGGGCCCATTCAATGGTTGCTTTATTACGTCTGGTATTTAATATATGTGGTTTGCTATATTACGTATACATTTTCGTCGGGCGCCCATAGTCAGGATAGCAGACCCCTAATTTGAATCCCAAACGAGACCGGTTTCGATTCAGAAGAAAATGCTATGGAAGAAACCCACAAGACGTTCACTTTGTCATTATTTTCTGCTACTTTCTGGTTAAAAACAATTAATTCTAAAGTTAATAAATAGTTTTATCGTTTTCAACTTCGCTTAAATAACCCTCTTATTTTTTTATAATATTTATAGCAACACCTGGTTCAGCATGCATAATTTTGTAAACAATAAAAATTTGTAAAGGTAGTATCCGTTTGTATTATATGTATGTAATAGGGACTAGTGAATACAATGTAACTATCAAAGTATATTTTCACTCTAAATATCAATCACTGACTCTTAGAATTAAGTTTACACTATATAAGTATTTGCTGCTTTTTAGTTCATTTATGTGAGCTGGATTAAATTTAGAGGAAATGTATATTTTGTTAGGAACCTAATATGAAATTCTGCTTTTTGTCTTTGTATCTTAAATTTTGGCCTTATATATAATATACTCTATTACAATGTTGGTCATTTCATTATTCTGAAAATTCCTGATAATATATAACTGTTCAAAAGTATCAGTATCGGTGAAAAGGTGGTGTCTGTACATCCGTAACACGAATTAAAATCCAACCACGAACCCATTACATTAAAGGTGAGTACTCTGCCACTGAGCCACTATGACCCTAATACCTATCAAGCTTTCTGTGTGTATTTACTAATAGTCGCTATAGGATACATATCTTATAAATAAATAGCCACTTACTTTGTATGCAATAGTTATTTTTGGTTTATTATATGACTAGCAGCGTTCACCCCGCTTCGCTGCGGTCACCCCGGAACGCAATAAACGTTGTTACTTAGATAATTTTTACTTTTTCGCTTTCAAGTGATATGATAAAAACCATAGAAGATTGCAGTAAATGTTAACATTATATCGCCTGTCATTTATGTTAACCCGCCCCGCTTCGCTGCGGTCACCCCGGAACGCAATAAACTTTGTTACTTAGATAATTTTTACTTTTTCGCTTTCAAATTGCAGTAAATGTTAAAATTATAGCGCCTGTCATTTATGTTAACCCGCCGAGTCACATGGTCATGCGGGTTGCATATAAATACGTTTATTTTTACCTATGATGAACTAATAACAAAGGATTTGTACGTATGGACACTTGAATGGTCAATTATCTCAAGACACTGGTAATTAAAAATTAAAGTGATATGATAAAAACCATCTAGGGTCCAAATCCTAATAACCCCCCAAAAATGAAAGAAATTGGTTCAGCCGTATTAGCGTGATGAGTTCACAAAGGATTTGTGCGTTCTCTTTTATATATATAGATTTCGGCTGTGCGTTAATGATGCAAGCCATTCATATATGTAGAGTGAAGTTTCCTGTAGTTAGCGTAGCGTACAGGGATTAAATATTTCTTTCTAGAGTGTAAATATTCAGTATCATACTAGTCTTATTTTCTAATTTCACATATGAATTCTTAGCGAGCGTTCTTGAATATTACTGAGAAAACTGTCATTTCAGTAAAATTAAGTTCCTCTCATTAAGTTAAATGTCACACATACAATGATATAATTAAACTGGTTCAGCGAGAAATGCTTCGTATTGAATTTAGGTCCAACGATTTCAACGAACACCCGTGTCTTCTTCAATGGGTAGAAACTTCTTGCAAAATCTTCACTTCCCAAATTTGTATATTAACATCACTATAAGTGCAATTGTTAAAATTATATTAATACAAATTTGTGATGACAGAAGAATTTTGCAAGAAGTTTCTACCTATTAAAGAAGATAAAAGTTAATGTTGAAACTGTTTAGAACTAAGTACAATACGACGCATTTCTAGGTGTACTAGTTTAAGTGTTCCTCAAGGATTCGTTAAATTAACTCACATATGGATGTATAAATTTTTATTTGAATCAAATTTGTTAATGATACATGTAGTATTCTGTCTACAGCATAAGCTATATTAGTTTTCCCATAGATAAAGTTCGCAGTACAAGAGTATCCATTAAGAAAACATTAGTATATTACTGTATATATACGGTGTCATTTCTTGAATATGCAGGATATAGAGAGCTGATCATCTTTCGTAGTGTCGCCTGTAAAACACAGAAAAATAACTTAAGATATAGGTGTGTATTTGAAGTTACATCAATATATGTATATTTTTCTTTTATTTTTCACTATGACAAGTCACACTGGGAGTATGATTTTGGTAAAGCTATATCATCCTGTCGCATAAAGTTAAATGTTTTTGTTAATATTAAACGATGATACAAATACTTATCAAAGAAACGTAACAGTTACTAATATTCAGAAAAGGAGAAGGCTGGGTTTTCAAGGTTTCGAAGGTTTCAAGGTTTCAGGCTTCGAAGGTTTTCACGAACTTACTCCAAAATCAGATCTTAATCCAGCTGAATGTAGTGAAATAGTATCAGCAATCAAATAATGATAACACTATATATAATATTAATAATTTTAAAAGTGAGCAAAAATGATCTAAATATTTTTCGTTTTTAAAAGAAGATGGAAAGAATATTTTAGTTTATGTATACATGATATGCATGTATAATGGATTATTTTGTATTTAAATGGGTTAAAATATTTATTTCATTTAGGCAGTGAAATCAGTGACAACTACTGCGAGTCTCATACCTTGCTATTGATTTTCTTCTAATTTTCTCACCAAAATAAAAAGATCTTCCTAGTGAAGACTTGTTAGAAATTCCTCCTAAATAAACGTAAGGAATTTAAGGAATATGTAGAAATACTTACGAAACAAATGTTACACATAATATATCATTGTATGTGTATTAATGCACTAATTTATATAAAAGAGCGAATATTGGCACCTGTGTGGTGCGTCAAGGGTTATTATTTTCCTACTATAAATTTTCAAATCCTAATCTTTACTTATTCATAGTCTTCTGGATTTCTCCTTAAACTGCATCTTAATTAATTTTTGCTTCCTTCCTTTTTCTTGTTTTAACTTCAGCATTTAAAGTCAAAATTTGATTGATAGTATAATATATTTTACTTTTGTAACAAACATTGTTTCCATATCACTAACATTAAACTAGATGAATGTTTAATGAAGTCTGCTGAATCGAATGCTATGGAAATTTCGATGCAGTTACAGTAGGTATAAGATTTTATTGTTGCTGTAATTTATTATGTAGTCCTATGAACCTAAACTTAAATCTGGATAAAAGTAGCTTAGACAAGCAATGGGACTACATCATAAATTACAGCAGACTAACACATACTATATTAATTCTTTATGGTATATTTTCACTCAATTACATTTAAAATTTCAAAGTTTAAGACATCTAATTGTAATATTGAAAACCGTTTAGAAATAAATAAAAAAGAAAAAAATGTAATGTGACAAGCACGAGATATATGTCATCTCTTAGTGACACTATTTCTATGAAAAAAAAAGAATGAAAACTATATAGCAGTGGTGTCCAATTATAATTAGCCTACGGGCCATAACTGTCTTTACTAGTAAAGTGGAGGGCCGCAGCTAATAATAATAATAATAATAATGAATATTATTATTATTATACTACAAAAGAAAAATATAGAAAATGTATTTGAAATATTACATACGTATTCGATGTGACAAATAAAGGTCACTAGCAGCGTTTACAAGGGCTGGGACATCTACATCCATTCCTGTTGTTGCGAGCCGCAGATGATGTAAAAGAGAAGAATCTCCAAGGCACCTTGTGAAGCGATTCTTCACAGTTTCCTTGGTGAAAAATACACTTTCATACAAATAAGTACTACCAAACATTAACACTCTTTTTCGACAAAACTCTCAAAGCTTAAGAAAATGTGCTGCCGTAAATGCCCGCGTTTTTTTGTTGCACAAAGCGCTAAATTGATGCTTTATTTAGAAAGAAGAGTGGAAATATTAAAAGAATGAATAAATATAAATGAAAATACGAGTGAAAATACGTAGTATGAGTGATAACAATCGTAAGTCCTGAAAGCTTTGTGGGCCGCAGAAAATGGTTTGGCGGGCCGCATGCGGCCCGCGGGCCGCCATTTGGACAGCACTGCTATATAGCTATTTTTCTATTAATTAATTCTCGCTTCGTTCTCATTTGAATTCATTGCTGTAATAAAAGTAGATTAATTGACATCTTTTTCTTTGCAATCCTATGGTTTAGTATGTAACTGGTGTGAAGAATTTATATATATATATATATAGGGCACGTGCATCCCCCCCCCCCCCCCTCGTTGTAAATAAACACTGTCTAAAATGAAAAACTATAATGAAAATAGCAACACTTTCCGAAACTTTGTCATGTTTCCTTTTGGAGCTGAAAAAAAACAGAGCTTTGCAGAAAGCAATAGTTTAAGTCGATTTTCGAAAGGTTGAAGGAAAAGGATTCACCAAGTAAAACAATATACCATTTGTCAAGTAGGGAAGAAGACAGAAGGCAGAAGAAGAGAACATTTTTTCCTCCATATCACTTGCAACCCGAGAGTCTTTAAAATATTTTCCTCAGTTCTATGCATCAGTGTCGTCAGGGGTAAATAACAGTGTCATATGTCACTTTGAAGAGTTGTGTGATTGGTTATTTTGGTAGTTACTGGTGCACTCCCTCCCCCTTTCAGATAATTCTGATCTGGCCCTGTACGTATATATACTTTTTTTTTAGGCTAATACAGTGATCATAATGCCTTTATACATGTATGATAAATTAGGATGGTAGGAGTAGCTGCATTTTGAGGCGATTAACTTAATATAAGGTTTATTTTCTGTTCATAGTTACAACTTCGCTCTATATTTCATTATCCCTAATGTGGAACATCCGTTGTGAATTCAAATTACTAAATTTTTGAAGAAGAAAAAATAAATAAATGAAAATAGATTTAGCAAGTGACAGTGGATTATTCTCTGCTGTTTTTTTACATGGAAGAATAATTTTCGAACATAAAGACATTAGATATTTGAGAGATTAAATCTGTTTCGTTATTTCATCTCTTTCGGCATAAATTTTGCATTGCGGTTACAAAGAACAAAGTACATCTAATAGCCAAGAAGTTGAAGAATACCTATCAGGAATGAAATAAAAGATCTTGCTATTGAGAAGATAAAGATGATAACCGTTCAACGTCGTACGTAAATAGGATAGTGAACCATTCTTTCTTAAGAAAAAGCCACAGCAACGATACGGGTAATATGTATCGTAGACGGTACACGCTGCTAGACCAAGTCGTTCAATGATTAACATATTCACATGTTCCGGTTGATTGATGGTTATAAAGTTGACTCATTTATTCAGAAAATGAAAGAATCACCACGATTTTTAATAGGCACGCATAGTAGACTATTAGTGAAGTTGTGCGATTCATTGTTTTTTAGTCCTTTTTGTTGTGTACCTTCAACTTCTATGTATTTTTTAAGCCTTTTTGCCCTTGAGTTGATGATATGTGGATCTAAATGCTTAAAAATATATTGAATGAGGTTGATTGTAGTATTACTTGACATTACAAAGCAATAAAGGTAAAGTGTGATTGTAATATTACTCGACATTGCAAAAAAATAAAGGTAGAAGGTTTTTTCTTTTTCCCCTACTTTACAGAAATCAAAGAATATAAGTGATAGCAGTTGTAAGTAGGAAATCTGAAACGGAGTATTGGGTATTCGACTAAAAGAATGTAAATCGTGTGAATTGTCCGAGACTGTGTGAACTACATTGTTCTGTAGCATTTGACACACTTACTTTTATCAGAGAAATCGCACCATAGTCTCACATTATAATTAAGAATGGTTTTTCGTAATGCATCCGATGAGTGCCAAACTAAATAACTCTATTTCGGCATTGTATATAATTTCGTTGTCAGTAAAATTAATAAAGGTAAATTATAAATGAAATATTTTTTCATAGCATTTAAAACTCTGTGTTATAGCTTTTGTAATGTAAGGAATAAATTTGATGAATTTATAAACATTAAGCAGCCATCGTGTTAATGATGGCATTGTGTAAAACAAAGATTTGTTTCTGAAGAAGCTACTAGGTATAATGTATATATATATATACGTATACACACATTATATATATAAAGATTAGGTAGTTTGATACAATATTCTTTTTGCCCTTATATTTTTTCCGACGATATTAAAGTGAATTATATATGATAACTGCCCCTAAAGACTGTTGAACATTTTAAAACCATACACGTTTATATACTTTTACAAGAGTGGGTAGTAATCAATGTGCATTAAAATTTATAAAAGATATAAGATAGCTGTAATATTTATTATAAGGTCATATGAAAATAAATAGAGTAGTTTCCTTTTGAGAATATGGATTGGTTAGAGAGATTAAACTAAGTTAGTTTGTGTTGATAAATGGAAGAAACAATCGATTTTTAACACATCAATTCCTCTGTATATGCAAACTAGTTTAGTTTGTAAGAAAACTGCAGTCACGTCGCAGACTGTACTCATCGTACATAGGTCATATTATAATACTGGATGCAAGGATCCTCAAGTGAAAATTTATAAACCGTTAATTATGACCTGTTGTTCTCTTCAAATTATTAGTGGATAGATAGCTAAGAAGTCAAGCTAGAAATTTATTGACAGCAATGTAATTGAGTGTTTTGGTGTTTTGTGTAGTGTCTTAATTTTCTTTATAGAACAATAACGTGTGAGAGGTTGAGAGGTGAGGTTTCAAGCTTAAAAAGAGTAAATTGATCCAGGATATACTATTGGATAACTATAATTATTTAACCCCATGTTAATTGAAATATTGATATTTATTAATGCCTAAGAAAGAAAAGGTAGTGGTACAAGCTTCCATTAGTAATTATAGTCTTGATTTTTTTAAATGTATGATATATGTCATCAAAAAGAGAAAAGTATCGTAGGCCGAATAGGTTACGAATATGCAGTATCGAGGAGTTGTGATATCGATCGATCTTCATTAAAATGTTAAAAGGAAAATTGGAGGTTTCTTACTTTTCCCAATTTAAAGTTATTTATTACTACCAGGCAGGGGCGTCATTTAAGAAGATCAGGAGGGAGCATCCCCCCCCCAAGAGTTACATACATATACTTTATACTTTAATACATTGTTTACTATTATACTAGTATAAAACGTGAAAGTCTTATGTCGGTGGTGCTGTTGCCCCCCTCAAGCGAAGTCTGAAATAACGCCCCTGCTACCAGGATATTTTTTGTTGTATTAATAAAGATGTGTTTACATGTAACAAGTGCAAGTGGATCGTTAGTCCGACTTACCCTCGAGCTTTCACGTGGAGAATGGCCTGAAACAAGGAGATGCGTTGTTATTATTATTATTCAGTTTTGTTCTAGAATAAGCTATAAGAAAAATCAAAGATAGCAACCAGGACCAAGAAGTGAATGGCACTCACCAGGTTATGGCTTATGTTGATTATGTCAGTCTAGTAGGAGATGATATGAGGATAGTGCAGTTTTATTAAACTCTTGTAAGGACATGAGATTTGGAGGTAAATGCAGAGGAAACTAGATACATGGGAATTCGCTTGACCGTAATACTCCGAATTATGGATACGTTAGAATATCAAATAATACTTTCGGCAAAGTGGACTCTTCCAAATATCTGTGATCAGCAGTAACAGACCAAAACACGAAGAAATTAAATGTGACAGAAACAAGCAAATTCATGCTATTATTTAGTCCAAACCCCTTCGTCTTCGCGAATTTTGTCTAAGAATTTGAGGCTTGAAATATACAAAACGATGATTGTACCTTTTGTGATGTGTGGTTGCAAAACATAGTCGCGTATTGTGAGGGAGGAAAGCAGATTGAAAGTATTTGAGAATAAAATCCTGAGGTGAATATTTCGAACTAAGAGGGAAAAGAATGGGGAATGGCGGAAACTTTGGAGTCTCAAATGTGCAAATCATGTAACCAGAATGGAAGAAGGTAGGTACGCATTTAAAATTTTAACTGAAACCCAATCGGAAAAATCAGACTTAGATAGACTTAGGCGCAGATGAGAGGACAATATTTAGATGGATCTCGCAGGAATAAAAAAAGTAGAAACTGGATGCAGCTAGTTAAGAACAGAACTCAGTGAAGAGCTTTTGTGAGTGCGTTATTAAGCCTTCGGGCACATTAGACAGCAGAGTTGGTTTGGTTTAGGACACTTTTGTTCGTTTGTTACTCGAATGCAATGAAGCAGAAAGAAGGCACTATTGTTACGTATACCTTTGCATGTAAGTTTGTGCGCCGCAAAAAATCAAATCTCGGTGAACATTTTGTGTGTGATATCAGGTGAAAGGGTGCAGCAAGATGTTTCAAAAAATATACTCTTCATTGTGGGTTTATTATATAAAAAATGACATAAATGAGTTTTTTCTTTTCCTTTTTTTTATTGTGGAATATTACTTGAATGCACATGAAAATATATTGTTTTTACGCAATTGGGTATTTCGATTCAATTTGTTAATTTGTTAAAGAAGTTGAATGAGTTGAACACTACCGAATAATAGTTTGTGGGACGCCCAATGGTGTGTACGGAGTCACCAATAATTAAGACAATAGAATAAATGAGTAGAGCGAATAATAGAATAAATTCAGGTTACTTAAAATTTGTTGGACACAGTATTCCAGAGCTTTAAAATACATTAGTATTGAATTAGTGTTATTTAATCAAACAAAGTATATCAGTTTTCGATAAAATTCTGCACATGATAAGCTTAGAAGTAGGAAATATCAGGAGCTTGTGATTACACACCATATTTATTGACAACGTTCTTCGCGGCTGTATAAACATATCAGAAAATTGTCATTGTGTTTATCACTTTTTTTTTTTAAACATAAGTCTGTGTTCTAAATTTTAAGTTTGCTTATTATTTTGAAAATAATAAAACAAAATGATGTAGTGCAAATCTTATGTTGATAATCTCATAATT
This sequence comes from Thermobia domestica, assembly GCF_964235325.1. Classification (NCBI taxonomy): domain Eukaryota; kingdom Metazoa; phylum Arthropoda; class Insecta; order Zygentoma; family Lepismatidae; genus Thermobia; species Thermobia domestica. The sequence continues at coordinate 195,929,712 of NC_137462.1, read as the reverse complement.
GTATTACTGCTTTTCCTAGAACAAAATAATTTGTTTTAGTGAACCCAGAATAGGCCATAGCTGCATGCCCTTCTCTTACCTTGAAAATCAACAGCATCTTCCCACATTTCTGCAACACCAATTCATGTCTTCTCGTGATTTTGTAGAACAAAATAGACAAGGAACATTTTGGCCAATGGACAGTGAGAAATAGAGGAGGATAAAGAAAAGAAATAGGATTGTCTTGATGGTGAAAGTTGTTGTATTCATCTGTAAGAAGGAAAATATAATACTATATACTATTATCTAAACATCTCTAATAACTTTGTGGTTCATTTTACTTAGTTTAAATAATAGTGAACTTTTTTTCTATAGTAATGTGTATACGTTGATTTATTCCAAGTACAAAGTTCATAAATGTGTGCAAAATCATGCGAGATATTTGAGGCATTCAGAAGTCAAAATTACTAATTCCAATTTTAATAATTTTATTGTTTCTCGAACGTCAGAAAATTAGTGAATTAGCCGCGTACGTATTTAGTTCCATAATGTTAATGTTGGTTAAATTCAAATCATGTAGATTTCTAAACACCTCATCTTACATTTTGAAATATAAAGTACTATTATTTTAAAATGCTGAATTTATTGTATTTACTACTACTGCTACTACTTTGAAAAACAGAAGAGAATATTTCTGGGTGGAAATTTTCTTTAGTATAATTACAGCGATTTTCGGCATCTACTCGTTTCGTTTGCAGTATTCATATACCATATATATATCTGACCTCCATATTTTTGACAAAGGTTTACAAAGAAATACATCTACATCAAATACTGGGTAAATTGTCAAAACTTACTCTAAACAATACTAAAAATCAAACGAGATACAGATCGACCTTCCGTGGTCTTCTTCACTGGAAGTATCCATTAAATCGGCGAACGTTCAAGGCTGAAGCGGTAGTCGAGGTGGAGGACAAAGTAAGAGCTTAGTGGAAGCTCATGATTCTATTCTTGCAAAGAAAAATTTTCACATCATATATCGTGAGAACAATATGACTCTATATTATTTAACACGGAATTTTAAAAAAGTCTTGGAGTCAGTAATATATGGTATACGTGCTTTTAGTTAATCCTCCATTCTTTCAGAAAGGGGCACGGTGACTGAGTGGCAGAGCAGTCACTTCTCGTGTTAGGGTCTCTGGTTTGATCTCAGACAATTTGAGTTTATGGTGGACAACATCGTGTCCGTGGGTTTTGTCGGAGTTCTTTCGTTTCTCCCATAGTCGAATTCCATTTGACAATCGTTCACTTTTTACATAGGGAGTAGCCATCATATGTAAAACTATCGAAAAATGTCTACATGTTCTTTCAGACTTTCTGCACATCCGAAAATTGAAAGAGAAAAGTTAATAAAGGAAATCAATTTAAAGTTTCATCCTACAAAATTTCTTCTTTATAAAATTTTCAAATAATAATAATAGTAGTAGTAATAGTAATTAAAATAATAGGTTCATATAGATTCACAGAAATAAAATGCACTCACTCCGCTATCGTATCAATTATCCAGTATTCATTCCAAATTTATCTGTTTTGGAATTTAAAATGATCGATGATTATATTATGGAGCTGACTAGTTAGTTATTGTGAAGAATTTTAATGTTTTTGCTTTGATCATTTTGGCCGTGACGAATAGCTAAATCTTCGTTAATATATTGAGCGCATTTTACTATTATTACTATTTATTTTAATATATAACTAACTAAAATTACTGTCCTTTGAATATAGATCATTGGAATTATTATTTTGCGAAAAAAAAATTAGTCCCTCTCCCTCGGTACATTAGGATTCACATTTCAATTAAAGTGAAATTATGTAAATGCTGGTCGACCCAAGTGCTACTGTTCCAATTGCAATAGGTTTACAAAATTGAATTATATAGAGCTATTTTTGTACATGTAGAGTAATAAGAATAAAACAAAGAAAAAAGAAAGAAAGATGCACAAATAAAATAAAGAGAAATATACATAAGATTGGCATTGGTGTAAAGAAAAACAATATAATATATATATAATAGAAAAAAATATACAGGGTGGCCCAAAAGTAGGTATACAGTCCTACATTGATCAAATACAACAACTTCCTAGCTTGTGGGTTTATTTGATTCGGCTCTTCCGGGCTTAAGGCATAAGTAAAAAGGTTTTAAAAACACATAATAAATAAACTAAGTCTACCTGATGGATAACAATAAGAACTTATATAAAATATAGTGAGCTGATCAGTACTGGACTGTATACCAACTTTTGGGCCATCCTATATACAACATTCTAATAATCATCTGACGTATTTCGTGTCTTGTTATGTATATTTTGCACATAGAGGTTACACATTTATTAGAATACATGACTAGTTTACAATTAAATTAAATAAAAATATATGAAACATAAGCAATTGGAGTTTAACGTCCTCTTCAGCACCGAGGCTTCTTGCAACATTACCTATTGTTTAAAGCAGGATCCAAAGAACCACTCGGATTTTTATCCGATATAGGCAACCCCACTATGGATGGAACCCGGTACTGTACACGCAGAAAGCACTTAGCTACTTAGCCAGAAAGAGCTCAGAAGCAGAAAATAAAGCAAGCAGTGACTTTTTAACAAGATGTATCTCATATGTAATAAGTTATATGCAAGATGCATGTAATACAATTCGTTGCTATGAAAAGAAATTATGTTTAACATTACATAATACGAATTGAAATTACATTTTTGCATTCAGAATGTAACTAACCATACTAAAGTGTAATGGATGATATGTTTCGATGAATAAATTATCTATATAGGTGTGATGACTTGTGCTGATCACTTAAGTATTCTTTACAGTCGTACATTTATGTTATGTATGTGAAACTTGTTAGATTTCGAAACTATGATATGCATAAGTGTTGGAAGTCTTATAGAGCGTCTTCGTCCTTCCGTCCGTCTGTCAACAGGTATCAAGGCAAAAGCGGTAAGAAATATCGAGATGCAGTTTTTTTGTAATCGATTTAGCGTCCCAAGAATAGGTTCAATTTCCTCTGTTAATTCTCTAGTTAAACCGGAAGTGGTTCAGATTAGCAATTTCCAGTTTCAGTGTTTATCGCCATAGAACGAAAACGGTAACAGCGAGAAGGTTTTTTTTTTTTTTCAAACGATTCAGTGTATCAAGGCAATGTACCATGAATATCCGGAACATACTACCCAAACCGGAAGTGGTTCAAATTCAATATTCTCTTTCAATACTGATTTCCACAGCAAAAACGGTTAGATATTGAAATGGGATTTTCTGCAACTGATTCAGCGTCCCAAGAATAGATTCTATCTTCTTCATTAACACTCTATTCAAACAGGAAGTAGTTCAAAATCGCCCTAGAACAAAACGATATTACATAGCGATAAGTGTTTTTCTCTCTTTTTTTTTTTTTTTAACAATTCAGGATCGGAGGAGATACACATTCTATTCCCAACCCGCAACATTTTATTAGAACCAAAAGTGGTTGGAATTAACTAGTACTTCCGGTTTCAATACTGATTTCCATAGAGCAAATATGGTAAGAGTGATTGAGATGCGGCTTTATCAGTTGATTCAGCTTTCCAAGAATAATTTCCGCTTTCTCCATTGATCCTCTATTCAAATCGGAAGTGGTTCTAATTTAATTTTCGGTTTCAACATATATAGCCATAGAACAAAAATGGTAATATATAGCGACAAACTATTTTCTCCAATCGAACTCATTGTGTCAAGAGAACATACCATCACAACCCGCAGTATTCTAACAAAAGCAGAAATGATTGAAATTTACTACTGCTTTCGGTTTCAATGTTGATTTCCGTAGATCAAAAGCGGTAAGGGATATCGAGATGATGTTAATTGCAGTCGATTCAACTTCTCAAAAGTAGATTCTATCTCTTCCCTTAATCATCTATTCAACCTGGAATTGATTCAAATTAACGATTTCCGATTGCAATCTTAATCGCCATAGAACAAAAGGAGTAAGACAAAGCAAATAATGGCTTTTGGATATGGATTCAGCGTCCAAGCAAAAGGTTCTGTCGTTAATCATACTAATTTATTGCAACCAGTAGTTATAGATACTTCAAGGTTGAGGTTTCATTTCCTATACTTTGAAAGTCTGCTGTAGCTTCACATTGTGAAACAAAACTCACTTGTTTTACAAACAATCTAGTTAGACGGAATAGAAGGCAATTGTAAGAGCTTAAAGATTTTCCTTGAGTTATTCATTTAACAGATTATGAAATCATTTATCATCATTTATTAACAGATCATTTATGCTTACGGAAAAACGTGCTGCATATAAAAAAAAATCAAGATCTCTTACATTCATGATATGAAATACACTCGCTCAATAAAGATACTTACATGATGCAACTTACCATTACCCTATACATATTTACAGCAACGTGCAAACATCTTACAGCATTGTTTTCTGCGTCTATCAGAAGACATATATCGACATGTTCCACAAGCAATGTTAGAAAGTGCCAAGTCCATGATGCAGAGAAGAATGAGCAGTATGACAATGATTCTGGTGTACGTAAAGATGGAAGCGTGCATCTCTAAAGCAATAGAGTAGAATATTAAGAAAGAATTAAGAGGCAGTTAATGAGATTTCGATTATTACTACTTGAACACCACTGCATTTATAGTTTTCCTGTAATATGAGAAACCATATCTTTGTACAATGCAAATACTTTTGCATTATTGGAGAAAATCGATTTAAAAAGAAATTTGTTTATGTCGACGTTCCTTTTTTTCCTTTACAGAACACGTTTCCGTCATAGTTTCAGTGTGTGTTATATTCTTCTAGAAAATAAAGAAAGTTCCTAGTTCGTTAATCCTGAAAGTAAATGAACATTTTCATGGTTGTCTAACTTTTATACGAATAAATTTCTTGAAACTAATTTGATTGAGTGTAGCGTCCCTTTTAGCAGCGAGCCTGTATGAGACGTGGACCTAAAGTTTAAGGTACAATCCGAACCACGTGAGTTGTCACCGGGAATCGAACCCGGATCTCCTACGCCAAAGGCACGTACGCTAACCGCTTTGCCACGAGGGAATTACTTGCAACTAGTAAATAGTAAATTGTTGAGCTTAAGGAAAATTTCAAACGCACATTATTTTATTTTTCTTCAGTCTAATCATTTGCGAGAAATAGTAGCAACCTTGTTTTAGCATGTTAGAGCGCTATTGGTTTCTATTCAGCCATAAATATAGTTATTAATATTAAAATCGCAGCACCTAGATCAGTTTGGTTATTGCAGTAGTTTTGTTTTAAAGATGATACTTGTATTAAATTATATTGTACTAGTACATTAATCACAGCACAAGCTGCAACCAAAATTGCGTGGGCATATGTCAGAGTTCGTCTGCATTAAATGAGAATGAGTAAAGTATCAAGAGAAGTAGAGACGTTGACGCCAGGTACGTCTATACTTAAAAAAGTAATATAAAATAAAATAGGTAAAAAAGAAAATAAAGAACTTGTATTAAATAAGACTGCACTAAATTGGAGTTCGAAACATCTCATCGAAGCCTGGCGCCACTTTGACTCGAACTCCCGAGTAGATGGTTTGTGATCAAATTAAAATAGTTTTCTAATACGTGCTTCCGAATATCCGATATGTATGAAAATAAATCTTTGTTGCGAGATACGATTTGTAATATTAATTATTGATGCATTAAAGAATTTAGATGTACTCTTTATTTTTACTTTCCTATGCAAGTGAAAAATGTTTTACTTCCATAATAGCTTGATCATTCGGAAGTTTATCTGGTATATTTAAAGGTTAAATTTTCATGGAGTACCTTATTAAGTTATAAAATAGTTTTCAAATTAATATTATGTTGAATATTTAAGTGTTGTATAGTTGTTCAGGACTCAATGAACTTGTGGTTTTAAAAGAAGTTATTGTAATTCATCCCAAGCAGCTAGTAGGATGGCATAGTTGTTATGAGTCTGAACGATATGTTTCTTACTTACTTGTTCTGTGACCTCTATAAATTTTAAGGTTACAGAACAAACGATAGTTATGAGTTTATGTACGAGCGTTGTATCAATTAGTGCGAAAATAACTCTTACCCCTTATAAACTTTTCCCGAATGCCCCCTATAGAAACGAAGATTTTATTAATTTTTCATATCCCACATTTTCAAATAGGGAAGGAACTCCAGTGTTCTTGAAATATTGGACTCCTCCTTACGAGGAAGAGATAGATTTTATTGAATGTAGATGTTTTATTTAATCGAGATTTCTATAATGTTTAGCATGCACTTTCCCTGTATCTAAACTGAAACTATAATACAAAAGGGCCTCTGGTGCTTGGGGTCCCGGGTTCGATCCCAGCCCCCGCCAAGTAAACTTTGTGGTGGACAAACACCATGTGCGTGGGTTTTCTCGGGGTTCTCTCGTTTCCTCCCATTTTCTTCATTCCACCATTTCATTCATTATTCATCATCATCGTCTCCTTTAGCCTAACCAGCATAACCGTGGGACGTAAAACTCAAAGATTTCATTTCATTTTTTAAATACAAAAGGGGTATCAAAAATATAGAAAAAAACATAAAAGAAGTAATTATTCGTTTTTGTAGTCAGTGTCTATAATTCATGAGACATTAAAGATGTTTTGAAAACCAAGTACTAGCACCCAACATATGGCTGATGACATTCATGATGATGAATGAAATACATCACAAAAGGACCACTGATCAGAGCTTCTTAGAAAATTAGGAGCCATTCACGCGGGAAGTGAAGTGTAATCGTGAAACAAGTATATCAAAATTGATCTCTGAAATCAAGAACGTTTTAAGTGTTAACAGTGTTTGAATTTATGTAAGAGTAAACACATTAATGAAGATTCGCCCGAAGATTACACGTTGTTGAGGGGCTAATAAACGCTACTCAGAACTTTACCATCTTTTTCTGTTCAGATGGAGAAAGTGTGAAGAAAAATAAAACAAAGCTACGGAGGCAAAATCTCGACCCTATTGTTAAATACTGTAGTAATTTTGTGTAAGTTTTGAGTTTTATAAATGGCAACAGACAGATTCACAATACATTTTAGCTTCAACGTTACACAGTGTTAAAAATTCGTGTCATATTACAAATAACTGGACTTCCTTGTCTTCTCTGCTTAATTGTACGAGTAACCGTTTCATAAAGGAAATGATTGTCCATTATTAAAACTGTTTGGTTCGATCAATTTTTTTATTATTATTATTATTATTATTATTATTATTATTATTATTATTATTATTATTATTAAATCAGCATCATCCATTTTCATGTGTTGTAAAATGCATCGAGAGACCCGTGACAAATTTTTATTCAGATCTTTATGTCTATCAGTCAGTCTTGTATGTTTGCTTCTTACATGTTTTTGTTTGTAATAATTACTTTCTAGCCTGCCTTTCTTTCTATGGAAAGTTTATTTAATTATGCTACACGAAGGTTAAAAAGACTCGTTATTTAGTGGGTGCGAAACCATGTCGAACTTGAGTCCGATAACACAGACCATTACCTTTCACCGTACTCACTGTCAGAATATGTCCTATCCTTCTCATTACACATTGCCTCATTCCACGAGAGCTGGATAACAAGATCATGCCACATGTTTAGTGCTAAAATTTCTAACATCGACTTCCCTGTACTCCGTAAGGGCGGGAAATTTATGCACCCATATTAATTCGAATGTAAAGCTCGAAGTCAACTCGTAACATATTTACCATAACGTAGCTGGGAATGAAAGGGCAGTAAAACAGGGGTTGTCAGTTTTTCTCCCATTCAAAAATGTATACAGAAAACTGGAATAAAAGAATTAAGATTAGGAACTGGAAATTGGTAAGACATACTATTGATCTGATGTAGAAATGCAGGTGCATGTAAGCGCAATAGCGTACAATACGTATGTCGCCTAGAAATGCAAACCCCCCCTTTTTTTTTAAGATGAAGGTTGTTTTTTATAAAAAGCCTGCAATTTCGAGATTTTTTAAAAAACTTTGTATGCCTTTTTTTATTCAGCTACCACTTTTATTTTCTTGTATGGATTCTAAAGTGCCTTTACAACATTCAATACTTGAGAATCTTATGTGCAATCGTATCTTGATTGGTTTTAAGTTGGTATTGCGTTGGTTGTGGACCAGTGTAAGCTATGAAACCCAACCTATCGCTAGTGTAATTTTGGTTGGCAAACCACTTTCTCTGTCCGAAAGCGATCTAAATTCAAACTTACAGGGAAGGAAAAAGCTCCATAAACAAGAACAAACAAACAAACAAACAAAAAGTTTTGACGTAAAATTTTCACTTATATCTCGTTTTCTGTCTGGAAAATCCTCTGCTATGAGCTTCAGATAGTCTATTACTGTAGAATCCAATATGTGTTCGGTTTACAAAATCAGAAGCATAAATTTGGCTATTCTGGGTGTGACATAAGCAGTAATAATGTTAACAGCTTAAATTGGCCTCATTGTTTGTTGAACCTGCGTTTTTCCATAATATATGTGTTACTTCTTAGTTAGTACTCTGTAAATTTACACCTGAATATTAGGACTACATATAAAGTATTGAAACTTTCTAGAAAAGGAAAAGATTCTCGTACTATATGTAATAAGACAACAGAAACAGCTGCCTATGCCGTACACAAAAGTGTGAAAATTGTTATTAAAATTGATATATTTTATTCAATCATACTGTTGAATCATATATGTATAATTCCTCACACTGGAGACCAATGACATAGCGAGAGGGCTAGAGATATCAAAAATTGATTCTGCTAATATGTAGTATATTTCATTTGTAATCCGTGATAATTCGATATTTCATGTAATTTCTCACAAGTACTGTACTCTTGTTGAAAAAAAAAAAAAAAAAAAATTCCAGAAGCTCTCTCTAACCTACATCAGATTTCAACAAGTTGATTATGCACTTTTTTTTATGAGACGAGGGACTCTTTCTTGTCAGCATAAGCGTCAAAGTGTATCGTCTCCAGATGCGAGTAAGAGCATTAAAAAGAGAATAGGTGGCTTAAGTTTTTATTTTTTATTTTATTTTATTTTATTATTATTATTATTATTATTATTATTATTATTATTATTATTATTATTATTTTAATTTTGTTGACCTGCTTAGCCGAATTGTAGCGCATGCGATTTCGTAGTGTTTGATCCCTGGTTCTACTTCCGATTTGATCACTAAGAATTTTCGGTACTGACCATCATCATAAAGAGCCGTGGTAGCTCTGTGGTAGAGCTCTCCTCTGGGGTGCGTGGGCTCCCTGGTTTGATCCCAGTTCGCACCAAGTGGGCCTTGTGGTGGACAACCATTGTTGCGTAGATTTTCTCGTGTTCTGTATTCCCACATTTCGTTCATTATCATCATCTCCCTTAGCCTCCAAGACATAATCGTAAAACTGAGATTTCGTTTAACTTTTTGATTATCATGAGGCAATTGAGGAACTACGTGAATCAAGAAGTAGCGAACTCAGGTCCAGAAAATCAGAAATAATGACACACAACAGCTGATGCACTGATACGCATCACTACGTCGAATGTGTTACATCTGGGTAGCCATGGACCTTCATCGAATGTAGCGGCAGCGAGTTCTTTCTATCTGTTAACTAATTTCATCAGTATTTCAGACTTGTTGTGACCATAAAAAAAGTAAAAAGAATGAGACTTGTTTGTTATCTGTCTCCCTGAAATTCGGCTCACCTCTGTGTACTAAAAAGAAATACTTAACGTTATGATGCAAAAGCACATAAATATCTGTCTTGCCATGCGCCGAATGGTTTGCCACGTTTCAGCTGGTGACGCGTGATCTGCGTGTGCATCGGTCTTATACAGGGTGAACAAATAAAAGTGGCCCGGATGAGTGGATACGATTAGACGTGAATGTTTGCATTAAACCACACCACGTGTACGCACACCACCGGTTCAAATCTTAGTGCGGGCTGTGTCGGTGTGAGTTGAGCAGTGCACAGGTGAAGATGGTATTCACAACAGAGGATGTTCATTGTGGAAAGTTACCTAGCTGCACAGCAGAGGATGTTCATTGTGGAAAGTTACCTAGCTGGCCACTCCGGTCACCTGATCTGTAAGTGTGCGATTACTTTTTGTGGGGAAACCTCAAGTCTAAGGTGTATCGCAAAAACCCTCATAGTCTTCAAGAACTGCAGCAGAACACGTCTGATGAGATTGCAGCAATTCCAGCAGCCCAGCTTCGATCTGTCTTCTGCAACTTGCTGACCAGGGCCCACAAGTGCCAAGAGATGAATAGTAGTCATTTTCAACATCTGCTATAAGCAGGTTAGCGAACTATTTCCTTTCCTTTGCTGTGTTTCTTTGTACCCTGGAACTCTGTTCTCCGGGCCACTTTTATTTGCCCCACCCGGCTCTCATATATAAAACACATTTATTGACATTAATGTACAGTGAACTAGAAGCATCAAAATAAGCTCCTTGGTCATCAACACAATGCTGCCAGAGTTTTTTCTAACTTTTATAGGCCCCTGGAATTCGGCAACCGGAATACTGTTGAGGCATCTCGTCAAAGCTGCTTGCACCGCATCAATCGTGTTGAAACGCCATCCTTTCAGGATTCTCTTGATCCTGAGAAACAGAAATAAGTCACACGGGACTAGATCGGCACTGTAAGTGGCTGCAGTAGCGTAGCAACGTTGTTTCTGGCCAACACTTCGGTGACAACTAGCGACGTGTGACTGGGTGCACTGTCATGATGGAATGTCCACTGGGCTGCGATCTTCAATCGCACTTGGCGGGCGCGATTCTTCAAACAGCGGAGCACTACTGCGTAAAATTTACCGGTGACGGTCTGTCCGGCAGGTACAAACTCCCTGTGCACTATTTCTTTCGCGTCGAATAAAACAATGAGCATAGATTTGACGCGCGACTTGCTCATTCGAGCTTTCTTCGATTTTGGATACTGCTTTGTGTGCTACTCCGCACTTTGTTGCTGTGTTTCCGGGTCATACTCGAGATCCGTTTCGTCACCAGTGATAACGTTGTCTAAACAATTTTTATCCTCTTCCAAACGTTCAACCATTTATGCAACAATAGCCACACGCCATGCCTTCTGATCGTCAGTCAACACTTGGGGTACAAGTTTCGCGTACACTTCTCTCATATTCAGCGTTTCTGTGCTTATATCGTGCACAATCGTTTTCGGCAAATTTACTGTGTCGGCAATGAAGTGCACACTGAGCCGACCCTCTGCGTTCAACTGTTCCCGCACTTTCGCCACATTGTCTTCGTTTCGGCTCGTTGAGAGACGTCCAGTACGTTCATCACCTTCAACCGCTTCACGGTCATCTTCGAACAATTTGTGCCACTCGCACAACCTTGTACGTGACATGGCATGGTTCTGATAAGCCTCACGAATCATAGTACATGTTTCGGTAGCAGGTTTGCTACAGAACTTGATTGCATAACGCTGTTCCACAAGTCACTCTATTTCACTTTTCCGAGGTTTCGACGACGGCAGACACACGCACTTGATACAATCATGCCCTGCTCACTCCAGCGTCTCGTAACCTACTGCCAGCGGTTACCTCGCTTCTCTGCCACCCACTACCACGTTCCGCCAGCGCAACTTGTCTGCGCTCGCATCCCGACTTCGGAACAACCAATCCCGATACTTTCTGGACATACCCTGTATGTACACGACTGCTTCCATTAAATTTTATTCGGTTTAGCATATTCTTTGGAGTTTCTTGAAAAACTGTATGTAAAAGAAATCTTAAGTAAAAACAGTATCTCTAGCAACCCTACCATGTGGCTGACGACACTTGTAAACAAGGAAGTTAGTTCGCAACTTTGCCGCGCACATACATAAATCAGATGAGTAATATTACTCTCAAGCTTCGAACAACAAAACGAACTACTTATCAAATTTGTAATTATGTATCTTTCCACCTATTCTTCCACTCCTTCCACTTATTCGCACCAGTTTGGCACTCAAGGTACTAATGATCATGGCACTAGTAAAAACTGTCCAGGCTTGGATAACTGCGCTTTTAATGCTAATTTGAGGGTTTTAAATCCATTGGAATTATTTTAAATATATTTATCCATAGAGTCACGAGAAGAGTTACTTCAAAGTTGAAATATTTATATTTCAAAATCTCCAATTTGAGATTACTTTTCTAGGCATCCTATGGACGCGTATGTTCAACAATAGTTCCATTGGATTCAACATCCTCAAAGTAGTATTTAAGAAACTCAATTAGAAATGTATTCAAGCGAGGGCACTTTTGAGGTCTTTCAAAGATCTCAACTTTGAGATCATTTTTCTTTTGACTTCATGGACGGCTGTGTTTAAAAATAGTTTCATTTTTAGTAGAAAAAGCACAGAAATTTATCAAATCGTAAGCACTTGTTACTAGTGGCATTCGTTAGTTCTTTAATGCGTGAGGTATGCTTGTGTTCTTGACAGGCTTATGAATATTTACTTACATGCCTATTAGCGGAACAAAGACGATGAATGCAGGTAACTTACGTTGAAAATGTGAATGAACCTGAGTACAGAGGGAAAACTCACGCACATAGTGTTTCTGTCAGTAGTCAACATATCACGGCGGAGATCCGAATGTCCAAACCTGCACTACACTCCAGTGTTGATAGGTTAAGTGTGACTTCATAAATTCAGTTTAATCCTTTATTTGACACTGTTGCTCTCAAGCAACATCGCATTCTGTTGCGTTATTCGCACGAATTATGACTTCAGTGATAATTTAATTGGCATTATTGCTTTCATACAATATTCATATGCATGATTTGCGGGTCGCTTCTTTAGATACTTCCAATCTTCGTCAACAGGGGACAGTCAAATTTAGTATTGTAGAAGCTTTATCTCCTACGTTCCGCAAAAGTTCTTTTTTTTATTATTTTTTTATTTGTGGTTTCTTGCTTCGTAGGAAAATATTTCAACGAAACTGCTGCTAATTAGTTAGAGTATTCTTACGATATTTGACCATAGCAGGCCAATGCTGCTCAGTAGCTACACATAAGACCTATTTTATGGCAATGTTGCTTTGAAATGAACATCTTGTATTTTGTAACCAAAGTACAAAAATACTTTAAAAATTACGAAATTATGATCAGGAAGGCATGGTGCAACCATAAAAGCAAACTAAATATTTTAATGGTAATGCTATCAATGCTTGCCAATTAAAGAATTAAGAGCGGCTATTTCTGACGCCGGATTCTTCCGCGTCGAACAGAAGATAGACGTACACACTTGCCGCGAATCACTCACTCACTTTGAGGCTCATATTATATTTATATATTCCTATAATGTTTTTTTTATTGATTATTTGCAGGATAGGGTGCAGACAAGCAGAATACTTGCAGTTGCTGGTTTGAGTATTCTGTATATCAATTTACTATTCATTTTATTGTACTTATCATATTTCAATTCATATAATTTTGTTTAGTCTTTAATATATAACAGTGAACACAGGGCTCAATTAAACAATTACTCGTAAATCAAAGTATGTTGAGGATTGAGTTCCTTTAATCGAAGCGTTACTTAAAATGGATTGAAATAATAATAATAATAATAATAATAATAATAATAATAATAATAATAATAATTATAATTATTATTATTATTATTATTATTATTATTATTATTATTAGTTTAACGACGACGGGTGATTAATGAAAGTTAATTAATGTAAAATTAACTTTTGTGCTCTTTCATCGGGAATCGAATCCAGGACCACGTGCATCAAAGGCATGTGCTAACTACTAGGCAAGCGGGGAGGACTAGGTTGCGTAACAAATTGCTAATATATATATATTTGCTGTAATATTTCGTTCTTCTGATGATTTGTGCGTAATCTGGTAAGACTTAAGTAAACAGTGTTGTTTGAAGGACTTGTCTCTTTCAGTAAATATAACTATCACAGTGAAAATCTTACACAACAATTACCAAACCTAGACGTAATTACTTTCTTCTGCATGGTTGCATGTCCAATCTCAGTACAATGTTCCATCGTTCAATCCAAATCATTAGATAGTTTAGAAGTAGAAATAATTTTTTTGAACATTACCACATTGATATGATTACCAGATTATTAAACTTTGTAAATCAAAGCGTAATGTATCTTAGATGTTGATTTAAACTTACCTCTGATTGTCTTCGTGAATTGTGCTTGCTGCTGGAAGGAAGAAGCTTTTAACGCCGATTAACGAATGTTGATGACCTTGCCACGAGCTTTCATGAGAAGCGATTTTGGCCCAATACTGGATAGGCATTTAGGCAGAAAATAGCTTAAAATAAATTTCCGTTCTTCACTGTAATATTTGAAGTACCATTAGAACTTGAAGAAGCCACATCCTGTGATGATAATCATTTTGTTATCTCTTTAGTAACTTGTTGTTTTCAACAGCAAAGTATTCGGCGATGTTTGTGAACTGTTTGCACGAATAGAAAGTTATTTTCGGTTGAAAGCATACACAAAGTAAAGTAAAAGGCAAGTTTACTGTTCTATGAATGATTAACAGGAATTAGGAAAAGAGTGTCAACAGTACAAAAGCAACAATCTTTAGGTTCTTTAGGTGATAAGAAAAAATAATAAAATGAAATGTAAGTTAGAACATTTTATGTAGAGCTTTCAGAAAATGGAGTTTTGTAAATCAACATTTTTCGTGTAGCATGAAATCGAGATTTTTCTAGAATTATTTGCATATTTTTGCAATTGGATGCAGTAAAATTTGTACGTGTATTAAATGTACGGGCAGTAAATAAGTCAGAATAAATGAAGGTGGAAGGGAGTTATTTTGAATGCTCTTCATGCCACTGGACAGAGCAACTAAAAAATTAATGATAGTACTAACCACAGAACCTCGTCACTGTAGATGCGTTAGACCCGAGTTCGATTCTTAGTAGACTGTATATGGTTTCAATCCATGTCTCATGTAGCCTTGACCATGTAGAGGAACTCCGAATGAGCAAAGGAATCATAAACAAAGCTTTCGTTAGTTTATTTTACGTTCGTTTTGTGTGCTTTTTATTGTATAAGAATCAAGTTCTAGCGGAAGAGGCACACTTCAGGACTTCTCCAAAATCATTTTTCATTTTTTTTTTCATTATAGCACTGTGACATATTTTCTACTAGCAATTTTTTTATTTATCCTTTAAGAAAGAACATTTGGAGGCAAAAAACATACGTACTTTGCTCCTTCGAAATGGTAAGAAGACACTATGGCAATTGCTAATCTTAACCTGAAGGTAACGAAGTCAAGGCGTTTGCTGGAAATCGAATCGAGGGCCACACATACCAAATGCGAACAGCAGTGACTCGATTCTCGGAATCCTAGAATTCTAAAGTAAACCCACGTTGAATAATGAAAACAGAAATCAGCCACAGGTTGGATGAATTTACCGTTTGTGGGTAGGATAAATCAAATGGGGCTCGAGGTCAGGAATACTCATATAGAAGTGATTTTGGAAAAAAAGAATTAAAACGTTCTAATCTGACCAACAGGTATTTATTCGACATGATCCAGCGCTTTTCAGTCTTCATCAGTTTTTGTCATTCTAACCTAGTAATTTAAAATTCTATGGCACCTCTATAAAAAATTAGATGCTAATGTCAGGTTACTTTGTATTTTCGATCATCAGGAACATTATCTACGCAACTGCAGCTGCCTGAATATCAAATAACATTTGTTTTCGTACTACATTAAAGAATATAAATATAAATGTAACCAAGAAAGTTCTGTCGCTTTTTGTGGAGGTCTGTGTTCAATTGGCCCACACCGTGAGTTGAATGTGAATGGAGATAAGGCGAATTTCAGTTGTTGGTGTGGGTATATCCAACCTACTACCTGCTTGTGGCAGTTCAGTTGCATCGAGAAATTGCGTAAGGACAGAGTAAACATGGGATTTCCAGAGTGCGTCATAAGGGCGTGTATGCTGTACGAGTTCGAACTGGGGTCAGATGCCGCTGCAGCGGGGTGGAAGATATACCAGGTCTTTGGTGAGGTTATTGTGAATACGCGGACAGTGCAGCGGTGGTTTAACAAGTTTAAGGACGATGACAAAACACCAAGTTCTACCGCGATGGAATCCATGGCCTTTCAGAACATTGTCAGATTGTCGTCGATGCTGATGGGGACTATTTTTGATGTTCCAGGTACGTCTTAGGTGACATATCGATGTTGGAAGGTGGTAGGTGAAAAAGCGACAGAACATTGTTGGTTACCTTTATAGTAAACTTTTCTAGTAAGCGTTAAATTTCTCCCGGCACATCAGTGATGGAATGGGAAACCGGGTCATCCTGGTCTGGATCTCGATTTTCAGACCCAGCCTGACCCGGAAGCAGCCGAAATAACAGATTTGCAGTATTACAGCAAAATTTTATATCATTGATTTAATTATGTTCACTAATCGAGCTCGGATATTCATTTTTTTGATTCCCGGTTTGACATTGCTTAATTATGATACCATATTTTCACTATTTCAAATATAATTCCACCTGAATTCGTCTTTCCATATTGAAAAATAATATATTTGAAACTGTAACACAAATATATAATCTTAAAATATATATGCTGCTTTGGTCAGTTGGAATTTTATTAGTAATCATGAATTTTCCAAAGGTACAATGAATAATTTACATGAAAAATAATATTTTGGTTTTTGAACAGACTATGCAAAAAGATTTAACAAAATACATTTTGGGCTCAGTGGTTTTACTGGTTTGCTTGATTCAACTTCGACGATCCTTCATAATAAAACATGTAGTCTATCTTTTCAATGATTATTACATGTTTATACTATGATAAAACGTGTAATTATCTTACAGTGTAATGTTTCGGCACACACAGATGCAAGCAACAAGCGAGAAACAAAATTATAAATTTAGCCAGTATACAGAGGACAGAATTACGTATGTTTGTTAGAATTTAATTAGCAGTCTTATCGATACTTCCCACGTCCATGACGATGTTTCATCTCGGGTTCGTACCGAGTCATGGGTCAGACTGAGTCATTCCAGTTCACTCCCGATCATGGCTCTGTCGGGATCACCGGGTCTAGTGGATCATGGATATTTCGAATCACGCATCACAAACTGTCATTCCATCACTATAGCACACCAGTGGTTCCGTATCGGCACACCATTTGAAAATGGCTGATCTAACCTATGTATATGCTTAAATAAGCATACGTTCGACTGATAAGCAAGACATGTAAGAGAGAGACTAACAAAAACACATAACAATGAGTTGTTCTACATTAGGATAAAATTTATAGTGGTCAAACGGTGACAATTTCAAAAGATTTCTCCATTACATTCTTTTAAATATTATACTATTATATTTGTAATAAAACGAAAAAAACTAACTTGTTAACATGCATATAGTTCATAATTACTGTATATAATTTTCGAAGAATTCTTCTTAATTTTGTTTCCATTCTGGAAAAGCTTTCCTTATCTCGTTTTGTAAATTTATGTTCAAAATTTGTACCTTGTTTTTTTCTCTTGATATCATCTAGCATTTTCCAGAATCCTTCCGCGTCACGAAGGGTGTGGTATACCATCATTTAAACATTATTTATTATTGAAGTATATTGTGCAATGATCTCGTACCTATTTTCAAATGTTGATAAATACTCGTTACGTTCTTGCAATCACTTTATCAATTTATAGTTTTTTATACTATGAGTTATGTAACACTAAAACAGTGTTTGAGATCTAGGATAAGACTTGGGTAAACTATTGTTTCTCACAAGACACGTGAAATTTCTTGACTCGTCTCTAATTTTAAAAATGTACCCCTCGTCTCATTTTCGAAGGGAAAAATTTCTCGTCTTGTAGACAACACTTGTAGCAAGTAGTTCATTAATAATGATAAAAATAACCATTTGGGTGAACCAAGTTAAATTTTCCTTACTCCATATGAACATTATGCATGTCCACATCAGGCCCGTATTTAGGTAAGTGCTATTCTGTGCTTGAGCACAGGGCGGCAAATTTTTTTATTTCCTTTTAAGATTCACAATAAAGTAATATTTAAAACTAGCAACCTGCAGAGTCCCGCGCAAGCGCGAGAAAACATGTGTTTAATTCGCTCTAATTACAGTACTTACTAATTAGGTAGCTTATCTGATTATTTTTAAAATGTCATCCTCTCCCACCCCCCATCCTAGGAGGTGAGGATGAACTTGAACATCATGAAAACTGATACCATTAAACTCAGTGACCTCGAAAACTATGAATTCAACACTAATATCTGTCGTTTTCGATTACGTTTAAAATTTCGCCACCTCCCTGGGAAGTGAGGTATGACCTTGAAGTTGAATTGGATTAAAACTGTCACTATTCATTTCAGCGACACCAGAAACTGTGAATTCAACTCTAATATAGGTCGTTTTCGGAGGGCGGCAAATTATTTAGAGCACAGGGATGCACAATACATAAATACGGGCCTGGTCTATATGTTTTACATGTGGATTTGAAAACCATTAGTGACAAAGTATTCGACTCTCATTTAAAAGTCGTTGGGTCGATTAGAGTTTATGATGGATACCATTATCGTGTCTTTGGCCTTTCGTACGGGGTCTTCTCCCGTTTCTCCTATTATATCTATTCTAGGGATGGCCACAAAATTCCGGTTCCGGTGGAACCGGTTCTCAGAGATCCGGTTTTAAGAACCGGTTCCGGACCTGGATCCGAAAACCCGGTTCCAGACCTGGACCTGAAAACCCGGTTCCAGAACCGAATCTTAGGAACCGGTTCCAGATCTGGATCCGAAAACCCCCAAAGGACCCGTAAAGGAGGGACTAAGTTCACCTTCAAAACACTGCAAAAAGGACCATGCGCTTGTGCCCTCCCCGCCCAGACCCGCTTGTGCCCCCAGAAAAAAATGGTCCATCAGTGGGTGTTTAGCCAAATGAGTTGGCCACTTTGCCTCTTTAGCCAATGAGTTTGACAGTTACCTAGTTTATTTAGCCAAATGAGACAAGCTGCCGCCGCCTGGGCGCCTGCCTGTCGCTTCCACCATTTCATTTAGCATACTGTTCACAGCCTGCCAGCAGCTCGTGTTTAGCGTAGGGATGGTCACAAAGTTTCGGTTCCAGCGGAACCGGTTCCAGACCTGGATCCGAAGAACCGATTCCGGAACCGGATCTTCTGAGACCGAATCCGTTCAGACCCGAAAACCGGTTCCACCAAGAACCGGTTCTGGCCATCCCTAATCCATTCACCATTTTTTTTCGTC
Source organism: Thermobia domestica (assembly GCF_964235325.1). NCBI lineage: Eukaryota > Metazoa > Arthropoda > Insecta > Zygentoma > Lepismatidae > Thermobia > Thermobia domestica. The sequence continues at coordinate 195,910,434 of NC_137462.1, read as the reverse complement.
TGTATTATGTACTTTCTTTTCGCAAACAAGTCTGAACTACGAAATGTTAATCTAGAGATTTCATTTCATTTTCATTTGATGCAACGAATAATGTTTGGTGAATCTTATCTCCATGGCCCTTTCTAATGTCTCAAATTTTCGCCTTGCCTTATCCTCGAAGTTGTGCAAATTTACTTCTAAGGTTAACTTCAAGTGCATACATAATCGTTCTGTAGGAAGTGCTGGCTGATATCGGAAGTAATAATAATAATAATAATAATAATAATAATAATAATTATTATTATTATTATTATTATTATTAATAATAATAATAATATTAAGGAAGGACTTAAAGATAGAAAAAAATATGCGAAAGATAGTTTAATGTGGAAAGCAGCAGAAAAGAATAATTTAAATTAGATCGTCCATTTCATCTTTATTTGTTTAAAATTTTCCTGGGAACTCTATTGTGGCTGTATGCTTAGTATTCGTGTTTTAAGGTATTATACGCCTGCTACCGTAAGAACAAAACCTCGTATATTTCTGTTCTGGCACTCAATTTTCGGTCAGCGGAATAGACGACATATTTTGGTAATCTTCCCTCTTCTTATTGTGTTATTGTGAATTAAATTAAACTGTCATTTCGTTACAACATAAGTGTGCTACGCGTGCTTCTCGAAATGAGATATTTCGACCTTAACCAACGTTTGTTCTTTTGTTAGCAGTCTTTATGTTTCACACTTGAAGATCAAAGAAATAGAAGTCCAAATAAACAAATTTAATGTTTTCATATTTTGCCTCACATCAACAATTTTGGCAGCCATTTCGTACGATAATTCGCAACTTGTTGTACAACTGTATATATATTGTGTCAATGAATAAGGAGAAATATCCTTTCCCAACACTACAGAAATCCTTTTATTTCTTCATGTTGTAATAAGACAAATGCATATTTTGTACATTCACTTTAAAGCACTTGATGTAGGAACAACAACCATAAGAGTCTGTTGTTTTTAAGATATTTAAGCAAATTCTCGGGGTGTTCATACCTGTAATGGCACAGATTACTTGGGTCTCGCTTCTCAGATCCATCAACCCGAAAGCACCCGAAATACCCGCTCTATATTATTACTATAGAATTCTATAGTGAATTAAATATATCCACGTCTCAAGCTCGAATCTTCATGTGCTTAATTTCCGGTTTGACATTTCTTAACCCAGGTACCATGTTTTGAATACTTAAAATATAATTTCCTATTTATTCGTTTTCCCATACTAAAGAAAAGATCCCCAGTGGGATCTCTTATATTGTACACGCCATGTTTCACAGGTTCGATTAAATTTTGACGATCTCTCGTAAGAAAACCGTGTAGCTTTTCGTTTCTATGATTCTCACGCACTTATATTCTGATAGACCTTGTAGTTATCTTTCAGTGCAATGCTATGGTACACTTAGCACGCAACAAGACAGTAAGAAAATGTTGAACTCAGTAAGAAGGAAGAGAAAGAAGAAACATAATTGCATTAGCAGCCTCACACAATCTCCATGTGTATGACAATGTTTCGTTGTCTCCGGGTCTAGTGAGTCACAAGTCTGAATGTTTCTTGGTTACAAATCACAAAATTCGTGACTTCTATATTAGTCGTACCAGTTTCCGAAGAACAAGTTTATGTAAAAAGTTCATGATGTAAAAATCCCATTTTTCGATGAGGAGGCTTTTCAGGATAATAGCGATGGAGAGAACGAAAGTGCGGACGAAGATGACAAGGAGCGTATTTGATGCTTTAATATACTGAGATAAATTTACTTGTATACGTTAGTTAAGGTATGGATTGCTTGTTGCGTTTAGGTCATAGTCATATACGGGTTGCTTGACTATAAAAAATGTATATAACATTTTAAATTATATATTTGTTTGTAGATACACTTTCTCCTTCACAGAATGTAGTAAATTTTTGTACATCATTCTACCTTTCCTAATATCAATATTTACTCATAAAAGTTCAATATATTTCTGATTACATAATTCTCAAGAATATAGAGAGCTGACCATCTTCCGTAGAATATCGCCTGTAGAAAAAGAAAAAAATAGAAATAATTTAGTTTGTATATGTGTAATAATTGATGATCCACCAATAAACATGCATTACACTCACCATAACAAAGTAATTTTATAAATTTTCTTTAAATAGTTAATAGTTTCTTCTCATTTTCCTTTCTTCTCAAAGAAGTTTACGAGAAGTTGAATTAAAAGGCAATTTGAAAAATATAGTTATTTTAAAATTTATTTCTAAAGTGATTTCATGTGGATAATTGGTGCTTAGAATGTCATGTATTCAGATTGATAGTATTAATTTACAGTATTCCTTAGTAACATGCACTTAAATCTAGGATGATTTTCCTCCTTATTTTGCTGAGAGTATAATCAATTGAAATATTTTTAAAATAATGGTAATAACTATAAATAATTTTAGGTATCAAAATGACAGCATGTTACGTCTAAAATATTCACAAGATGCAACTTACCGTTAATCTATACAAATTGACAGCAACGTGCAAACATTCTGCAACACATTTTTTTGCTGTATTCATTAGACATGTATCGGCATGTACCACAAGCTATGTTGGAAAGCGCATAATCCGTGATGCAGAGAAGATAAAGTACTATGATCAGAATTCTGATGTGCGTAAAGAAGGAGTCGTGCATCTGAAAAGAAGAAAAATAACAAATTATAAAAGGTTCTTGAACATCTCATTATATTATAAAGGAAGGAGGGTGATTACTTGTTATGCTTTTGATTCGTGTAAAAGTTCGATTATATCAGCGTTTCCCAACCCTTTTCAACTTGCGGCACACTACGGGCGTAACTTGAATTCTCGCGGCATACTCATAGATATTATTGGTGTTATTATTATTTGCAAATATAAAATACCATGGTATTTTTTGTATGTGATTACTGATCTCACAGAGATGAAAGCTCGATCACTGGTTTTTCCCCTATGCTAATTCATTGTGCTTTTTTTTTATTATTCTAGTTTTAAAATAGAAAACAATTGCAATGAAATATAGGACTCAAATTTATAAAGCATGCTTTCTTTTTCGAAAACTGCATCCAACCTTTCACTAAGAACGAAGATCACTAAATAACGAACGAACAAACAAATGTCTTGTACTTTTAACTTTGCTGTTTTAACGAAAACCGGTGCATATTATTGCAATTACACAGCTTGCGAGCGTCGAAGTCAAAACACACCTGTTGAACAAAGTGTTGTTCTGTCATTCACGTGCGAATGAGTGTTCTACAAACGTTCACTTGACGCATACCGTACAAGTGCTTCCATTTCTCGGTGTTAGTGTGACTCTCAATTGAAGTGTAACATAGCAGCTAACCGTGGAAATGTGTACGAGCCGAAATACTGTCTGCTATTCAGTAATAGATGTAGAATAATATATTAGAGCCTACAATTACAGTAATTTTTCCATGGTAGAAATTCATAGTAATGAGAAATACAAAAATATATATATTTTTCCCTATGTCTTGCAATTTGGTTGCTATAGAATTAATAATTTTGTTTCGATTTCCTCGCGGCACACCAGCGGTCTATTCGCGGCACACCGGTTGGGAAACGCTGGATTATATGGTTAATTTTCGTTTTATCCACTCGTATATTCGGTATTTGTTACTTGTTCTTTTATTCTTTTAATCTATATTTCTGTTTATTGCTCAATTAGTTACATCTATCATATTATGCAGAAGAAGGTAAACAACCACTTGATATCTAAGGGTGTGGAGTAAAGGTATAGTGCATTCCCGGTTGCTATTCAGAAAACCCTGTAAATATAATTATTCTGTAAATATTTAAACTTAACATAAATTTATTTCTATTGATTATATACAAGATTAAAGATTATATCGAGGAACACATTAATATGGTATGTTTTATAAATCCAAGAGCTAGTGTACTTCTGTGCGTTATGCCAGTGGTTCCCAACCCTTTTTGACGAACGACATTTTACTGAATTTTCATGACTTCGCGACACACTATCTTGTTTGAGTTTGTTAAAAATAATATAAATTATAATAGTATGAGCCTAAAAGTTTTCTATCACGTAGTGACTCTATGTAATACTGAGCATTGTTGCTGCTGCTGCACACGTTGACTTGTACAGTCTGTCACAAAATTGATTTAATTAATTGTTAAATGTTCCACGATTTTTAAATTCTAAAAATTCGCGACTCATCAGTTTGTCGCAAGATACCGATTGGGAACCAATACATTATTATTCTGATACCTCAGGTTCTCCAATCCACAAATAAATTTTACAGACATCTTTCTGTCTCTTTCTTTCTTTCTTTCTTTCTTTTCTTCTTTAATGCAAACCATTTCTGTTTGAAAGTCACATTTGCTTATAAATTATTCTATTAAAGTAAATGTTTACTGTAACATGTAGCGGACAGTTTTTTTTTTCCACATGAAGTGGTGTAGTCACTTATAAGTGTAAATGCATTGATATTAGGGATGCGCACGAGACAAGATTTGCGGTTTATCTCGTCTCGAAAATGTGCTGTAAAAGTGATGTCCCGACTCGAAAAATGCATATTTTACTATCGGAAGAGCTGTGTCTCGACTCGAATTTTGTCAGGAAAATCCTGTCTCGACTCGTCTCGTGCGCACCCCTAATTGATATAACAAATTTCATTACTATCCCGTCAATGTACACATATGTTTTACATCTAAATGAAACAGACATGAGGTGATGGTGTATAGCCAATAACTTCACAAGACATATGGCTATCTTCTACCAAATAATGAAATGTTCTTTTAAAAAGGAGAATATTTTTCAACATAATTTAAATCAGAGTGGGAATATCTGTATGAAGTGGAGACAGAGAGCAGCACTAGATGTGGTACTCAGTTAGGATGAGTAATTTCTTTATCTCGCGGGAACATTGTGCTCTATCCTATTCTAATTTGTCTATTTTGTATATAATATACAACAGTCATTTTCAACAGGACACCGTGTAATGTCAAAAATTACTGCTTCCATTCTCAGTAAATCACACAGAGAGAACAAAGAGTAGATAAGGACTTTAACTTTGATAAAGGACAGTAATGGCAGAAAAACAGCCCTGGATACACTTTTCGTGGAGATATGAAATCCTTAAGTTTTACGTCCCACGATTATGCCGGCTAGGCTAAAAGAAACTGTGATTATGAGAAATGAGTGAAATGGTAAAAAGAAGAAAGTGGGAGGAAACGGGAGAACCCCGAGAAAACCCATCCACACGGTGTTTGTCTACCACAAAGTTCACTTGGCGGGAGCTGGGATCGAACCTGGGACCCCACGCAACAGATGTGAACGCTCTACCACTGAGTCACCGCGGCCCTTCGTGGAGATATGACTAACCATACATTTCCAACACTTGTTTTATGCTATTCCATTCCCTCATGTTCTCTATTAATAATCAACTTGTTCTCTGAGTGTTGTGATTGTGAAAGCATGCTCCCATGTCGTACATCGGCCAGTTGGAAATGAAAAAAATGACACCTTTGAGTTTTACGTGCCACAGTTATGCCGGCTAGGCTAAAGAAGACGGTGATGATGAGATAATGAATGAAGAAACTGGGAGGAAACGGGTTATATATATATATATATATATATATATATATATATATATATATATATATATATATATATATATATATATATATATATATGGAGAGGGAGAGAGACTAGTCCAATGTGAGCCCGGCTTATTTGAGTCAATACAAGAGATGCATCTATGAAGGTTCTGGATATAAGAAATCAGGGTATTTTATGTTGAAGGAATAATTTATGTATGCAGGAGAACATCCGTGTAATGAAGCCGTAATCCAAATATCCTTGTAATCATTGTATACTTAATATTCGAATCTAAATTCTTACTTATTTTTCTAATCGAGCCCTTAATTTCCTGCTTGCCATAGCCCTTTTTGAACCACAGAGGAAGGGAACTTCTGACTTAAGGGCCTCTATCTAGCTACATAAGAACAATTGGGCTAGAACCTGCCTTCCAGCAGAAATCATCTTCATCATAGGTATTCTGCCCTTACTGGCAGGTCACTTGCAGCAACTGAGAAGCTTCCATGCTCCACGGTCCTCCGCAAACCTCTTCGTCTTTACGTACGATCTTTCTGTTTTTATATCATCCATTAATTATAGTCTCCTTCGCCCCTCCCTCTCTTTCCCGCCACCATACCTTCTAGAACGTTCCTCATGATACAATTTCTTTAAGCAATGTCTTAACCAGTTTCTCTTCCTCCTCTTACCAATATCTAAAAATGTTCTTTTCTTCCCCACCATTTCTAACATTCTATCATTCGTTTTTCGCTCCACCGAACTAATTCTTTACATTCTTCTCCACACCCACATTTTGATGGCTTCCAGTTGTTTTTCATCACTTTTACGTAATGTCCACGTTTCCGCCCCATACTGTACAACACTCCACACGAAGCATTTTATGAGTCTTTTTCTCCTCCTATTCCTCCAGCAGAAAGACCTGAGAGAAAGTTTCACAGTGACAATAGTTAGAGGGACAAGGAGCGGAAACCCCCGAGTAGCATCGTCCATTTCTCCACTGCCTACAGGACGTGCGTTTTAGTGTGGGTCAAGTAATATAAAACTGTTATTTTCAGTGTACAAAAAAAGAAAAGCTGGTATCTCTAGTTTCACAGCTTATTATAATACTGGTTCAATTGTATTGCTAGTCTAATATCGAGATATTTTCACACTCAACTTAATCCATATTCTAAATTGCACTAGTTGTCCCTCCCAAGCCTTCGGCTCGTCTGCAAATTGCCTTCACGTTAACGACATATTGCTACATCAGATAAGAGGCAACGCAGCTAATCACAGCTTATTAGCCGGACTGAATTATTAGGAGCATGACAGAGGCTAAGGAGTCTTGCGGTTATAATAAAAACGAAAGATATAAAACGAAAATCAACAAGACCATTCTTGTGAGTCAGTTTTGCAATTTAAGGTTGCTTTAGCGGCGCAAACATCCGACATGCTTCCGCAAAACTTGTAAGCGCTTCTGTAATAGTAACATCATAACCAAGGACGGTAGGGAATGAACATCCAAAGTACCGTGGTGTTGGAAAAAGTCTTAATATCATGATAACGAATTACAGATGATTAGGATCAAAGTTATGAGATTTCGAAAAGAAGAAAGAAACAGAATTTAGTATTTTTAAAGATCTGTATCGGAAAATTTTGTACATAAATAACATTTTATTTTGTAGAAAGTGTTTCTTGATATAAAAATCCTAACGCCTTTTACTCGTATATACATTTGATATTTCATGACGTTTGTAAATATATATGCAAAAGGTATATACGGTACCTTTGAAATTATCTTATAACTGTATTATATATCCTACAAATTTTCGTTTTTGTTTAATAGAATACTACTGCATTAGTTGGTTTGTTAATACATATTTATGGAGAAAAATTAAACTGTTCGTATATTTTAAGCAGATGAAGGTATTAGCTACGCATGGGCATGTACAAGGATCGTTCAAGGTTGGCCGGGACTTTTATTTCTTCAGAGGAAACAGATAGCACAAGAACCACCAAACTATGTCAGCTTTTCAAAGTATTCCCCATGCACGTCGAGGCACCGTTGCCATCATTGTGGAGCTCCCTGATTCCTTTGGCGTAGAAAGAACTTGGTTGTTGTCGTAGCCACTGGAGGACATCGTTCCGCAGTGCTTCATCTGTCGTGAATTTCTTCCCTCCCAGATAGTCTTTAAGGGATGCAAACAAATGATAATTACTGGGGGTTAAATCTGGACTGTAGAGGGGATGGGGCAGAACTTTCCAGCGCGTTTCGGCCAAAGTTGTTGTTGTCACATTGGCCGTGTGAGGGCAGGCATTGTCATGGAGAAAAATGACATTTCCAGACAACATTCCAGGTCTTTTCTTGCGAATGGATTTCGTACAGCACCACTCAAGAACGTGGAGTAATGCTTTTCTTGGGCGGCGGGGATCCTTTATGCCGCCACTCCATGTTGCTTCTTTTAGTTTCTGGGCTTGAATTGTGCAACCATGTTTCATCACACGTGATGATGGATTGCAACAATTCATTACCTTTGGCTAAAAATCGATTCAGAAGCTGTTCACAGACTGTCATGCGTGTCCACTTCTGATCAAATGTCAGCTGGCGGGGAACCCACAGATTTTGCGGAAGCGTAAGTGGTCGTGAATGATTGTCTCAACACTCCCGACACTGGTATTCACCTCCGCAGCAATATCCCGCACTGTTACTCGCCGGTTCTCAAGAATCATTTGCTCAACACGTGCGATATTCACTGGTGTTATTGCAGTCGGGTGAATGCGCTTCATTTGTCACCAGCTCCCGTCCTTCGCTAAACTGTTCACACCATTCGTACACTCTTGTTCGTGACATCGTTTGTTTACCATACTGTGCTTGCAACCTTCTGAAAATCTCAGCTGGTTTAACTTTCTCCTTCACAAGAAATTTGATTACACACCGGTGCTCCACAGTCGCAGATACACTGCTTGCCGCCATGTTTGCTGCAGCTGCTGCGTATGCGCCAAATACGTCATGCCGGGCGCTAGTTACTCGAGAAGGAATACATAAAGTTACCTGCAAGTTTCATAATGATCCGGCTATTCATTGATTATTTACATACGAAAATCCCGATCAACCTTGAACGACCCTTATATAATTATGATGTTTGTATATGTGGTAATCTCTTCATGACGTTGATTTTGAGTTTAACGTCCCTTGCAGCAGCGAGGCTATATGAGACGGAACCCGCTGATTAACGTGGATCTGAACCACATGAGTTCCCGTCGGGAATCGAACCCGGATCTCCCACGCAAAAGGCGCGTACGCTAATCGCTTAGCCACGAACGAGCTCGTTATCCTCTTCATAGTTAGTTCTATCAAAAGAGCATATTTTGAGACATCTGAAATTGGTTGTTTGGTGTGGAGTGTACCATTCCTTTCAGGACCGAAACTATATGAAATGTGGACCTATAACTTGGGAACCGAGACATGTGAACTCTCATCGGGAATCGAACACAGGTCTCTCACATTGAAGTCGTGTACGCTAACCATATAGCCACCAGGAGCTCGGCATTTGAAATTGGTATTGAAAATTGATATATATTTACTTGATGTTTTATACTTAAATCAATAGAGGGCTTGTAGTAACTATAATTGTGTATTGTAATGTAGTATCATTTTGAAAGAAACGTTTCTTTGTGTTTCTCTAATTTTAGAAATAAAAAGGTAAGTCTCTCAGAACTAAAGACATTTTCCTTATCCCAGTATTTATACTTCATTTGAGTAATGTTTTGGTAAATATACTTACGTGCTGTACATTTAGAAGTGACGCCTACGAGTACAGCAAGACGTATATATCTTGCAGCAAGCTCTCCAAATTCTGTCTGAAGATGTATATCGACAGGTTGAACACAAAAGAGTAGGAAATACTACGTCCATCATGCAGAGTAGAGTTAGTAGTATGAGAATAATTCTGAGACCCATTAGTGCACGAATCTGAAGAATAATAAGATCCAAATTATATAGTACAGTAGTTTGTAATTTATATACAAAAGTTGCTGGACACTAGCCACCCTTTCTATCTGAATGCAACCGACAACTGCTTAAGTGATAAGCATATTTCGAACAACTATGATCCAGTTTCTGGTACATATCACTGCTATCTAAAGAAAATATTATAGGAGTTCAGGAGAAAACATATTTTTCTGGTAGATTATCAAGAAACAATTCATTAACGGGCTAAAATTTCATTGTTTGTGCTTGCACTTAGTTTCAGTTTAGTTAACGCACTGGGTTTGTTAAATATGGACACTGGAATACTCCTTTCAGTATAATAATAATAATAATAATAATAATAATAATAATAATGCGGATAAGTTAGAAAAGGCCATGATACCTTCAAATGAATGATGATGAAACAGTTACTCACATAATATACTGTATAGTGTGCTGGAGGAATCAGATTCTTCCATTATAGAGCTACATGGATCGCTCATCCTAATCATCTAGATGTTTATTTATCGTAGGATTTGAAAATACAAAGTGTGATAGGTGATATAAGATTTGTATTGTGTATATTGTTAATCATAGATGTAAATATTATACAGTTCGTGCACTGATTCTAATTTACAGTATTCTTCATATTGGACGAGCTATCCATTTGAAAATACGTTTACTTAGGACATGTACAGAGAAGAAATTATACAATCACTTTAAAAGTCCTAAGTTACTTTCCGATGTCAAACCTACCAGTTGCATTCCTGAGGTGATGTAAAATTTTGTATGTCATAAATAATTATACTGCAATAAGTACTTCTAAAAAACAATTGAAAAATGTAACAATATATTACCAATATCATCCATCTCAAAGTCACTCTTCACAGTTGTACAGATACTTATCAGTTCAATGGAAACACCCGAAAAAGTGTTACCAACTTATCTATTTATTTGTCGTTACATCAAATTAACAGCTCTGGTACGACGTGAAATGGAGTCACAGAGGTGAATGGTGATAAATGGAATATTACACCCAAGCTCATAGCCAGAACACTAAGATAGCGAGAGCCGAGACCGTTTTTGGGCGGCTACATATCAGCAAAGAACTGAAAGTTTCAGGAGAGCTGAACGCCCCCCTCCCCTGACTTCCCCAAGCTACGGTCCTGATTGATTATACCAGTATCATTCAGCGTGCAATCCATCACTCAGTTCCGTTAGAGATGATACAGGTGAAAATCTTCAAAACGGACCATAAATGTTCAATTATATTCAGGTCCTTGGATTGAATGGGCCAGAAGTGGTATTCAACTTCATGTCCTAAAATCACACTACAACTCTAGCTGTGTGAAGGGCGCATTGTAATTGCTCAAAAACAAGATCTGGATCATAGGATACCTTTGGTCTCCTAAAATGGCGACATATCACAGGCAGTAACGCGAGCATTAAACGTTGTCATAGAATTCACTGAAAACCAGGATATTGTGTTCCACAGCATTACAGAACTGCGCTGTTTCACGATTTGGCGGGAACACTTTCGATCATGTTTTGGGCGTCTCGCACACATTAACACGGCCCGTGGTTAGAAATAAGGTGAACGATAACTCATCTGAACATATTACGTTTCAAATCTTCAAGGTTCTATGTTGTATGTCCGTGGCACAATTGACATCGTGCTAAAGCGTGATGGTCCTTTATTAGCAGATTCTCTCGTGTAACCCGACCCTGTATGTTTATATCATGTAATTCGTGACTGATTATGATTGTGGGCACGGGTTCTAAGGAGGTGCTGCTTGAGTTCCTCCGTCACTTGTACGGCAGCTCGAAGCGACAATTTGCTTTACTGCTTGGCAGGACTTGTCACTGAGGGTTTTCTTCTACACAGTTTCTCTTCGGCGATATGATTTTGTCGTGAATTTTGTGGGCCGTCATCATCTTGGACTCTGTTCTTCGCAAGACAGCCAACACATTTGCCAATTTCGTTATGCTCGCACCACACAACCAAGTGGAAACAATAAGGCCTCTTTGGAAATAAAAAAAATCATCGATTAACCTTAACAAATCACCACCAGCAGCTCGACGCTGCTGTCACCACCTAACCTATCTGACGCATTTCCAACTCTAGGTGTTCCCATTAAATTGGTAATGATCTGTGGATATTCGTCATTCTAAACTGACAGCAAAACTACATACTTCCCACCAAATTGTGATTTTATCTCAGTAATTCTGGAAGGTAATCAACGTCTTGTCCATGGGTTCTTCAGTTTCCTCACAAATAATCATTTCACCAATGTTTTCACAGTAATTTACTTTCATTTCATCCGTTTCCTTTCGATTAAAGATTTCAGTTCTTTATTTCTGGAACAAAAGAGCCAGAGTGTAGTGTTGTGTTTCTGAATATTACGTCTTCTGTATGTCAAGAAACCTTTTCGAATTAGTCGTTCGTTCCAAAATTATTGATGATCGAATACAGAAGAGGTATGATTTTTACTGATAATTATACTATAAACTCTATTACATTAATAGAGGTTATCTTGACAGAAATTTATATTTAGGTTACCCATACGAAGTTCGTAATATGCACTCTCCCATAGGAAGTGGAATTTGCTTTCTCTAATTAAGGGGGATAAGAAAATCTAGGGGTTTGTATAGATAAATCACTGCCTTCATTTGATTTGATTTTCAGTTTAGCGTTCCTTTTAGTAGCGAGGCTATATGAGACGTGGACCTACAACTTCACGTGAGTTCCGAACCACATGAGCTCCCGCCGGAAATGGAACCCGAGTTTTCTACGTCAAAAGCGCATACGCTTACCGCTTGAGGGAGCTCCTCTGCCTTAATGATACACACGTAGTCATATTTGGTCTCCTTAGATAGTTGTCTTAGGTGGGACAACACTTTCATTATAGGTGTGAGAGAAGCTGAAATGAAGCCTTTAGACTAAAGTGCCATAGAAGATGGATGATTAATAAATAAAAAACATTATTGAAGAACTGAGCAGTGAAAGGGGGGTAAGCCCGAAAAAACAAGCAGACACTAGGTTACTCATTGCAAACTTACGTGGTCTGAGGTCGAATCAGGGACTCCTAGAACCAGCGTATAAATTCTATATAATGATTTTTGTATAGTTTATACTCTTCATCATCTATCATTTGTAATGTCTAGTGAAAGATCTGCAATGTATTACTGTAACTCTTTTACCATTGTAGTAAATTCAACCTCGTTATTACACATGTTTCCGCAAAGAATGAATGTTACTACAATCTTTAGGAAATATTTGAATAATCTGTAATAGTGCTTTCTAACTACCAGTCTGAATCAATATCACGCACTTGATGCTTAATACAATACTAAGATAGGATTTTGTGGCCGAAAGCCTTACCTGTAAGAGAGACAGGGAGATGCCTGGATTATTAGAACCAAACGGTTGTATTAAAGACAGCTATATTCTCTCTGCTAATTTTTAACTTACCTTCAGTGTGTCTTGGCGAGATGTATTCGGTACAGGAAGAAAGCAAGCTTTTAACATTGATTAACAATTGCTGGCGACCTTGCCAGAAACATCCTCGTGTTAAGCAATTTTGGTCCAACAGTAATTGGACGTTAGATAAAATATGGTTTCAAACAAAGATCATTTTTTAGTTTCAGTATTTGAAGTGTGTTAGTACTTGAGGAAGCAATGTCCAGTGATAATAGTCTCTTAACAATGCACTCTTTTCAACAACAAATTATTGAAAATGGTGTGAACACGTTCGAGTAATTGGAGTTATTTTCAGTTCAAAGAGATTATAAAGAAAATATCTTACATTATGGCCTTTCAAAGCATATTCTGCTTTACTATTCGTCGTGGTCTCTTTGAAAATACTAACTGTGCAATCAGGCCAAAGAATAAGGTCTCTGTAGCTTACATTCTGGGTTAGGAATGTAGAAACGAATACTTACGGGCACATTCCATAATGGTTTGCATCAACGCAACACAAAATCTACTACTTAGTTTGCAATCGACATATGTTTACCAGTTACTTTTTGCATTTTTGCGTTCCGTTGCGTTACGCAGAATTTTGTGAAGACTGGTATAAAATGACTATATATGTTACATTTAAAGTACCCGGTATGCAGCTATTCACTTGAGTGATTTTGTTAACTGACACAATCATATTTCTGATTTTGTTAAGTATAAGTAATATCATTGACAAGTGAGTTTCCGCAAACTGAGAAGCTTCCATGGACCACAGTCTGCACCAAACCACTTCGTCTTCACGTTGAAATTTTCTGTTGTGATACCGTCCATCAACTGCAGCCTTTTTCGCCGCTTCTTCTTTTTCCTGCAAACATACCTTCTGGAACGTCTCTCACAATGCAGTTCTTTCTGTTCCAACCAGTTTCTCTTCCTTTTTAAATTATAGCTAAAATTGTTCTTTTCTTCCCTACTGTTCATAACACTCCGTCATTCGTTTTCCCGTTGACTAATCTAATTCTCCATTTTTCTACACACCTATATATCAAAATCTTTCGTGATTATTTCTTTACTTGTACGTTATGTTCATGTTTTTGCCTCGTACAGTACCACGTGGAATATTATATGAGTCTTTTCTTAACTTCAGTGGTGTGGTTCGATCCCCGGCCAAGTAAATTTGGGGTGAACATCGTGTCCATGGAGTTTTTCGGGGTACTCCCACTTTCTCATTCCACCAAGTTTTCCATCATCATTCACTTGCCTTGATTGTCGTCACCCTTAGCCTAAGGGCATAATCGTGGAATGTTAGAGTGACATATTTAATTTTTCTGAACTACAGTGTTCTATAAGAAAGAAGTCAAATCCGCAATGGCAGCGAAACAGTTTTCCCTCATCCCAGGCGAGTCGCTCTTCTAACTCTGGGGCCTCTAGTGATTTCTCATTTTAAAGACATTCTTTAAATTCTGATGGCAGGTACAGATACTACAGGAAAAATAACAACGAATTGCATAACCATATATCAGATATATGCTTTACATACAAAATTCTTGAACTTAATTTTAACTCAGCACAAAGAATTCAAGTAGGAAACAATTGAACGACTTGGTAGAAAAAGGGCGAATCCCACTCCTCCATGAAACATGAGTTTTGTGGCTGAAGTGTAAACTAGTGTTACTCATTGGACTAAATGCATTGTGGTATATGCAATAGTGTTCTGTATCTACTCCTACAAACTAAAATACATACGTTACTTAATTTTTTTTTTTTTTTTTTACATTTAAACTGCATTTCTCTCGAGATAAAAAAAATGTGGGATAGGCCCTTCTTCCATTGACTTCTTCAATTGATGTTGCCAAGAGTGCTCTACGTATTTCTTCAATTTGATTTTTTTAATCGACTCTGTAAAAATCATTCGTTACACACCCATTACAAACATATTTATTAAGACTGATTTAAAACCTACATAATCTTAAATAAATGTTAGTTATATGTAACTTCATTTCTCGTATTAACTTGCAAAATAAGGACATCATAATGCTTCCAGGACACATTGAACTTGAAGTATGTATTTAATTTTGATCTTTCCTGAAGCAAGTAAGTAATTCATTCGACTGTTTAACGTAGCATGTGAATCTCCCCGGGATCCCATGCCGAAGATACATTTGCTAAATGGGGCCGCGGTGGCTCAGTGGTAGAGCGTTCACCCCTGGCGCTTTGGGTCCCGGGTTCGATCCCAGCCCCCGCCAAATGAACTTTGGGGTGGACAAACACCGTGTGCGTGGGTTTTCTCGGGGTTCTCCCGTTTCCTCCCACTTTCTTCATTCCACCAAGTACTTTGTTTTAAACGTTTTAAACAAAAAAACATGTTTTAAACATTAAAAACGTTCTTTTTGTTTTTCTTTAAAAAAACGTTTTTTTTTCAACCCTGCTAAAAAGAATCAAGCAGTACACGTAACAGAGTGTAACATCAAAGGATATGGTGATGATGAGTAATGAATGGAATGGTGCAATGAAGAAAGTGAGAGAAAACGGGAGAACCCCGAGAAAACCCACGCACACGGTGTTTGTTCACCACAAAGTTCACTTGCCGGGGGCTGGGATCGAACCCGGAAACCTAAGCACCAGAGGTGAACGCTCTACCACTGAGCCACCGCGGCCCTGGCTTGAATTTTGAATTGATCGCCAGTCGTTAACTTATTTCAATCCCAAATAGAGATGCAAGGGTTCGGAAAAACCGTCATCTTTTTTTTTGGGGGGGGGGACTCGGTTTTTTCTGCTTCGCTTTTTTGCTAGGGAAATTTTAGGCTTTTTTCCTAATTCTGCTTAAAATTAATAAAGCAGGTTTTGTTTCGCTTCTCTACAATACAAAAACTCATTTAAGTAGTAGTGGATGCAGACAATAATACAAAACCTCGAAAATAAACATGAATTTCGAAAACATATTTCAAACATTCTTAACATTTTATTATGAATCCCAAAAATATTAATCCATTTATATAATAAGTTGCAGTTAAGTTTTAACTTTCATATGAATTATAAGCAATATTTTTTATTGTGAATTAAAAATACAAAAAAGGAAAAACCGTTACATGACATTCAGAATTTATTGTACTTGTGTGTGAGTTCAAACAAATAACACATCGGGAAGATATTTACTGAACAAACGCACAAAACAAATTTAAGTTTCGACGCCGTAGCCTTCTCAAAAATAACATTTTCTTCTTTTTGCTCATTACGTATATCAAGTGGCTCAAGTGGTACAACGTTGGCTTCGCATTCGGCAGGTCATGGGTTCGATTCCCGCTGCCGACCATCCTGACTGGGGTTTTCCAGTGTTTCCCTCAGTCCTACCAGGAAAATGCCTGGATGGTACCTACATAAAAATGAAATTATCTAAAGAAGAAAAAGATGTCGCTAACTCAGAAGTTAAAATAAAGTTATATAGCCTCAAAAATTGCTCTCAAATACTACGTACTTAATGTTTAATTCATAAAACATGTGCTCTATCCATTATGATGGTGAATTCTAGAGGGAAATATGGCATTTAGGTCATGAAATCTTGTTTAACTATAGAATATACTATAAGAAAGCTATTTAGATAGAAAAATCATGAAAATGAAAAAAGCCAAAATTTCCGGGTTTTCCCTAAAAAGCAGGCTTTTATGTAAAACAAATTCAAAAAAGCCGGGTATTTTGCATCTCTAATCCCAAATAATGTTTCTTAAGCACTAAGGAAAAAGTACGGTGACGTTTATCAACATGATACTTTTTATCCCACAAAAGTTACTCATATTTACTCATATTTGGCAGGTTGGCGTGGGAGACCCGGGTTCGATTGCCGGCGGGAGCTCATGTGGTTCGGATTCCACGTTAATCAGTAGGTCCACGTCGCATATAGCCTCACTGCTGAACGGGACGTTAAACTCAAAAATCAACTCAATCATCATCATATTTGGCAGGGGCATACCTAAAAAAAAGTTTTTAAAAATGGAACTAACTTGCGGCATGAAATACATATAAAATACGCAAATTTCGCCTAAAGTTATAAAATCTAAAAAAGATTTGTTTCGGAGAAGAAATCGGACCCCTTTATAAATACGCCCCTATTATCTGGGAACAAACGAACAGACACGCACACAAAAGAATTTTCGTCTTAAATGTCCATGATGATTTTCTCCTTGGAATAGTTAACAATTTAAAAACCTTATGTTACGAAGATAAGAAAGCGAAATTCCTCCGTTACCCGTTCAAAACGAGATTTTCCCTAATCATCCTCAGCATGAAACACTCGTTTTCATACTGTGCTGTAAAATACATTTGCATCTTATTGTATTATGATTATCTTCCATAATTGAAATAACACAACAGGCTGGATTTTACTTATTTTCACTTGTAATTAATTTATTTCGGAATTTGATTTAAATCTCGATTCAAATCAGACTGATTTAAATCAATCCACCCTGGTTTATGCTGTGTTGCCATATGTCTGATTTAATTCAATCAGGGTTGCAAATTGCTATTAAAATAACATATGTAACTTTTTGCCGATCCTTCATTATCAATAAATACAGGTAACAAATTTGAAACAGTGACGTGGTGTATATATATATATATATATATATATATATATATATATATATATATACATATATATATATATATATATATATATATATATATATATATACGGTGTTTCAAATTTGGGATGTGTGATTCGTGGCACCAAGATAAGACAATTTAAACCAACCTGGGTACACAAATGCTTCGTTTCAAAGTTATAGGTACTAGGAACTACCTATACGAAAACTATGGTACTAGGAACTAGTATCTGTCCTATCCAAATTTCAGAATCCGGTGGTACTTCCGCAACAATTTTTATAGAGGTAGTTGGTGAGTACTTCAAATTATATTCCCGTAGCTAAACTCCTAATATAAAAATTGTTGCGTGAGTTCGTAGGATTCTGAAACATGTATTTTTGGATAGCGTATGAAGTTAATTTTCTTCATGTTTTCGGCAGCCTATAACCCCGAAAGGAAGCATTTGTGCACCCAGGTTTGTGTACACTTTTTGTCCTATCTTGGTGTCAGGAATCAACTCCCAAACTTTGTCGCATGATGCGCGTTTTTTTAGTAAGTACCGTTTTGGAATAAAAAGAAAACAAATATACTTTTCGTAACAATTTTATTGTTACTTGAAATCTTGTACCTTAATCTACTTTTCTACATAGTTTGTACCAATATTAAGGCAGTTATTGTATTTTACAACAAGCTTTTGAATACCATCATCATAGCTGTCTGCCGCTTGATTTGACAATCACTGCAACACGATCATTTTGACATCATCATCATCGTCATCCTGACACTGACCACCCAGATGCCTTTTCAAATGCAGGAAGATGTGGTAGTCACTTATCAGGTAACGACGAAATATTAAAACGTCTGTTCTCGTTCACGCCTTTCTCCAACTTCCTGCACCAAGTCTTCAATGATGACAGAAAGTTGCCCACTTCGTTCCTCATCATAAACATTCGTGCAGCCATCTTTAAAGTCTCTAAACCCATTCCCGTACCATTCTATCGCTCATGATGTTTTCTCCATACACTTCTCTAATCTGGCGGTGAATTCCAGCCGCTTTCACGCCTTTATTACTAAGAAAACGAATCATAGCTCGTAGCTTTTAGTTGACGGAGGCATTTTAACTACTCACAAACAAACGTAAACACTTTCAAATGTTCCTGTAATGGCGTCTGTGGCTTGCCAACAAATGTAGATACACAGTGTGCATCCACGGGATGCTGACCACTACGTCGAAGAGGCTGAATTTCAAGGGTTCTTACTTAAAAACACGCCTCGTATATATATCCGACCTTTTCGTTCAGGTGCTTTTTTGGTTCCCTATAATACATACCAATCCACTATGGACCAGGTCAGTGGTTCTCAACCCTTTTTTGACTGACGGCATACTTTATCGAACATCCAGGACATTGCGACACACTTGTTTGATATTTTTATTATAAATAATAATAATAATAAAATTATAATAGTGAAATCAATTATTTTTATAACGACTTTATATAGCACTGAACATTATTACTACCGCTGGAGGTGTTGACTGGTACAGTCTGTTTCGATTTTAACTAGTTATCATTAAATTTTCAAATTTCGCGACACACGTTAGAAAAAAATGAAATCTTTGAGTTTTACGTCCCACGGTTATGCCGGTTAGGCTAAAGGAGACGGTGATAATGAGTAATGAATGAAATGGTGGAATGAAGAAAGTGGGAGGAAACGGGAGAACCCCGAGAAAACCCACGCACACGGTGTTTGTCCACCACAAAGTTCACTTGGCGGGGCGACACACGTTAGAGTATCGCGTGACACACTAGTGTGTCGCGACACATCGGTAGAGAACTACTGGACTAGTCACTATATTGCTGCAGGCTGGTCGTTGAATTGACGACAAAGAGACGTGCATTTCGACATTCTATAGCATATGAACATACGTTTCAATGGGCGCCCGAAATGCAAGACCTTAGCTACAAAAATTAGATAACTAGCGAAAACACAAGCTTCAGCAGTATTGCCTATTCTGTCTCTCTCTCTCTCTCGCTTCCTTTTTTTGTGTCTCCTCTCTCTAGATTTTCACTAAAACAGCGAAAGAAGTGTAGTGTTCGTTTACCAATTAACAAAATGAAAAAAAAAAAAAAACCTTGAACCGGGTATCATTGTGCTACAATATGAGTGAGCACTTCCGTGAAATTAAGTTGCTCTATTTTATTTATTTATTTATTTATTTTGTCAAAAAATATAGATATATTTCGGAGCTGCGTAATGCCAATTCCCGTTTGTGATGGTACTATGTATTCAGAACTTAATAAATAGTTCCATGTAGCTACATTAGAAATCAAATACCATCTTACATAACACTAGTTAACAAATTTAAACTTTTTGTTTGTTACATGAGAAAAATCACCTGATCTTAAAGGAACTTTTTGCGCTGAATTCGAATATGCACTCGGTTTCTCTCCATCACGTACAGTTTTCCCGTAACAGAGAGGGATTTTCGGGAAATTCCCTCAAAAATTTCCCTTTTTCAGATATTTTATTCCCCTAGCTCCTGTCCCCTTACATATAGTAACATAGAAATTATACCTAAGTATACCTTGATTTATATTTAATAAACCCTAAAAGTTTCGTAAAAATCGCTTTGTTCTTTCTAGAGAAATAAATATATTTGTATGTATACTGTGTGCACTGTTTATTGCACCTAATAGTAATGCTTTCAGATCTCCTGAGTTGGGGTAAAAACGATTTGCTTTATTACTACAAACACAGACTTCCACTTCCCGAGCCCCCTACCAACTGGGAAGATATGGCCAAAAGACTCTGATGATGATCATGACCTTGATGAACCATCGACATCAACATGTACATCCAAGGATCCAACGTTCATCCCTGACTGTGTTCGCGAGCCACATTTCATCCGGCAATGTGAACTTAATGACCTAGTCCGTGATTTGCACCTGACAAAACAAGAGGCGGAACTTATGGGATCAAGGCTCCAGCAGTGGAACTTATTGGATGGAGAAACGAACATATCAGTGTACAGGAAAAGGCATGTTCAATTTTCAAGCTGTTTCTCAATGCAAAGATAATGTGTGCGTATGTACGGATATAAATGGGTTGATGGCGGAGCTAGGAATTCCTTACGTTCCAGAAGAATGGAGGTTATTTATCGACGCGTCAAAGGTCAGCCTTAAAGCTGTCCTTTTACATAATGGAAATAAAAAACCTTCTATACCACTTGCGCACTCAGTGAAGATTAAGGAATCCTATGACACCATGTCAACTTTGCTAAATCTTATAAATTACAAGGACCATTGTTGGCAAATATGTTGTGATCTCAAGGTAGTTGGTATTTTATTAGGACTGCAGTGCGGTTACACGAAGTACCAATGTTTTTTATGTTTATGGGATAGCCGAGCTGATGACAAACATTATGAAGTGAAGGAATGGGAACCTAGAGTGAATTACGTACCTGGAGAATGCAACGTCAAATACGCTCCTTTGGTAGATCCTAATAAGATATTACTACCGCCACTTCATATCAAGTTAGGACTTATGAAAAACTTTGTCAAAGCCATGGACACATCTGGTGAAGGTTTCAAGTATTTGCGACATAAGTTCCCTAACCTGAGTGATGCTAAGATTTCAGCGGGAGTGTTTATTGGTCCCCAAATTAGGAAATTAATGCTTGATGATAGCTTTGACAGCAAGCTAAACAGTGCTGAGCTAGCTGCCTGGACAGCATTTAAGTGTGTTGTGCGCAACTTTCTGGGCAATAACAAAGCTGAGAGTTACACAGAAATCGTACAGGACATGATACAGAAATACAAAGAGTTGGGTTGTAGGATGTCTTTAAAAATCCACTTTTTGCACTCCCACCTCAGCTTCTTTCCTGCTAACCTAGGTGCTCTCAGCGACGAACAGGGGAAAAGATTCCACCAAGATATAATGGCAATGGAGAAAAGGTACCAGGGACGATGGGATCCTTCAATGATGGGGGACTATTGTTGGGGTCTTGTTAGAGAATGCAACATTTCTTACAAAAGAAGGAAGTAGTGTACGTTTTTGTAACCCAATGGAAGTTTCATATATTGTGATAGTTTTGATTGTCTTTTCATGACCTTTTGGTACATTTGTATTATTGTTTATTGTAAATTGTCACACTTGTAAATTATATTGTATTATATTTTATATATGTGTTTGTGGTAATAAAGCAAAACGTTTTACCTCAACTTGAGAGATCTGAAAGCATTACTATAAGGTGCAATAAACAGTACACACAGTATACATGGTGGGCGCGGTGGCTCAGTGGTAGAGCGTTCACCTCTGGTGCTTGGGGTCCCGGGTTCGATCCCAGCCCCCACCAAGTGAACTTTGTGGTGGACAAACACCGTGCTCGTGGGTTTTCTCGGGGTTCTCCCGTTTCCTCCCACTTTCTTCATTCCACCATTTCACTCATCTCTCATCATCACCGTCTCCTTTAGCCCAACCGGCATAACCGTGGGACGTAAAACTCAAAGATTTCATTTTTCACAGTATACATACAAACATATTTATTTCTCTAGAAAGAATAAAGCGATTATTACGAAACTTGGAGGGTTTGTTAAATATGAATCAAAGTATACTTAGGTATAATTTCTATGTTAGTATATGCAAGGGGACAAGATCTTGGGGGTGCAAAATAAACGAAAAGGGAAATTTTTGAGGGATTTTCCCGAAAATCCCTCTGTTACGGGAAAATCGTAGGTGATGGAGAAAAACCGAGTGCATATTCGAATTCAGCGGAAAAAGTTCCTTTAAGAACAGGTATTTCCTTTTATGTAACAAAACCTTTGTTAACTAGTGTAATCAGCAGAATGACAAAGTTAGTACTTAAAAAAGTCATTACTGTCCTCTGCTTTGCTTTTCGTTATTATATGTGTTTGTTATTTACGAGGGTCATTTCAAAAGTTCTGCACACTGAAAGACATTATGGAAATGAAATAAATGATTTATTGTACAAAATACCTTTACAGGCCTTCAATATAATCTTCATTCTTGCTTATGACAGCTTTCCAACATTTTGGTAAATTCTGTATTCCGGATAGAGGAGCTTCATTGATGAGCAATCTGATCATTCGAGTCACCTGACTGGAAGCTTCGCGAATTGTATCGAAACGTTTTCCACGAAGTAGTTCCTTCAATTTGGGGAACAAATCAAAGTTTGGTGGGCTCAAATTAGGACTATATGGTGGGTGGGGAAGTATTTCCCATCCATACTTGTCGAGTGTTTCCCTCACTTGTAGGCAGGATGCAGTCTTGCATTATCGTGCTAAATGAGGATACCAGCTGCAAACCGTCTTTGACTAATTTTTAGACGCAAAACCTTTTATTGTTGGCGGAATGTCTTCGCGCGTGGAAAGTCGGAACTTTTCCATTGTAACGAGTGAGACTTAAGTTCTGGTTCAAAATCACGTATCCAGGTTTCATCAATTGCAACAATCCTTCGTAGAAACTGATCTTCTGTTCGGTAACGTTGAAGCAATTCATCTGCTGTTGTTTTGCGACATGAATCAGCAAACAGACACAACCCACAACTCACACACAACCGACATTAAATTGAACTTGATCACACCACTCAAACAGTCGCTCATGCGCTGTGTGCACGACTTTTGAAGAGACCCTCGTACTAAAATATTTTAATTTTATTGTTTCATGTCAACGTAAAACAGTAAAATTAAAAAATAATTTACAGTTCCATTTCTGAGGAAAATGCTATACAGAAATTATAAATTACGATGCAAATTTCAATTTGTTTCGTAAATTGCTACGCAAGTAGCAAAATCTAAGAAAAATAAATATAAAAATACTAAAATTCATATATATGTAATATAACTTTCAGTAACAGAATTTTGGTTGATTTGATTACATAGAAGAGAGAAGTTGTGTAAATGTTCTTGAAATAGAAAAGTAGGAAAATATGTCTGGGTTCCTCGCTGTTACTAATATGATGCTCTTGTGTTAGATATAGGTGTGCACAAGAAAGGAAGTAAAGCTAATATATATATTGACTCGTATATAGATTGAATCAGTGCAACGAATTTCTTGAATATTCTTGGGAGGAGAATCTGATAAACCTTTAGATGACTGTGTACACAAATATAAAGGTAACCAAGAAAGTTCGGTCATGTTTTCACTCACCACCTTTAAACATCAATATGTCACCTAATACATATCTGTAAGATCAAAAATAGTCCCCATCAATTATCGACGACCTTATGCCAATGTTCTGGAAGCCCATGGATTCCATCGCGGTAGAATTTGGTGGGCCGTGAAGCGAAGAAAGTATCAAGTGCAGTTTGCACTTCTTCTAAGGATTTGAACCAGGGTGGATTGATTTAAATCACGATTTAAATCAAGATTTAAATCACTTATTTTTTTAAATAAAAATCGCTGATTTAAATCAAATTCGGAAATAATTTAAAGTGAAAATAAGTAAAGTCCCGTTTCTGTTCTGTTATTTCGATTATGGAAGATGATATTTATAACACAATGAGACTCAAATGTACATAGTATGAAAACAAGTGTCATGCAGAGGATGATTAGGGAAAATCCCGTTAAATCGTTAACTATTCCAACGGGGAAATCACCATCGAAATTTAAGACGAAGATTCTTTTGTGTGCGCGTCTATATACTTGTTCCCAGATAATAGGACATATTTAGAAGTGTCCTATCCCCTCTCCGAATTTTTTAAAGATTTTATAACTTTAGGCAAAATTTATGTATTTTGTGCCGCAAGCTAGTTACAATTTCCTTAAAAATATGCCCGTGCCAAATATCAGTAACTTTTGTGAAAAAAAAGTATCACTTTGATAAACGTTGCTCTACTTTTTCCTTAACGCTTAACCTTTTAAATTATATCACCTATTTTTAGGTGATAGAATAAAATCTTCATTATTCGATTAAAAAAGTACCAATAAAGCTTTTTACTTCGTTTTCTTCAGGACTGAAGGCATCGTAGAGCACGTCACATATGCTTTCACGCCTCTCTGCGTCGAGACATAGGATGGGATGGCGTCATAAATTTAAAAAAAAAGTATTTTTTGTTGTGTCTATTTTTATTATTTTTTGGCGGGCCTACAGTTTGCATTCAGAAGACTGAAATTCTGCACGCTCGTCCAGTGCACCCTTAATATTTTTCAGATGATTTCAGATCCCTGCGTGAAAACAGGGGGTCCAAAGGGGCAAAAGTTTAAAAGAAAAATGGATATTTTTAACAAAAAATGCTTTCTTCACGATTTTCCCGCCTAAGATGGAGACATATGAATGGTAGCATCTGAAAGGCTGTTCTATTCTGAAGAGAATGAGTTACGAACCATGATCTTAGGATAAATAGGGATGTCTCAGGAAACTGTTACCTGAGATCCTGTTTTATACGGGAATCTGGGGTATTTGGGGATAGTATTTTTCGCGGGCTTACTTTTGCATCTAGAAGTTTGAAATTTGGGCACTTATTCCCTGCACCCCTTAGTATTTTTCAGATTTGTTTCAGATCTTTGTCTTTAAACAGAGGGGTAAAAAGTAAAAAAAGGGGATATTTCTTAACAGAAAATCCCTTTTTTCGTGATTTTCCTGCCCCATATAGCCTACACCAGTGTTTCTCAAAGTGTGGGTCGCGGGCCGTGCTTTTGTGGGTCGCGAGAAATTAAGTAGGGAAATTTTATTTTGATGCAGAAACATATGTTGTATAAAGTAAGTACCATTCAGGAAATGAAAATTCGAAGCGTTTGTTAATGAGGTGAAGAGTAAGTGATTGCTCAGTGCCCTGCCTTGTTGTACATATGGGAAAGAAAATATTTGACAGTTGACAAATTTTCTTTTGTCAATAACTCTGGAACAAATGAATTAATTTAGATCTTTTTGTTGCTATCCTTAGATTAGTTATAACTTAGACTAATAACTTGCCAAAAGAGGTACTCTAATAGGCTTTTTTTGTTTAGTTATTAGGAAAAAAATTGTCAACGGAAAAATACTTTCTTTCTTGATTGTACAATCAGTAGAGATGTTGGATTAGGATGGAAAGAGAATGGGTGAGTCAAAATCTGTCACGGGGTAGGGCATTGCGTTGGGAATATTGTTAGCTCTGAGTTACTTTTATATGGAAAAATTAGAAATGTGACTTTCAAAATTTAATCTTTTTGGAATGCACCACGATGTGTATTTGAATAAAAGTAGCTGGGACACAAAATAGTTTTAATATTTAATATGGGTCGCGGTCACAACAAGTTTGAGAACCAATGGCCTACTCGATGGAGATATTTGAATGGTACCGTTTGAAACTCTGTTTTATTCTGAAGAGAATAATGTACAAATCATGATTCTAGGATAAATAGGGATGTCGGGGGAAATTTTTATGTCACATCCGGGTCACGTGGGGCATTGTGGGGATGTTCTTAGCTCATTGTTAAATATTTTTCCCGCCCTTACTATTCAAGGTAGAAGCTTGAAATTTTGTACACACATTTAGTACACTCTTAGTATTTCCCAGTTGATTTTTGAGATCTGTGCGTTAAAACAGGGGACTCCAGAGGGGATCAAAATTTGAAAAAAAAAATCAGGAAAAATCCCGACCTCTCAAAATTTTCCGCTTCAGAGACATGATAGGGAAAATGTGAATGTTACCGTTTTAAAAGCTGTTCTATTCTGAAAATAATGAGGTATGAACCATGATCCTAGGGTAAATAGGGATGATGCTTGACTAAAAGTCTATAATTTACAAAAAAAAAAAAAAAGCCATAATTTAAAAGTGTTAAGAAACATTGTTTGGGATTGATATAGGCTAACGATTGGGGACTAATTCAAGATTCAACCCCAATACTTTCACTTAAATGGCATAATTGGCATTTAATACTAATTCGTAATGCTTTTTCTTCAGTTTGCGACTTGTATTATACGAGGAGAAAAATTTGATTTAAATCAAAAAAATCGATTTAAATCAAAAAAATCATCAAAAATGATTTTTTTTTAAAAAATTATGATTTTTTTCCACCCTGATTTGAATTGGCGTCCTCTAAGGTGATTGTCCAAGGAATGAAACACATGATGATCGGATGGTGCAATGTCCGGGAAGTATGGCGGATGTAATAGTGTTTCCCATCCAAGGCGTAGAATGGTGTCCCGGGTCATTCTAGCCACGTGGGGCTTAGCGTTGTCCTGTAACAGGAGGACACCTTTGCGATTCAGAAGTGCTGGCTCCAGAGTTTTTAGTCATTCTTGAACACAGCTCAACTGCTGACAGTACACAGTTACATTGATGCTCTGACCAGCTGGTAGCAGTTCCCGATGCACAATGCCGCGAGCAGTCCACCAAACACACAAAAGGACCTTCTTTTGGTGCAGTGCTGGTTTCGGCTGTTTTGGAATCGCAAATGCTAATCAATGATGATAGCGCCGTGGAACTTCGTACAGGACCCACTTCTCATTACATGTCAACACCCTGTCAAGAAATGGCTCCTTTCTCAGACGAGACAGCAAAGAACAGAGGTGTCTGCTTGCGTTGACTTCTGGCCCGGAGTAAAATAATGTGAGACCCATCTACCCAACTTGTAGTGCTTCCCAAGTTGAAGGTTCTGCCGAATAGTTTCTCCACTCACATTAGATTGTATTCCTAGTTCCTCACATATTTGACCACTGTTCGGCTCAATTGCTGTCTGAAGATTTTCAGTTTGTACATGTGTTGGTCTTCCGATACATGGAGCGTCTTCGAGTGCTTCGTCACTTTTCGCGTAGTCACGACACCCTCACCAAAGATCTGGCATATCTTCCGGTCCGCTGCAGCGGCGTTTGACCCCAGTTTGAATTTGTACAGCATTCACGCCCTTATGACGCTCTGTAAAGGTCCCATGTTCACTCTGTTCGTACGCAAGTTCACGGTGTAACTGAACTGCCACAACCAGGTAGTATGTTGGGTATACGCACACCAACAACTAAGCATTCGCATTTAACTCACGCAGAACTTTCTTGGTTACCATTCTTTATTCTTGAACTAATGACATGTCTAGATCAATACTATAGAGTGTATATAAATTAATATTTAAAATGTTACTTAATTCTACCTCTTTCTGGCCAAATAGGCGAAATATGTAAATACTGCCTTGGCTGGGATTATTATTTGACGTTACGCGCTTTTATGCGTAATTTGAATGCATTTACAATACCTTATTTAATATTACAGTAAAATGAAAAGCTACAACGAAATGTGAAAATATTGTACCGTCGTCTGGTTTACGTATCTGCGTAAAATTTCAGAACTCAAGTTAATATGCGAGTGACCTAAAATTTATATTGCAAATGTAATGTTAATAAGCAAACTTAAGAATAACCCAACAAAAGTAATGCGAAAGGTAACTTCAGCTTCTTCGATCTATTCATTTGTAATAACTATTGGCCACTTCATACCGGCTTACCCTTTTCAACTAATTTTAGTATACTTACTAGCTGAACCTGCGCTCTCTACGCAGCGCATCATTCGTATATGAGCATAAATATCCTTATTATTCCTTACAACATCTGTACATGTCCCTTTGCAGACACAAGTGAAAGACGTATTGATTTAAAAAAAAGCCAAGGGGTATCATAAAGGGGAGACTTTTTTCGATTATTTTTTCTCAATATCTTGCATCGTTTGCAAGATTTGATCCTGCTTCCGGTTGGAGTTTCTAATTCATGTATGACCAGTGTTTTCTTTCTTCTTGCATGCAGTATGTAATAAGCAAATACATTACATACACAATTAATTATAATATCAGTTATATATGATGTTCATTGGGCAAAACACTCACAAAAAAAGGTTCATCTCAGACTGGAGAAATGGTTATCCTTCCTTTTCCATTATTATTTGGGCATGAAACAAACGCCTGAGACATATACAGCAGTGTGGTGTTGGAATGTATAATGCTTAGGATGTGATGCTTTAGTTTTTTTTTTATTATTATTATTTCAACACTTCCAATGTACCCGTAAAAATGTAATAAAGAAATAGTGTGCATGTTTTTTAAATATTCAATTAGAACTACATGAAATTTGCAATCGATCAGTGAAAACGTCATCTTTCTAGAGCTTGTAGTTTCCGAGATCTCATTGTCGAAAGGATTGGCCACAAACATATAAACCTAGTTTAAAAGAGCTTCAAAGGTGGCAGCACAGTTCATTTGCATTTATTTCGAAGAAGGCTTATTAAAGGCAAAGGCCTTTGAACAATAATTTAAAAGGATAAACTGTGAAAAATATTACTTTAAGTAATTTATTTAAAGTACACTCTTTTAAATATATTTGTCTTTGTTATAAACGTGAAATCACAAATAACCGTAAATCAAAGGTTTGAAAGCTAAGGTTATAGGTTAGAGCTTGGTCGCTCTTAATTGGTACTGTAGCATTTTAATAGATAGATAGGAAAATTGTGATTACAAAGCAGTCTTGGGAAGTAACGTAACGCAAGTAACGCGTTACTTTTTAAGTAACGATTCCTAGTAACGCGTTACATTTCGGATCAGTAACTATATGTATATTTTTTTCGGAAACGAATGTTTCTTTCCTGAAGTAAATTTCTCAGAATGGAGCATGAACTATGTCAATGACTGACAGTCAGTCACCATCACACACAGAAACATAGATCTTAGGACCATTTGCTGTTTTTAGAAGGTAAGTATAACTTCAAAGAAATAACGTGTACTGATTGCAAGCTCCTGAAAGATTTTGTCATAGATTTTGACAGCTTCAAATCAATACATTTAGTGGTTGAACTGCGAGTGCAATGGTAGTCTAATTTACTTTGGTTGGTGTCGTTTTTATAAAGGTTGAGAATGAAAAATTGAAACATTTGAACATACTGTTCGAACATTTGAAACAATACTTTTTTCTTAAAAGATGACTGTGATTGTGGACAGAATTTAAAAGTAAAGTATCGGAAGTCCCACGGCGGGAAATATTTATCAATAGCCAGCAGTTCGTCTACAAATTTGAGGAAACATCTAGTATATTTTTTTTAAATTAAATTTCTAGAGTAGACCGAAACAGCAACCACACAAACATTTGAAATCAAGCTATTGTTCAAATGTTAATAATTTGTTTACACGTGCCGTTATTAAAATATTATATTAATACTTTCTTCAATACTTCATTTTTGTATATTCTATTATGGAGACTGTAAAAGTTGCAATTTCTTCCAAAGAAAAAAAAAATGTTTCAATTGCAACAAAGTAAGAAAAAAGATAAGATTTCATTTTCTCAAGAGATTAAATAAAGAAATGTATATTGAGCGTAGGTAAAGTAGGAGGTGTAATATGTTGATTGGTTATCGTGACAATGATGTAGTGATTTTCTACGATATACTCCTTCAACTTGAAGAAGTAGGTTTTAAATTAGTGAGCGAAACGTTAAAATTTCGATGTAAAATTATTGTAAACTGTTATATAGGATATGATTATCCTTATAAATCCATAACTAAGAATCACGGTTAATACACCTCACACATATATACATATATATAGTGCGTTCCACGAATAACACCAAGGTCCGTCTCCTGAAGAAACCAAGGTTGATAGAAACATGAAACCTTGTGAAACCTTCAAGGGACATAAAAGACAACATTATGCTGATATGGAGAACCCCCCATGAAGTGCGCTCAAGGGGTTTACCGTAACTACAAAATTCTAAATAGCAACCCCCATCGTGTGGTATCTCGTTTGAAAGGTAATCACGTGTAGAGGCCAATTTTGGAAACTACATATCGCTATCGTGTCTCTATCCAACATGGCGGCCATCCGTAAAGTAGGGTCGAAGTACGTTCCACGCGTAACACTAAGGCCCATCTCTTGAAGAAACCACGGAAGATAGAAACATGAAATCTTTCGTATCCTTCAAGGAACATAAAAGACAACATTATGCTTATATATATATATATATATATATATATATATATATATATATATATATATATATATATATATATATATATATATATATATATATAAAACATAAGGTGCGCTCACCATTACGGGAGGTAACTCTATAATTTTAAATCGTGTTGTGCCTCGTTTGAAAGCTAATGACGTGTAGAGACCAGTTCTGTAAACTGCTTGTCGCTGTCGGGTCTCTATCCATCATGGCGACCATCTGTAAGTACGGTCGAAGTACTCGTAGTTACCCTTAGGCCCCCCTTATGGGGGATTTTCCTTATCAGCATAATATTGTGTTTTGTGTCCCTTCAAGGTTACAAAAGGTTTTATGCTTCTATCTGCCTTGGTTTCTTCAGGAGACGAGCCTTAGTGTTATGTGTGGAAGTACTTCGACCGTACATTACGGATGGCCGCCATGTTGGATAGGGACACGCTGGCGACATGTAGTTTTCAAAATTGGCCTCTACACGTGATTACCTTTCAAACGAGATGCCACACGATGGGGATTGATGTTTAAAATTTTGTAGCTACCCCCCCCCCCGTAACCCCCTTGAGCGTACCTCATGGAGGATTCTCCATATCAACATAATGTTGTCTTTTATGTTCCTTGTAGGTTACAAAAGGTTTCATGTTTCTATCTACCTTGGTTTCTTCAGGAGACGGGGGCCTTAGTGTTATTCGTGGAATGCACTGTATATGTGTATAGGGTCTATATACTTTTCAAAATACGTTTTATTTTTACAGTGCATTATAGTATTTCAATAATAGCACCTTGTTTATAGTTGTCATTACTGTGGATATGTTCGATGGTTGCCATAATTTACGATATACAGTAAGGAGTTAATATGAATAAACCGTGACTGATGAGCAGGCTTACTTTATTACTAGAAAGTAACTGTCCGCTTGAAAGGATATAGCAACGCTACTATTATCAACCTACAGTTCTAAACATTTACAATGATTGGGGAAAATCAGTGTATGCAATAATAATAATAATAATAATAGTGGTAATAGTAGTAGTAGGGAAAATTGAAATAATAAGAATGTTATACATATATATATATATATATATATATATATATATATATATATATATATATATATATATATATATATATTCAAAGTTTTGGACCTAAAAGTAATGCGTTACTTGTGTTACTTTCAAAGTAGGGTAACAGTTACTTTTCTGGGGCAAGTAACGCGTTACATTTTCACAAGTAACTTACCCAACACTGTTACAAAGTAAAGACAGCTGTATCGTAAATGTGATTTGTTTCATTAATGAAGCGTATATTCAATAGCTAATAAACTTGCTTTTTTTGACACATCATTCCTTTAAATTTGATTTTAATTTTAATTTTTTTCTTTTTGAGAATGCAATTTTGAACATTTTTTTATTCATAAATTGGTGTTAATGTTTCCGGTCGGAACTCATGCGCTTTGGGAATTCTACAAGGGTCTGTTAAACTGTAAATCCATATCTCATATCACCTTGGTGCTGAAGAGAAGTCTTGCAGTTACCTTCTTTTGGCTAAATAAAGATTAAACAAATATAATTAAAAAAAATCGTAAATAAGAAGGAGAACAATAACAAGGAATACACGATCACATTATTGTGCACCTCCAGCTTAATAGAGATTAGCACTAAGCACCTGTACCTTCACTTAGACCTATTCCGGAGAGAAATTTTGCATTAACAGCAAAATCAGTTGTTTCGACACAGGAAAAATAACCAATATTATACAGCACAAGGCATTATGTGGTATCTGAATTGAAACAAATAAATACAGTTTTTATGTATAAAATTCTTTATGGCACAATTAAACTTTACAGTTCAGTCTGATTTTCAAAAATCTAACATATTTTGGTGTGTCTGAGAGTACCAAAGTGTGTACTAAATCCTCAGTACACAAATGTCTTTAGAGTCATAATAGCGCATGACGGACAACTCTCATTTCAAATTTTAATTGAAATGCTGATTCTAAATTATGTAGAAAAGTCACTGATATCTTTCAGAAATGTTACTTAAATATTTTTTTGTCCATTGATAACTTTTCCAGGCCCCTGTACAATAAGGGGCTTTTAACTCCTTCCCACAAAGGTAGGTTTCACGAGAGATCCTGTAAGATAGAAGTGAAGCGACTTCTTAATAAAATATAATTACATACACAGGATATCATGCTAGGTTGTAATTGCAACTTATTATAATTGTAATAAACAGAAAAATATTTCTTGTTGGCAAATTCAGAGTTAAATTTAATTATACCTAGATAAATGATTCATCCATTATACGAGGGAAAACCAGAAAGTTCTTATCGTCACCGTGTGTTAGAAATTTAAAAAATTGCACAATGATAGGTTGGCATCTCACTAATGTGTGCAAATTTATCTTTACAGGCCCTGTTGAATTTATGTTACAGCCAGAAAACCAGGCGATGGTAGCATGTTGGACATAATCAAAAAAAAAAAAAAAAAAATGTACAAACAACACGTGAAGAGCATGTGGGGACGAATGCCCATCTTATGGTACAGTGAAACATTGGAAGAATGGATTCAAATTTAGTCGCGCAAGTTTATACAGAATAATCCAAGAAAAAATCGTCCCTCATCATCTACAGACTTAAATGTGGTGGCAAAAGTTAGGCTACTATGTTTGAAGATAGGCATGTGACTCCTGATTGTTTAGCTAGCTAAGTAAGCATTAGTGGGACTCCGTTTATACCATATTACGTGGCAGTCTGCATATAAACAAAGTGACAGCAAGATGAGTTCCCCGATTGTCCTTACCCGTTATTGTTGACACCTTTTAAGAAACAGCAATATGTTCAATGTTACTTACAAAAAGGAGCTACAAATACAGGAACCTCGTTCAAAAGTTACAGGATGCTATCAAAGCAAAGAGATAGTTTGTTCTCGAAAGGTGTGTTGCTGCTAACGAGCAATACACAGGCAAACCGAGCAGAAGTTTTTGAGTCTTTGCCTCATCTGCCATATTTGCTTGATCTGGCTCCGTCTGATTACATTCTCTTCTCTAATATGAAGAAACATTTGCAGATTAGATGTTTTGCAGATGATGATGAGGTCATTAATGCAATGGAGACCTGGTTTCCCTCCAACTCCTAAGATTTCTGTGTAGATGGTATAAACAGACTGAAGTGAGAAACGTTAGACTATATGAGATAAATATATAGCGAAGGAAGCATCAGTGGATCAAATTGCATATCCATAGCTCATCTCTATGATGATGAGGGTAAGAACTTCTTAGCCTCCCCTCGCAAAGTTGAGTTAATGCATTTTTTTTAATAAAATGAAACTTTTATGATTGATTATGCCATAATGTTATTTTCATTTCTAATTTACAAATTAAGTGCGCTTTTCAGATATCGCAAAGAAGTACCATTTGCCATGTGAATGTTATGTTGATTTTCACAGAAATACGAAACATTTTTATTTCTAACTTAACTAAATAGAGGAATATGAACTTAGTAATAGAGAGAGAGAGAGATCAAATTACAATAGACAATACAATTATATTTTTCTAATTATATCCTCAAAACTGCTAAGAGATTTCAATGCAGTGCCATAATTTATCTCAATATTGATAAACAGTAAAATTAAAATAAAGAAAAATAACATTTTATCCCTTTGATTTCTAATGTGATCCGATTTTAAGATATATTTCAATGGTATGCTGTTTATTTAGAGGAAAATAATGGAAGTAAAGTATTTTATGTTGTTATGTATGTAGATGAAAGTGTTCTGTTTACTTATAAACTGAATGAGTACTTCAATATTAAAATCATTACGTCGTAATGAGCTATTCAGTTAATTTATTTCATTATAATTCCATATTTTCGATAACTCTTTTTTAATCAAGAAAACATTATTATAGTTAAATCAACAGAATACATTGGATATCAAGTACTAAGATGAACTTTAATGATGAAAATAAATAGAATAAAATCGCAAGATTTGAAATATTCTATAAAAATTTTAGTTATTCATGCATTCCATTATTTTTCTACTTGCTATTATCATATTATGTGTACTTCATTATTGAATGGTGGGCAATCAAAGTTACTTGAAAAAAATAGAATATAATTTATTTGGAAATTCTGCACGTAAACTGTATGACTAGTCCTTTTTTCACACCTGTACGATGACTAATTGTAGTACTCTTACTTTTGGAGTGGGAGTTAGAACTGTGCTCTCGCTATGTGAAAGTTAAGGTGTTTAAACACCACATATATGTGGTTAGTTGGATTACTATTATTTCTTTCCTCTTCTAACGAAGATAAATTAACATGCTGGCGATCGCTAAAGTTGAATCTTAACATTTATAGTGAAATTGGACTCTCCCGAAATTACATTTGGACTACTAAACAACGGGTAACTTAACTGGTTACTAAGATAACTGCCGAAATATTAACAGTATATAATGATCACGCCGTTCATTTCTTTCAGAAATTGTTTCATTATTTAGTTACATTTATTAATGTGTCATACACTCTACCAGACATGATTGCGAATTATTGATAAGTTTTCTCATTTTATATTTAAAACGGAGAATTAAAAAAAAAAATACTTTTGATAGAACGTAAATATTTTAACTTTCGAACCGAACTTTAGACCCTACAGTGGGCTGAGAGTATGTAATTGTATTAATTTCACAAAGATAGAAATATCATGAATCAGTTTGGCTTACTTTATTTAAAATTAAAAAAAAAAAAAAGTTCTAAGATTAAAATAAACGTACCGTATCCTTTATTAGTTAGCAGCAATGATTAGGCCTTTCATCACAGCATTTTTGGAGCCGATTACAGCACCATACTTTTGATTCTTCAGATTGATTGGAGCACATTCTGCAGGGCATGTGTGCGGCTGCAAATTCTAATAAAATCAGCAATACAAGAAATGTAACGACAGCTGCAAATTTCATCATTGTAATATCTGCCTGCAAATCTGAAAAATTAAAGAACGTAGTTAAAACTAAT
The DNA here is from genome assembly GCF_964235325.1 of Thermobia domestica. NCBI lineage: Eukaryota > Metazoa > Arthropoda > Insecta > Zygentoma > Lepismatidae > Thermobia > Thermobia domestica. The sequence continues at coordinate 195,874,929 of NC_137462.1, read as the reverse complement.
CTAGTAGTTATATTGGGAAGAGGAGGCAATCGTGAATTTTCTTTCGTTTACAAGCATGTTATAGAGAACTACAGCATTCCTACTCCTGTGTTAGTTGAATCGTTCTGTGACTTTTCGCTTTACAGGATGGCTCACTTATAAGGCGTTAATGTGGTTGATTTTTTTTTTTTTTTTTTTAATGAAAATGCGGCTCTTTTGTAACTACTGTCTGTGGCTGTATTTCAAAAAAAAAAAAAAAAAAAAGTTAGGAAATATCGTAGGTAACTTATATTATTTTTGAAATCCCAACTAAAAATGGCTGGTAAATCATACACTTTACATTGAGTTAAACGCTACTACGCAGATAAACACATTAAGGCTAGTTGTACTCTAGTTTCTTTTATTCTTTAATTCACTTTCTTTTGAGCCTGCTCTAATAACGACCCATATATCCATTTACACACGTTAAACATAAACAACATTCAAGACTGCGCTTTACTATGCAATTCTCATGATCTAAAAACGAAAACAGCATAAAATACTTTCATAAAATATTTATCTCACAATTCCTAAGACGATATGCGCAGACTGATTTATACGGTATAATCACTAGAATTCCAAAACACTCTTGTATTGGGAAAATAGCTAAACCTAAACATTTTTTTTTTTTATTTAAGTACCATTTATTTATCAATCTTTTTCTTTTCTTATTCTTCAGTTTTTTTTTCTTTGCTTGTGTAACATATATATTAAGATCACGTTAGTGGACCTTATAAGATTGTAATTTTAGCATCTACTATGTGTACGCAGGCCCGTACGTAGGTAAGTGTTATTCTGTACTCGAGCACAGGGCGGCAGAATTTAGGGGGCGACAATTTTTTTTAAGATTCACAAAAAAGTATTATTTAAAACTAGCAACCAGCAGAGTCCCGCACAAGCGCGAGAAAATATGTTAATGTGTTTAATTCGCTCTAATTACAGTAGTTACTAATTAGCTAGCTTATCTGATTACTTTTAAAAAGTCGTCCTCTCCCACCTCCACCCCAAGGGGTAAGGATGTACTTGAACATCATGAAAACTGATACAGTTAAACTCAATGACCTCGAAAATTATTGATTCAACACTAATATCTGTCGTTTTCGATTACTTTTAAAATCTCGCCTCCTCCCTGAGGAGTGGAGTATGACCTTGAAGTTGAATTGGATTAAAACTGTCATTATTCATCTCAGCGACCCCAAAAACTGCGAATTCAACTATAATATTGATCTTTTTTTTTTTTTTTTTTTTGGAGGGGGTGGATTTTGTGTGGGGGCGGCAAATTATTTAGAGTACAGGGGCGCACAATATTTAAATAAGGGCCTATGTGTATGTATAGGCCTATTACTGCACACGAAAGCAGATTTTTGAATTACGTTCTTTGCAATAGACAGCTAGAGCCACTATCTCGGCCAAGTTCATTAATGAAATCAATCGGTTAACATCTTCACATGTAACGGTGGCTATGAAAATATATATGCTGAGTTTAGAATTTTTTAAAGTTAAAATATATTTTTTAGGTTAAAAGCGCTTTTGAAGTCAACACTTTTTTTTCTTTTTTTGTTAAATCTCAAAAATTATTGAAGTTAAAACCTCACATACTTGAAATATGCGAAGATATCTGAAGTCTAGAAGAAGTCTAGAGTGTTATGGATGTTTAAATTGATGCCAAAAACATATGCATCTCAGGTGTTAAAGAATTTTTGATTAAACCTCACATACTTAGGGTATGAGAGGGTATATACATCACATACTTGGGATTTGAGAGAGTATAAATAATCTAGAGAGTTTGGCATCAGTTTAACCTCAAATACGAGAGTTTTTGGTTAAACCAGAGATATGGCCCTGGAAGGAGTGATTTCCCGCCATTCCTAAAATCGCCATTGGTTATAAACCACGATACTATTCTAATCTGAACTGGCAATTCATACAGCAGTGATACATTTTAAATTGGATTACCTTGAGACAAGTGGGATAGTGGAATCAATAACATAATTGATATAATTTTTGAAAGAAAGACCTTTTCAAGCTCAATTGTTGGCGTTCTCGACTATAGTTTGAAAAATTATGGTTCGATTCCCGATATCTTTGATTCGAGACCACTTTAAGTTATATAAGCACGTCTCATATGGCCCTATGTAGGTTGCTGAGAAGTAATGTTAATCGCTATACTGTACAAATGGTCAATGTTGGAAGAAAGTCCTTGATTCTATTCGAGGTCATTTGAGGCAAGATTATGTCTAGATTTTCTCGAGACTCTCCCATTTCCCCCAACTCCGTATTTCACAAGTTCGTTCCATTATCATTCACTTGCATTAATTATCCCTCACATTTAACTTTAGAATGTAGAACGTTAAACGCAGTGGCGTATTCAAAGGTTTTTTTAAGACGCTAACCCAGGAGCAAGATATTACGGGAAAATATGCGTTTAGTGTATTAAGATACATCCAAAACTCCTGCGTATCCTGAAATTATATGAAATTGCGTGCTTGAATCCTCTCCTTAATGAAATTCTGTGTATGCCGCTGGTTAAACGTAATATTTCTTTCTGTAAGAAGAATTAGCAAATATTTTTCACATATTAATACTTGAGGCTTTATAATAGGCACAAATTCATAAACTGTAATCTTTGATGGTTAATATCATTCTGTGCCAAAATATTGTCACTTTTTAACATACATAAGATAACATACTTCATTATAATAACTGTAATATTTACCCATAGGATAGTAATAAATGACTTACCTGTTCTAGATACAGTAATTGAAGCTACGACCTTCAGTCAACCTATTTATATTGAACTGATGTCCTTGCATGTATCTCGACAGCTATTCTTTGGTTGTCTAAGAATCTGGCTGATATTTGACTGGAGTCACTGTAACACGTGTTTTATAAAAAGAATAACGTGCGAAGTTATAATGAGCATAAATATTCAGAAGAACTCACTAAATAGAAGGCGTAAAATTAGCATCTCCTGACGCGGAAGACAAACTTGAACAAAACAACATTCGACGTGTCAATATATAGCTGCAAAGAAAATTAACTACCAAATAATAATTTGTGTGTAAACTTCTTAAAGAGCAATTAATTCTCCGCTTGTAAATAGAAATTCATGACTTATATATTATTTTTGGTTTCAAATTATAGTATGTTTCATTCTATTTAGGATCATAGGTGATTTTCCATCCAACTTTATTTAGTGTCATATGTAATTTTCCATCTGATGCTTACTCACAAGTTAATTCTAACAATACAAAATATACCGCTACTGCGTCATAGTAACTTCCATGAATGAGTTAAAACGTTCAGTGAACTCATTACAACGGATGACGTCTGCAACTCAAGGTACTACTTAATAGACGTGCTCTTCCGCAATAAACCTGGAACTCCGCGTCTAAAGTAATACATTATGTAACTTAATAATAATAATAATAATAATAATAATTCATCAAGTCAATTAAATTGTATTAAATACTAACTGCAGTCCCCGTTCTTCGCACTTGCACAGTGGGTTTATGGAAAATATTTGAATGGTATCTTTGAACCCTCTTTCCTCCCATGGAATAATTATCCACTCCATTATGCATTTCAATGAAAGAATAATGAAAATGCTCAAAAGATATTTTTTTTTTTTTTTTACAAAGGGCATCTCCAGTAACTCCCTACTTTCTTGACCGGTGAGTACCATGGTTGATATAGATATGTAGAGAACCGGTATAGATATGTAGGTCACGAATACGTTGGTCTCGATGTCACAAAGTAAGGTGTGTTCGGACAGGAGTCGAAAACAGATTGCCAGTGCCGACAGTGTTGTGGTCACTTCTCGGATCACCGTGCGCCACTGGAGAGGCTTCCGGTGGTGATCTTTGGGTCTATCCTCATCTCCTGACTACTGCGTAATTCCATGCCGCGCACTATGCATCAAACCACAGATATTCAGCAAGATTCTCACAAGAAGTGACGAGAACCGGCGCAGAAACATCGGGCTGTTTACTTGTGGGAGCGCGTACCTCCAGTCACCGACGGGCCCCTCGGAAAATGTGGGTATCGAGAGAACGTGCAGACACGCTAGTTTCCGAATTTGCAAACCCCGATGTCTGAGCAGTGCCAGGGCCCGAAACAAACAGACACTGCTGATCACTCTTGGCTATTTCGACCTATTTGTCAAATGAGCTTGGTTTGTGTGTGCCTGTGTGTGTGTGTGTCAGGGAACAAATTGAACTGTCTCCCCTCCATAACACACTCCTAGCTACGGGCCTGCTGGCTATCACAACTAAGCCCAAGAATGGATTCCAACTGGAACCAAACCAAGCTCAGCTGACGCAGTAACGGTAGCGTGACCTACAGAGCCTACTGGTTCTCTACATACCTATATCGACCCTGGTACTCACCAGTCAAGAAAGTACGAAGTCAGCAATGCATCGGATAGAGATGCTCTTTTAACTCTCCTTAGGACACGACATTCAGTCAATGTAACATGATAAAAACCCAGCTTGACGTAAGTACTATGTTCCAAAGTTCATTCCAAACGATGGCATCACAAACAATAAACAACGTGAGACGAACAAGTTCTGTCTCTCACATTACTTGTTTCTCTGTTGCAGTCTGAAGTTGTAGATTTGTTACTTCCGGTTTCAATATTCAATTTTAATAGTTTAGAAGTGTACCGTAGATTCACAAATGTGAAATGAAGCTAACTTATTTTCAATATCTGTTCCTATACTATAAAATTCGTCTGATGTGCTCTTAATCATGCTAAAACAAAAAAACAACCAGATTATTGAAATTGTCTATTATCTCCTCCTTTGATAAATAATATAGGACTCTTTTAGTGTTCCTATATATTTTTTGTTTGAAAAGGAGGAATTTTTATGTGGGCTTGTCACTTTTCGAAAATAAGGTACGTGAGATGTTGACGTAGTTCAATATGTATATCGGGTTTAGAGTTAAACCAATATAGTATAGTTAAAATCAGTTTTTGACGTAAAATCGCACAACGTATAATTCCTCCATGAGTATGTTCTTAGTGTCTTCGACGCGAAAGACCCAGATTCAATCTCCAGTGGGAGCTCATAGTCGCATCCTATATATAACCACTTCCGTAAGAAATTTACAATTTAAATTTCAGTGTTATTGCATAATGCGAACTTAGCAATAGCTTCCTTTCAATGAATACCTGCACATAATCATTTGATAATATTTTGACTAAACAACAAAACACACTCGGCTCTGCGGTGACTCAATGGTAAGTTTCCTAAGTTTCTTTTTCTTTGTTTTGAAATAACAAGAAAGTGTAAATAAGGGACTATGTCAAAACATAAAGAAGTACACTAGCATTTGTGGAGCAAAACTGGAAAGAGAGATCCCGAATTCGATTCCAGGCGGGAGCTCATGTAGTTTGGAACCCCTGTTAAGCTGTAGATCCATATGTCCTATAGCTCGATCTTGAAGGGGATGCTAAAATCCAACAAAACAGACAATAATGTGATTTCTAATTAGGAATAGTAATATTACAAACAAGCAAATAGGCAAATCTATTCACTAGATATTACGTTTCTTAAGACCTCAGACTTGCTTGCTACCGCTGGCAGTCCGTGGATTTATGCTTGACTTGTACCCTGGCATAAGCGTACTTTACGTGCACGTAGTTTCAGATTCAATATCGTACAGAAGAAGGATGGTCAAAATTATCCGAAATCCGAATTTCTAAAAAAATAGTTTCCGGAATAGGAACTTTCACTTTCCGAATTTCGAAAAAATCCGGAATTCAAAGAAATCCGATTTCGGAAATTCGATTTTTCCGAATTCCGGAAATTTTCCGATTTTACTTTCCGGATTTCGGAAAGTAAAAATTCCGAAATTGGCCATCCCTAGTACAGATAGTATAGTCTCAATCAAAATCCTAATTGTAATTCCGATCTCATTTTAATAAGGGTTCCCGTCTCATGTAACCTTAGCACTGAAATGGAACGCTAAACTCTAATCAATGGAGTTCCTTCCTTGTCTTAGGTCCACTATTTCTTTCATATTCTACACATGTGTTTCTTAACTTACAGAGGATAACCTTGGGACGTGAAACCCAATAAAAGAAACGTTGAAGTGGTTGGGAAGTCTGGAGATTTTGCGTTCTGTTACAATATAAGCCTACGAGTCAACCAATCTATACTTTATACTTTATTTCATCCTTTCTTGATAAGAATGAAGCACTAAATGTACTTCAGTCAACTAACCTTCACTCTAGTCTAGGGTGACCAAATCGTCAACTAGAAAAAACGGGACATTTGGATAGGTTGCTCCTCTAAATATATAGGCTATATTTGCCTCTCCGTTCTCTCTCCCTCTTTCTCTCTCTCTCACACACACAAAAAAGGGCAAATTTACATTTTCTCATTTTAAAACCTATTGAAAAGGTCGTGGAATTAACTATCAGCAGCTAACAAAAAATGAAATTTTGAAAACATTACTAAAAATATATGAAACATTCATCAATATCTGTCAATTAACAAAATCTGTCACCGGCAGAATTTATAACAAACTACTTTGAGCATCGGATTCCAACTCCCTTTATTTGCTTTTTCTTACTTTTAAACATTATTTCACTTACAACTAGTTTTCCTTTTACTTTCACTTTTATAGTTCTATACTTCTGTTTACCTTTCGTAAAAGATAGTATGTTACATCTTAATTAAATCACAGAAACACTGTACTGTACTGATGACAGCGCCTCAGCCTTCCACCGCCCAAAACAGAAACAGTTTGTTTTTCGTAAGACTTAAGCTTCTTACACTGTCGTCTGCGCAGTGGGAGTCTTGGAGGGGTAGACCTAGGAGGGAAAACAGTGCAGCCACCACCACATCCAATATCGCAAACGTCGTAATGACGCTGCTCAGTAATTAGACATATTCCAATATAATCACATAGCTTAGAAAATAATAACATAAATTAGGAAATTTTAGATAAGAAAGTTTTTTTGTACCCAATGTACGTAAATACGGGATATTTTGGCGTCCCGGGAACATTTTCAGGGACACCGGGAATGGTAGTGAAAAAACGGGACTCCCGTTTTTACGGGACGGTTGGTCACCCTACTGTAGTCACATATTTAGAGTAAATTGTCAGGGTGTCTTCAAGGATCTTTATATTCAGAATGCGCCGCACGTCGTCTTGGCCACTAGAACATCGAGTCGCATTACTTCAGTTCAAAACAGTTCGGTGCATTTCAATTTGCAGTGCACGTGTTTTCGTTTCACTGCAGTTTTGTCTTTTATTCTGATTGTTTGCGTTTGTTCATTATGAGCAGCCTTGGTATTTTAAACTAATGCGTTTTAACTTCTAATTAATGCTTCAGTGCTAATAGTTTGACTATTTTTTCAATGTCGCGTTCTTTGTTTGCAGAGGGTTAGTATACGTAGTTTATGAAAAGTAGGAGTAAAAGAGGCGTTTCATGTAAATTCAATTAGATATGAGTTTTACAATGTGCTGTAGTAAATGTAAAGCAGACAAAATTGGTCGGTGACTTTTCAGAGGAAATACATTTCTATATATGATATAATTTTTGTCTATTTATTTCGTTGTTTTATAAATGTATATAATTTTCATTTTCCTTGATTTTATTTCTTTTAATTGCTTTTGGTTTCATGTACAAAATGCCCATAGCTTGATAAGTTGCTTCGTCCCAAAGAAGTGTTTTTTAAGGTTCGACCTAAGTATTATTTGGCCGGGTGTTGAACGTAGAATGGTATAATGGACAGAAAAGTGTGCTATCGCATCCTATTTGTTGCCATGGCAGTTCCATTCTTCCCTATATAGTGCAATTTTACGAAGACTAAATATAATTCTCTTGTATATACCTGTGGGTGTTTAGTTTTAGCAGAGAGTGGGCTACTTTCTTCTGTCTTTCGTTGATGTCTTGCCTCGCTCCGACATTCCCCATCTCAGGAAAATTTCTTGCATATTTTTAATTCGATTTCTACGTTGTCTTCCCTTTGGTCGTCTCGTTCCTAATCCTTCTGATCTAGCCTTCCATACATAAACTATAATGTCTGAACCGTTAAAGTCGATTTTCCTCTGTTCCTTGTTGCAATAGTTGAACGTTGAATGTATTTCGTATAGTCTGATATCTGATTTTCTTTCCACAAGCTTCCCCTACGACCCATTTTTAAGTATTTTAATTCTGCTGTTTATCCATCTGCTGTTCATCTAGAAGAAGATTTTGTAGTTGTTTCGATAGCCATGCGTGTTAAGTTATTTAATTTGTGGGGATTCAATAGTTTTCAACCTAGTTCAAATCCCACTGGGTAATTTTACTTATATATATTTTGTAAATTTTCAGTTATTCTTGCCCTACAATTTTATAGTATATACGAGGGTAATTACCAACTTTCTAACCTATCCAGAAATAAGAAGTTGCACAGGCGTAAAACCTTTTCTACATATCCCAATGTGATTCCTCCTTAGTGCAATTCACTTCATAAATTGATCATAAACCTGAAAATAAATCCAGAGTTCTAGTGTTCAGGAAGTCACTGTCAGCCCTAATAACTCCTTCATCATTACTAGAACATAGTTTATTTTCATTATTATTATTATTATTATTATTATTATTATTATTATTATTATTATTATTATTATTATTATTATTATTATTATTATTATTATTATTATTATTATTATTATTATTATTGAGCTAGGTAACGTAAAGGTTTGAAAGTACTGAATTTGGTGAGACAACATTTTGTTTCTTCGAATTTTGTTGTTACACCTATGAACTTGCTTTCTGGCTCAGTATTGTTGAAGGGGCACCGGGGCGAAGTTCATCATCAACGAACGTCTGACACGTTTGGAAATCTGCAACTCAGTTTCTCACAGTAGCAGTAGAAGTTCCTCAACGATTGACATAGATCAAAGTGGAATTTGGGGGGTCGTATCCTTCTTGTAGAGATATCTCAATAACAACCCGGTTTCTCGCCCACTGTTCCGTGGTCATGCCCATTCACAGGGCCATGCTTGATTTGCGGGGTTGGGGCAAAAATAAACTGTAAGACCAATGATATAGGTGAGAATTCTGTATCCATCATGAATAATTCTTGTGCTATCTTGAACTATCTATATCAATTACAATGATATTTCATTAAATCTGTAACACAAATGGACGGTAATAATAACATCCACTCCATGACATTACAATATATAAATGTAACCAAGAAAGTTCTGTCGCTTTTTCACCCACCACCTTCGAACATCGATATGTCACCTAAGACATACCTAGAAGATCAAAAATAGTCCACGTCAGGATCGACGACCTTCTGCCAACGTTCTGTAAGACCATGAACTCCATCGCGGTAAAACTTGGTAGGCCATGAAACGAAAAACTTAAGGCCAAGTGCATTTCCCACCTCTATTAAAGATTTAAATTGGCGTCCTCGAAAGTGATTGTCCAAGGAATGGAATAGGTGATAATCGGACGGTGCAATGTCCGAAGAGTGTGGCGGATGCAATAGTGTTTGCCTTTTAAGGCGTAGAATAGTGTCCCGGACATCTTAGCCATGTGAGGCTTAGTGTTGTTCTATAACAGAAGACCCCTTTTCGATTCAGAAGTACTGGCTCCAGAGTTTTAAGTTTTTCTTGAACACAGCACAACTGCTGACAGTACACAGTTGTATTGATGCTCTGACCAGCTGGTAGCAGTTCCCAATGCATGATGCCGCGAGCAACCCACTAAACACACAGGAGGACCTTCTTCTGGTGAAGTGCTGGTTTCGCCTGTTTTGGAACCGGTTCATGGGATGCTAACCAATGATGACAGCGCCGTGGAGCTTCCTACAGGACTCTCTTCTCATCACAGGTCAACACCCTGTCCAGAAATGGCTCCTTTCTCAGACGAGACAGCAAAGAAACACAGGTATCTGCTTGCATTACCTTCTGGCCCGGAGTCAAATCATGCGGGACCCATCGACCCAACTTGTAGTGCTTCTCAAGTTGATGCAGGCTCTGCCGAATGGTTTCTCCACTCACACTGAATTTGTAGTCCCAGTTCCTCGCATGTCTGGCCACTGTTCGCCTCAATTGCTGCCTGAAAGTCTTCATTTTTTATATGTGTTGGTCTTCCGGCACGTGGCGCGTCTTCGAGTGTTTCGTCACTGTCCTTAAACTTGTTAAACCAGCACTGCACTGTCCACGTAGTCACGACACTCTTATCAAAGGCATAACTTCCACCCCGCTGCAGTGGCGTTTGACCCCAGTTTGAACTCGTACAGCATACACGTCCTTATGACGCTCTGTAGAGGTCCCATGTTCACATGTCCTTACGCAAGTCCTGATGTAACTGAACTGCCACAACCAGGTAGTATGTTGGATATACCCACACCAACAACTGACCTCCGCCTTATCTCTATTCGCATTCAACTCACAGTGTGAGGGCCAATTGAACACAGACCTCCACAAAAATGCGGCAGAACACTCTTGGTTACCTTTATAATACTTTGTATATGATAAACAGCATTCACTACCTTTTACATGACACCAGATCAATTTGAATTAAAATAAAATAGATATATGAACTCAGTATCGTCGGAATAGATTCTATTTTCGCCTGTATTTTTATAGAAAAACTGAAAGCTTTAGATATCTATATAATTTCTGGTTTCAATCCTGATCCTCTTGAATCAAAAACTGTAATAGATAGAGAAAATTCATCTCGTATGGATTCAGCGTATGAAGAGCAAGTTCCATTTTTGACCATATCCGTCTATTGCAACCGGAAGCTATAGATTACCATTTACGATTTGATTAAAGCCTATAGTTCCAAAATGTGCCGTTGTTTCACAATACGCAACGGAATTCATTTGTTCATTAAAAGTTTAAAAAAAAAAATGAACTGGACAATAATTTTCATTTAGTACCAATAGGGCTTGAAAATATTTCTCATTTTACACGTAGCAGATTTCTAAAAAAACGATTATTTATTTCCATTACCACTACTACTGCTTTTATAATCACACTGTACTGCTTATTTAACCCAAGATGATCTAACCTTAAAAGAAAGGAACTTCTCGTGGTCATCGTCTTTTTAAGTACAGCAATTCATCCAAATCCTACATCAATTCGTATTTGTGGATTTCTTCGTTATTTCACTTCGAATAGAAATCAGTCCATTCAAGCGTTGTTGCTCTGTTTATGTTCTTAAGTATTTATTGCTATGATTATTATCTTTAAAAACCGTTCCCTATATGCACCTGTAAAGAAATGGTGAGGAGAATGCAATAAGCTGCTGTTGTATGATATTAGGATAAGAGTCTATAACATCAGTAACAAACGCTGTACCGTTCAATACGATAATAATTGGACCTATCCCTCCAGTCTTAATGCTAACATAAAAAGCTATCGGTGAATCCACTTGCAAAAACCCTTTTATTCCCAACGTTGTTTTATTGAATATAGGACAACCAGATTTGGAGTTCAATAATTTACAAATTATTTCTAGTACACATGAATTTTCTAACAGATGTTCGCAGTGTTAAAGTTTAAATTGGATATGCATCACAATTATCTTTAACGTAAGCTTGTTAGCGTCATTAATACGTTTTACGATGTTAATGGTAGCACTTGTAAAAGTGCCTTAGAGAATGATGCTTCATCATTTTAAATATTTTTATTTATAAGAATGAATCAGAAAGAGGAAATTGTTACTTTTCTTAAACAAGCTCTCTCTTCCTATGGCGTTCTACCCAAAAAGCGCGGGGTCTGGGGCGAATGTTCCCTTAATCCACCCACGGGATGGCTCTGCCTAGTCAAATTCAAAGCTTTCAGAACCTGTAAAACAATATTCCACAGATTCAACTAATTCAATATTAGACATCAGCTCTTCCAAGAAAGATAGTCAAAGACTGCAAACAATTTCGTTTAGCGGCGTCCTAGAAATCAAGTAGGTTCTTTTCTTTATTATATTAGATCTTCCTGCAGAGTCCTTAATGTATCAAGAATACGGGCATCCTTGGCAAATGCGTTAAGAGTGTACCTCTTGTAGAACATGTAGTGGTTTGGTTCAAATTTTAAAAATAAGCGAACATTAGTTATAATTAACAAATTCTTTGTGTCAGAAATATTGATTATAACTTTATAATTACACCATTAAATAATACATGGTGTCTATTAAAACTTGTTAAGAAGCACTAAAGAATAGCAACACAAAGTTCACGAACTACTGATTTAAACTGAAATAGGACTTCAGCAATGACTGTCGGACTGAAACGTTAGAAAGATGAAGAACTCACTGGTTGGTAAAACGTCCGCATACTTAAAAATGAAGGAGAATCAGTGTGCGAATTGAATATTTTCACATGGAGAGTGAATTCACCCATATAAGCTCAGTTATCATATGCCATCACAAACCAGCGGAAAAGTTTTTAAAAAAATAAGTAAAAGCACCCTTTGGGATTCGAACTAGGTTTTAAAAATTTGAGTTGAGTTGATTTTGAGTTTAACATCCCTTTCAGCAGCGAGGCTAGATTAGGGGTGTTCGATAAGGCTGAAGACCTATCGAACTTCGGGAGTGAAAATTTATCGAGTTGTCATCGGTTACTCGAAACCGTTCGAGTATCTGAAATTATCGAAGTTTTGGGTATTATCGAAATTTCGAGTATTATCGAAGTTTCGGGTACGACATTTCGAGTATTATCGAAGTTTCGGGTATTATCAAAAGTAGTGATGAACAGTTCGGTTCTTTCACCTCTCCAATGATTTCTTCTTGCAACCAAACTAGTCAAACAACTTTTTTCATCTGATAAGTTATTGCAAAGTTGTATTTGTCGAAATCATATGTAAAATTATTTTTCTGCCTGCCCCGTTATTGGCGCAATCGGCAAAGTGACTATTAGTAGACTAACGTTGTCTTGGATTCCAATTCCATTCGGGTGATGCATGTTTTCTCTTCCTCTTTCTCTCTTCTGACAGACTGCTTAAACCTTGTACAGATCTGTGGGGGAAAAACTTTTCCTTCACTACATTGCTAAGGAGAGAAGTTATAAAATGAACACTCTGCATATATGTAATACATATTATATACAACTATGATAACCTCGAATACATCGTTTCTTTCGAACACTCCGATAATCCCGAACTTTTCAATATTCAAGTGACTCGACAAATGCGATCATATTTCTGTATTTGCTGCTTTCAAACAATTCGAGATTCTCGAACAGTTCGAGTGTCTCGAAGTTGTCTAATGTTTCTTACGTTTCGGGAGTTTCAAACATTTCGGGAGTCTCTAAAGTTCGATAATTCGATAAAATTAAAATTCTTTATCGATGAAACGGTTTTGAAATGTTATCGAATTGTTATCGATTACTCGATTATCGGAACAGCCCTAGGCTAGATGAAACGGGACCTATTGATTAACGTGGAATCCGAACCACATGAGCTCCCGCCGGGAATCGAACTCGGGTCTCCCACACCAAAGGCGCGTACGCTAACCTCTTAGCCACGAAGGAGCTCGTAAAAATGTTGAATCCCAACATAAAGAAAGGACTAAACACGCTTGGCTATCACAACAGCGAAACTACCTTTCAGTTGTATTGATAGCGAGGGATCTCCTTACCCTACTTTTTTTTTTTTTTTTTTAACGACTTTCTTTAGTTAAAAATCATGTGTGTTTTCTTTAACTAAACAAAGTTTTTTGCATTTGCCAAGGTACTATTTTACTCTGAAATTGGCATTGCACTAAGTAATGGAATAGGACCTGAATATTTTAAACAGCAGGCGACAAGGTATTTGGAAGGATTTACTACTATTTCTTCCTTATGACTTCCCTTCCTATTGCTTCGAGTGCGTTGTTACCAAACTCAGAATTTTAAGAAACCTACAAGGGAAGTATGAATGAGCTCATATCGAAACCTACTGTAAAATTTCACTCAGAGGAAGGAAGTTCTACACAAAGACCACACACAAAAAAGCAGCTGCGTTTTTGAAGTGGAATTAACCAAAATGGCAGATTGAAATGTCACGTATCCATGTCGACAGTTGCACAATACGTTCAGTACCACCCATGTGTACGGCCTGTTAATAATAAAAAGTCGATAACAACACTGGGTGTTTATACTATACCTAAGGGGAAGTCGTACGGTAAGGTGAACCTTGACAGCAGACATCGTGAAATCCGCCATTTTGAATTCAGGTCAAGTTTTGTAAATAGGAATAGGGCAATATGATACATGATTTTGGGCTAGAATTTAAGCAGAAAAACAATGGTAGCAATAGTTTTAAGATACGTGCATTTGGTAAAAAGTTACAGGCATATTTATTGTGTATGTTTCCATGTGCACAACTCCCGAATAAAGCAGCTGTCCAAAAATAAGTTGTCGCTGTTGAAATGTAACTCTACTTGATAGTTCCACAATATATTTCAATGAGGGACAAAAGAAAAGCAGAAATGAGACAGATCAGAGGAAAATTGCACATACAGTATTTAATTTAAAGATTTTGTTATCAGCGATTTTGGCTAAATTTTCGTATTATCTCGTCTATCTCCGCCCCTATTCAACGAATTTGGACCAAAGTTGCCGACTAATCTCCTACAAGTGTGTAGCTTTGCTCAACAATATTTGGAACAAATTGGGAAAATATAGAGGGTTTCCTATATTTTTGTACTTTATAAATTGTTGGACTTGTAACAAGCGATGGGCGCTACTAAAATTAAATCTATTTTTGATAGAAATATTGCCGTCGTAATGAACAACATACATTTGAATAAGTTACAAATGATGTGATTGTACCTAGTTTGGTTATAAGTGTTCTTCTAATTGGAAATGCATTCATTAAGTAAGTGAGTCTGTAATTGAGAAAGAGGTCAAGGCGCCAATGTTATAAAATGTTGAATTACAATAATGGCATATAAAATGTTACATTGTTTGTGAAATAAAAACTATGGAAGAGATTTTGGACATGAGTGTACATTATTTATTTTTCCTATAGTCATTACAGTACTTTGAATTTCTCCAAATAAGGTAAACGCACCGGATTTCGACAGGTTAAGGACTTTTTAAAAAATCAATCGCCTATTGTGGTCATAATATTGGTCGGTGTTGGCCCATTTTTTTCCTTGAACTGTACAGTCCGTACTAATACTAAAAGTCACTTCAAGGCTCAAATGTTAATGTTAGAAATTTTTATGAAACTGGAACTCGCCAATAGAACCCGAATTCGACACTCACCTGGTTTCGACAGTTGCGATACCTGAATTCGACACCTTCAATTATATCCATGTAAAACATTAAGTCTGCATTATTAGTAATAGTAATCTCTTCTCAGCTTCAAATATTGTTTTATTATTATGCAGAAATAATCAGACGGACAAAAGAACACAACTTAAATTTTCTGAACTGATTAGTTACTTCGATGATCCTCAATTCGACATGCTGGAACCTGATTTCGACATCCCATGTCGATCTGAGATTACAAGTATCGGAGAATTGTGCAACAAATAGCTTTATGAAAGACTTTGAACATACTTGTACGTTTAGATATTCAGTTAAAATTATATTTGCACTACTGAGCATGAATGCGACAACCTTGTCGAAATCCGGTTCACGTTACGAATAAAGGCTCATGTTTTCGACAACCCCCCGTTAATGTTACATCACAACCTTTGTCCTCACAGAAGAACACAAAACGCACTGATTGAAACTCCTTTACAACATTAAAGTACTACTATTTGCTTGAATCAAACCTAACTTTAATAAAAATCTTAGCAAAATAACTTGCAGTCTTATGTTTTTCTTAAGATTATGTGTTTTTTCTCGAAGAGTGTGTCACACACACAACAATGTACTTCCTTTCTCCATACATATGACTCATCTACTGTAACCGTGCTTTTGACACGAGAAAAGACACTCCCATAATGTTGCCACTTCTATGCACGATTGCAGGGATGACATCTTACGCTTATTTCACAACATTTAAGCACAGGTATGTCGAATTCAGGCGCGTTTACCTTATATGATTAAACTTTGTTTCTTTAATTCATCATTTAAAACTTAAACAGTACTATACGTATATCATCTGCTTATGCGAATTCCGAAACATTCATAGTCTCATTTTCGCATTGTGATTTCCTTAATTTTTTTCGCCCTTAATTTTTTTTTACATACATTATCAGTTAACCTTATAAACAGTATCGGAGACAATGTCTTCTTGTCTTACTGATTGTATAATTTACTGACACGGGAATGAAGCAACTGGAAGGTGAAAATCTAGAACACAATGTATAACGTTGCAGAGGGTTCAGCGAGCTGTATACGCAGTGGGAAGTAATTTGTGCATAATGAATACGGATTGCGAGGGGGGAAATAGGCAGTCGACTCCCGAACATGGGTTACGTGTTCATGTCCGACCGTCGGCTTCCAGTTTTTTATTTGTTAGTTGAAACAGTTTTGTATACGAGCTTGATAGCCGTTTACCAACAACCCGAAGAGCATGTTTGAGAAACGAGTTTGGTACCCAACTGATCGCGTGCAAAGGAGTTCGACTGACCGATGCTAATGTTGTGTGTAATACATGCTTGGCTTCCATAATTTTGTTGTCTACGGCATGTTTATTATTGAACATACTTCTCTCTGTATTTGTTCCTATAGTATCACATCTTGCACGATATCTATCTATGTAATTACCCATAACAAGGGCATGATACATTTTTTATCCTCGTTTGCATGCCGGTGTATATAAACGTGTTTTCACCCTTCTCATAATTGCCGATTTCTAGTACGATTAATATATTTTGTGTCATTTCATCACTGACTTTTCAACACAAGAAAATAAATTATAGTCGACGATGAGATGTAAACCTACGACCCACGCTTCAGAGTTGACTGCCTTTACCATTCTGCCAACACAGCAACCGTTTCTCTTTCTTTCGTCTACTTCCTCATATATTCTTTATTTGCATGCTATGATAAATTACTGTATATAACGTATGCAAGATAATAATATTAATCTTTATTATGTAGAGTTACTTATATTAGGCTAATGTATGTCCGGGATATATGAATAATCTTTGTGGGTTCCAATGACTTCATGGGCCTGGGACGCCTGCAATATTATTGTTCGTTCATTTACTTTATACATAAAAAATGCTACCAAATTAAATATCTTTTGATTCTCTTATCACATTCAAAATATTTAATTGCAATTCTGTTGCCATTATTTTTGAGTTAATTAAATAGTACCACAGAAAATAACCAAACCAACTGCATTTCATTTAGTACTTGTTTTTCTACGTATTTGTCATCTAACTTGTAGATTTGATACGTGACCAGTGAAACCTCTGTTCTGTTCACAAGTTCTTGTAAAATTTTGAGAAACAGAAATTACAAGAACTTGTGAAATTTAGACTCTTAGCTTGAAGTTCGTAAAGTATCAACTAGTAGGTTTGAGAAATTGCTCTCAGGTATTGTTCTATTAAAATATGGTCTGCAGAGTTATCTGAAGGAATGATGTGACATCGGCCGTTAGAACTTCTCAGGTGCAGCAGTCACTGGTGAGAGGGCTTCGTCCCGATCCCAAATGAACAAATTGGATGTTTAATTTGGTCTAGTAATGCACTTGTACTTCTGCCTTAATATGAAGTAGGCAAGGCTAGAGCTTGAGCTCCGTCCTGGATTCGGTAGCTCGTGGATTGTGTTGGATTGTTGGCTTGTGATCAAACCTAAGATTTGATATCGTGTGATTGGGACATCTTGACACTGCTTGGGGAAAGGGACGTATTGACAAATTGGATGTGGTGGTAAATTCCTACTCCTACAAGAGTTCTATTTACCAGTAGACGTAATTGTTAGATGGACTTTGGCCGAACACGTAATGCGTGTATTCCATTTCCCCTCTTCGGGATAGTATTTGTACGCTACAATACAATTACTGTAAGTTCGGACATTTTCCATTTGGTGTTGTATTTTTTACAAATAGCAATGTAGCTTGTGAAGTTACTTTGTAAATGCAATACATGATTATTTTGAGTTGCGTACAAATGATTCGTACGTACAAATTTATCATTATTTCATTTAGCTGTTTTCAGCAGATTTTTCTTTTTTTTCCTCTCTCTCTCTTAACCGACAATCGCTCAAGCAATTCGCAAAACAATTTTGGACAGGCATTTACTTTTTGACAATCTTAATGTACTGCGATTGCAATCCTTACTAAAATGTGTATTAAGGTTACGTTTCACTTACGTATTAGTATTATGTTGGTAATATTTTAAAGCATGATGCTCGGCTTAAGCACTTCGAACTTGTATCAGGGAATATATTTACTTTTATAGTAATTGTGTCTAAAATGCTGCAAAACCTCATATTTTATATAGTAATGCCACTACTGTAAAATAAGTGTATTAATGTACTTTCACTGCATACTTTCACAGGAGACCTAATGGCTTGCAAAAGATGGACACGTTTAAAAAGAAGTCGCCAGACTACACGGATATTGCCTATAGAGAGGCAGTGGCAAGACTTCGTTACCTCCTTGCAGAATCCTATTCACCACAACCTAGTCCTCAGCGCAAGATCCCGCACGTGAGTATAAAAATGTAACATGCTGACGAGAGACTTTTAAGAGTAACTAAATTATTCGCTAGTTCCAATCGCAATACTATTTCAATTAAGTTACTATGATTTCATCTATATGAACACACTAGCTTTCTGATCGCCAAAGTCAAAACACTAGCTTTCTGATCGCCAAACAAAACACTAGCTTTCAACACGCTACATTTGTGTCATTTACTTATAAAATAACACCTTACAGTTATGTTACTATAAGGTTGCGAAACATGGTCGCTTAGTTTAAGGAAATAACGTACACTGAAAGTATTTGAAAATAAAATCCTGAGGCCAATATTAGGCCCCAAGGCGGATGGAAATGGGGAATGACAGAAACTTCATAACGAGGAGTTACATAATTTGTACGGTCTACCTAACATTGTTAGAGTTATTAAACCTAGGAGGGTCAGGTAGGCAGGTCATATAACTAGAATGGAACGAAGTAAATACACTTTCAAAATTCTAACTGGAAACCCAATCAGAAAAAGACAATTAGGAAGACTTAGGCGCAGATGGGAGGACAATATTAAGATGGGTCTCACAAAAACAGGAATACAAAGTAGGCACTGGATTCAGTTGGCTGTGGCCAGAATTCAGTGGAGAGATTTTGTGAATGCGTCTTTGAACCTCGGGTTCCGCAATTTATTAGCTTCCGCCTGACTTAACGGCTAACATGAATTCACGTAGTACAATGAACAAATAATGATATTTGAGAGTCCATCCACTAAGAATAACTGGGTTGAAGATGTCCCATCTACCTGCCCAGAGTTCTTCATTTATATATTACAGTAGCATAGTTATATATAAATTTTTATTTGTTTGCTTTTGGAAATCGTTTCGTTTAGTGTAACTTGCAAATAATACTGAGCCCGAAGAATGTATGTTTCTGAACATAAAAAATAAATTTTTGATTGAAATTTTCAAATTTTCAATTTTCAATTTACTTCTTCCCGTACTGCTACACAAAACGACACCTATACACCAAAACTATAGTTAGTTCGAAAACTGACAAAGTATCAAGTTTATTTACCGTATTGGTATAGAAATTAAGATATTTGCATCGTGATATGATAATCATGTACTAGATCTCTGGCATTATTCTTTTGTTTCCGAGACTGCAATATCAGGTATTTACCAATATATATATATATATAGAACGAGTTCTTAGCAACTTAATTTGCAGTGTCTTCCACTATACAATATGATTGATTGAAATGTCGCTGCTCGAGGTCATTGAAGTAAAGTCTGTTATGAATATTAGTCATATCTTTGAAAATATTTTTGTTGCCTGTTGTATGATGTCAAATTGTCGGACGATCGAATATCATTAGTAGGGCCCGGATTTTTATGTGCTAAAAAAACTGTAAAATATTTATTTTTTATGTGCTAAAAAATGAAAAATATTTGCTAAAAATTAAAAAATATTTAACAAAAAATAACAAGGAAAAGTATGGGAAAACGCCCAATGAAAGAAAAATAAATACTGGTACTTACCAATAGCCTCTATTTATCAGATATTGAAATTTCATGGGCATTGCAGTGAAAAACTAACGTCTTTTCCAAATTGTCTATCGTAAAGCCTTACCTATTGTCATGGAATAATGTCTTATATCGCGAAAAGGATTTCTACATCACACGACGTTAATCTCGTATTTGAAAAGGCACATATCACGAATATTCATACCATCAACTTCACTTGTGTTTTGGCTTTCCAATACTTCAGATATTTTACATAGGATTTTATAGCCAATCTTTTTCTCAAACAAACCCTTAATTTTTTTTCTTGCGATTTCAGCTTTCGAAGCAGTAAGAGTATTCACTTTCTTTAAACACACTGTACTTCCTTAACCGAAGTACTCAATAAATCTGTCGTAGTTTCTAGTTTCGTCATAGAGTGAGGCAAGAAACCGAAATTGGCAGATATGAAAGCCCAGTCACATTTCAAGCCACTGTCACCAAATTTTGAATAATTTCAATGGATAAAGCGTCGTTTGTATTTAGTTACTACAGATACAAATGCTTCAAAATTCTCCGCATAATATAATACTGCATTAAGTCAGGTACCCCACCACGTGATTACCGGTGTTGGAGGAAGTGAAAGATCAGGATTTGTTTCTTTGAAAAGTTCAATTCTAGTTGGCGATTTTACGAATTTTTTTCTCCTTTTACACTAACTATAGGTTAAAGGGTTCGAATTTTTTCACACAATCGACATAGGGCGTAACGACATATGTCACGTGAATCATATTAGGGTGCATACAGAAAAAGTTTCACCAACTTTCCTCATGTAAGGAGCACTATCAGTCAGAAAAAGCAAAACATTGTCATACTTCACACCATTCGACCACAAAATGTGCACAGATTCATTGAACAGCCTGGCAATTGTCACGTGATTCGTAACTGAAAGTTCTTTAGAGACTAGCAAGAAATGTTTGTAAATTATTTCATCATTTTTCAGTACACCAACTATAACATTTGCCACTTTTCTAACACTAACAGAATCACATTATGGTGAAGGCAATGATAACACACTGAAACGAAACACTTCTCCTTCTTCAGTAATATAAAATATAGTGCTGTGCCAACGATTACCTCCCCTTCACCTACGGTCACTAGTCCTCCCCTCAGTATTGGCTTCAAAGTACAAAGTACTCCTTTAGAAGTTCTTTGTTTGGCACAAGTTACCCCAGCACTGATAAGCTGATTTTATGACGACGCTGTTTCTGCAGGGAGCTCCTTCGTGGCTAAGCGGTTAGCGTACGCGCCTTTGGCGTGGGAGACCCGGGTTTGATTCCCGGTGGGAGCTCATGTGGTTTGGATTCCACGTTAATCAGTAGGTCCACGTCTCATATAGCCTCGCTGCTGCACGGGACGTTAAACTCAAAATCAACTCAACTGTTTCTGCAGGTGGGAAATTGCTTGTAAATACGATGGATAGATTTATGTCGCCTATTCTATTCTTTTCCCGATGTTAATTTCTTTAAAAAAAAAAAAATCGTTGTGAAATTCAAAATAAAATAACGGAAAATTATTAAAAATATGTATTTATTACAAAAATGTTCAAAATATTTATTTACATAGCATTATGTGAAATAAAATTTGTAATTTATACTTGCAGACTCTTAATTGGGATAATAAACTTTGTTTTAAGGTTGTACATGTTTGATAAAAAAAAATATGTTTTTATATACAAATCCAGGCCTTAATCATTAGTATTAAATAATCTCCTAAAACATAACATCGAATTCAAATTTTAATGTATTGTATTTCGGTGTTCTCCATTTGTTTAAATATTGTAAATATACATGTATTTTAATATTTCAAAATTACCCATCTACTAGTTCCTACTTTCTAAAACAAGTTTTCTTTCAATATTTCGAGTGTCACGCTTGGAGACTCATCGTCAAAAGCACAGAATGGTGTAAATCCTTTTTCACAATAAAATCTTTCTTTGGTGGGAAGGGGAGGATATCAAAGTGTTAATTTAAGAATATTACTAAATTCTGTTCCCAACATATTGTAGATTATTTTTATTATACTGTATACAACAATATATACATATGCGAGTGCGTACCAGAAGTACGTGCCATTTACATATAACTCCGCTCATGTTCAATATCTGAATAAGGCCTTTCCGTTACTTTTCAACGTAGTCTCCGTACGTCTCTACGCACCATTGCAATCTTTTACCTCACTATCAGAAGCGTCTGAGAAGTCTTTTTGTCCGGTATGTTTTAGACACTGGAAAATGTCACTTCTGAGGGCACTTATGGACTGAAAACTTCTGCCTCAATGAATTCTTCAGTTTTGAAAAAACGGACAGAGATCACTATGGGATAGTTCTTGAAAACAAATGGATGGAGAATCACTTCGATGTTCTTATCTTATATAAAAGCCTTTTTCTTATCTGGAAAATCTTTTTTAAGGTTGTGCACAAATTGGGATTTCAGACCCTGACAATCCTATAAATATCTTTCAATTGTTGATGAATATTGATACCTTTTTCACAACGCGTAGACAGTGGTGAAGTCCTTCATTTCAGATCATTATCAAAAATGACTTGCTTTTTAACAGGTGAACATATTAAAAATGAGCATACCTTTGGTCTTCACCATACCAACAATATAGCATTATTGGAGAGGGATTTTTGGTGTTCTACGTACCCTCACACAGCAATGTGCAAGTTCCTCGTGTCATTATTGCGTTCACTTACGTTCCGTTCGAACGACCTGCTGAGCCGGAAACGTTTCTTTTTTTCTTTTTTCTTTCTTTTCTTTCTTTTCTTTTCTTTTTTTTTTTTTTTGTTTGTTTGTTTTTGTTTTACATAGGGCATTTTTCCTGTGTGGAGCTCAAACGGCTGAGGCGATTGGACAGATTTCGCTATTTTAGATTGAAGACCCACCTATTTCTAACAACTTTCCTCTCTCTTCATTTTTTCTTGCATTTACTTATAATGCAGTTGGTCTATGGCTCCGGACTTTTCATACACCCGGTATAGTATAATAATAATGATAAGAGTTACCTACAGTATATTGAGAACAGCAAGTGACCGTAAGTAGTGATAAAATTTTCACTGTTGAAATTAAAAAAAAAAAAAAAAAAGCGGAAAAGGACATGTGACATTACCTTGTACCCTTGAGGATAAGTATCTAACAAGTAAACCTTACGTTTGGGTGAATCGAGTTGCTGACTGAGACACGTATGAGCAAGTAGTACTAAATGTGGTCAGTATTTCAGTGAAGTTGTAGGTGCGAAGCTCCAGGGGTTTAGGAGATACAGCTACCAGAACATCACATGGAAGTACAGAATAGTCTTCATACAATTGGAGGTAAAAGCTCTGTAAGACCTCTTGTAACGACAAAAGGTGAATAACAAATATATGAGTACATATTAGGACTAGGGGGAAGTCATATAGTAAGGGTATACCTGACGGCGGCCATCTTGAAATCCGCCATTTTGAATTAAGGTTAAGTTTTTAAAATAGGAATAGGGTCATGTGATACATGATTTAAGGCGCAAATTTAATCAGAAGAACAATGGTGACGTAAATTTTGATATACGCGCAATTGGTAAAAAGTTACAGGGAAATTAAATATTGTTGCAGCATATGTATTAGTCCTTTACCCCACCTTGTAAATTTTGTGTTAATGATGATAATTAAATGAAAAGCAGATGAATGAATATTAGGTCTATGGTAAGAGTTGCCTTGATGGCGGCCGTGTTCAAATCCGCCATTTTGAATCAGACAAAAGTTTCAAACAAAACGCATAATATTGACAACTTATTAATAGCAAATTTTACCATAAATCCAACGGTATAACCAATTTTGCTTTATCATTAACCAACATTTGTTATCGCATAAACAAGTTGCTAATTTAAGGAAATATGACCAAAGAGGAATTGAGTCATAATTGAACTTGGGTCTTTCTTCCAGAGAAGTCCTCAACTAGTACAATCAATATGCAGTTCGGAAAAGAGTACATGACTTGCACAAATGCTCTGCTCACAGTGAGCACACCTGACAAAGGCAATCGAGTTACACTTGACACATTTGTCGTTAACAATTCCGTCAAAGCAGTAGTCGTAAGGAGCGATCCATTTAATTTTGTGCTGATTAATGATAAATCAAAAATGGTTATACCATTGGAATTATGATAAAAATTACTATTAATAAGGTGTCACTGTTATGAGTTTTGTTTAAAACTTTTGTCTGATTCAAAATGGCGGATTTGAACACGGCCGCCATCAAGGCAACTCATACCATAGACCTAATATTTATCCACCTGCTTTTTGTTTAATTATTATCATTAACACAAAATTTACAAGGTGGGGTAAAGGACTAATACATATGCTGCAACAATATTTAATTTCCCTGTAACTTTTTACCAATTGCGCGTATATCAAAATTAACGTCACCATTGTTCTTCTGATTAAATTTGCGCCTTAAATCATGTATCACATGACCCTATTCCTATTTTAAAAACTTAACCTTAATTCAAAATGGCGGATTTCAAGATGGCCGCCGTCAGGTATACCCTTACTATATGACTTCCCCCTAGTCCTAATATGTACTCATATATTTGTTATTCACCTTTTGTCGTTACAAGAGGTCTTACAGAGCTTTTACCTCCAATTGTATGAAGACTATTCTGTACTTCCATGTGATGTTCTGGTAGCTGTATCTCCTAAACCCCTGGAGCTTCGCACCTACAACTTCACTGAAATACTGACCACATTTAGTACTACTTGCTCATATGTGTCTCAGTCAGCAACTCAATTCACCCAAACGTAAGGTTTACTTGTAAGTATAACACTCAAAATAATGGAAGACAAATTGTTCTAGGGACATTAGTAGGTGAGTAATTTTGAAATATTATTATGTGTTCCATATGATCTATCAGTAAGTCCAGCGGTTTCTCAATAAAATAGACAGTGGAATATCTATAGGCCAGTTCCTCGTATTGCATTTTCTGCAAATGATTTCATTAATTGTCTGTGAAGATTAATATTTTGTGATTTGATAACTAGGTATCATTAAATAAAGAATAGATACTTGCATATCTGCTAATTGAGAACATTATATCACTAATCACTCTCTAACACTTCATGCTACAGCACTTTCGTTTACCACTGTATTTTCTAAAGTTTTAAATTCTAAGCTTCATTATGTGTTAAAAATTTAAAAAGTCAAACGTGAGTTAAGAATATAATTTTTCATATAAATGTAATTTTATAGTATAGCATTTTATTGTAATTTATTATACTGCAAAGTATATGATTATTTACAGTTCTAGAATTTGGAACATCCTGTAAGTAATTAATTCGATATGATCTCCACACAGATTCAGTTGATAGCCATTGCTTTATAATTTTAGTTATTATTATTATTATTATTATTATTATTATTATTATTATTATTATTATTATTATTATTTTACTTTTTTAATTTAAAACATTTATTAAACTTACCCCGCGGTAACCTTAAATTATTCGCCGTGGACATATAAAAGGTCTCGTTTCCTCCAAAGAAAAAAAACATATGCATTTTCTTAACGCATTGTTCAAACCATTAGGATTTTATAATCAAACTATATTTACTTCTTAAGAAATTACATTTTTTCTCTCTCTCTCTTTTATTTGTTTATTTTCTCCATGTTGCTTTAGAAAGAAAAGAAAGCTCTTAGTTCGTTCCATCACAAAACAAAAGAACACTTTCCATGCTGTCCCTGGTTCGATCCCAGCTCGCGTCAAGTGAACTTTGTGGTGGACAAACACCGTGTGCGTGGGTTTCCTCGGGGTTCTCCCGTTTCCTCTCACTTTCTTCATTTCACCCTTTCACTCATTTCTCATCATCACCGTCTCCTTTAGCCTAACCGGCATAACCGTGGGACGTAAAACTCAAAGATTTCATTTCATTTTTACTCTCCATGCTTTCGTTTCCTTAAAAGTTAGAAAATTGTGAGGAATGCAGTGTATCTGAACACTGGTATGTATATACAGGACGTGGGAAGACAATATACTTGGGAAATAAAGCATAAGTTAAGAGTTTGTTTCCATTCGGGACAAGTCAGTATTGTCCAGGACGATGTGGTGTGGTCAACATCATGTCCCGACCGCCTTCTTCACCCAGGTTTCTCCAGACATCCATTTGACAAGGATACTAGGTAAATCTTTGCGCTGTACTTGGCGAGAGTAGAATAAGATCGTAAATCCCATCCCCACTAATAGGGGGAACCCAAGCTGTCTGATTGGTAAGTACACACCTTATGAACATGCCTCTGCGACTCTGAGAAATAAAGTTTTGCTCAGAATTAGATAAATAATCTTCCTAAAAATGGATCTGAAAAACCTACCTTTAAAATTATTTCTGTCTGAAGTCTTGTAAGTGACTTTCGGTTCAAAACAGCTGTTACACTTAATTAACTATGCTGAAAAAAATAACCGAGAGGGTCATCTGGGCACAAAACAAACGCTTAGACCCTATCCTGTGTATCTGGGCGAGAAAAGAAAAAAACTTCGCTTTAGATCCTTTCGTTTGTATTTGAACAGAATTTTTCTTTTAATCCGCTTTGAATTCTGTTCTTCCTGGTAAAACTCCATTTTGTAACCTATCTTGTGCTTCTGGGCATAAAAAGAAAAAGAAAATCCAATTTAAATTCTACTTTGTGCTCTGGGCAGAAAACGAAAAAAGGAACTCCCCTTTGGATCCTATCATGTGCATCTAGGCAGAGAAAGAAACACAAGCTCCGCTTTAGATTATATCCTGTGCCACACTATCCCATTAGGATTGTTACCCATACCCCTTATAATCCCGTTTTTTGTATTATCCTCACTTTCTTGATATACCCAAAGGACTTTCACACAAGCTTTTCGATCAGAATGTTTATGTACCATATTCGTATGTCATATGTAGTGGCATATTTAAGGGGAGGGGGGCATCTTCCGGGCTTAAGCTCCTCTTTCTGAAATTTTATTTACTATTTTAAAATAAAGAAATATCCTGCAGAATTTTCAAATTTCCATGAATAAGTTATAAAAGCCCCCCCTTCCCACGAAACAAAATCGTAAACACGCCACTGGTCATATATATGCCGGGTCACACGCCGAGCACCCAAATAGTTGAGCCTCGTGTGTATATATATGTGTGTGTGATCAAAAGTATCCGGACACCTGGCTGAAAATGACTTACAAGTTCGTGGCGCCCTCCATCGGTACTGCTGGAATTCAGTATTGTGTTGGCCCACCCTTAGCCTTGATGACAGCTTCCACTCTCGCAGGCATACTTTCAATCAGGTGCTGGAAAGTTTCTTGGGAATGGCAGCCTATTCTTCACGGAGTGATGAACTGAGAAGAGGTATTGATGGAGGTCGGTGAGACCTGGCACGAAGTTGGCGTTCCAAAACATCCCAGGGATGTTAGGTCGTGTAACCACTCCGCCACAGGCCGTGCAGTACGAACAGGTACTCGATCGTGTTGAAAGATGCAATCGCCATCCCCGAATTGCTCTTCAACAGTAGGAAGCAAGAAGGTGCTTAAAACATCAATGTAGGATTGCGCTGTGAGAGTACCACGCAAAACAACAAGGGGTGCAAGCCCCCTCCAAGAAAAACACGACCACACCATAACATCACCACCACCGAATTTTACTGTTGGCACTACACACTCTGACAGATGGCGTTTCACTGGGCATTCGCCATACCCGCGCCCTGCCATCGGATCGCCACATTGTGTACCGTGATTCGTCACTCCACACAACGTTTTTCCATTGTTCAATCGTCCAATATTTACGCTCCTTACACCAAACGAGGCGTCATTTGGCATTTACCTGCGTGATGTGTGGCTTATGAGCTGCCGCTCGACAATGAAATCCAAGTTTTCCCACCTCACACCTGTCTTAGTACTTGGAGTGGATTCTGATGCAGTTTAGAATTCCTGTGTGATGGTCTGGATAGATGTCTGCCTATTACACTTTACGACCCTCTTCAACTGTCGGCGGTCTCTGTCAGTCAACAGACGAGGTCGGCCTGTACACTTTTGTGCTGTACGTGTCCCTTCATATTTCTACTTCACTGTCACATGTTTGGACCTAGGGATGTTTAGGAATGTGGAAATCTCGCGTACAGATACTTAGATACTACTACAACTTTTGTGACAGCGTGAAAACAGCGAAACAACTAGCATCACGAACCTTAGAGTCATAGATAAAAAGATCTTGGAAACCTCTTGCAAACTTTAAGAATCCTCATAGTAGTTAGTTTTAAATGCAGGCAAGGCAATTACTGTACCCACTCTAAAGGTACTTAAATTATACTTAAATTATTTGCCAGAAAAGTATTTAAATTATTTACATCGAAATTTGTTTTCTCGTTATTTCAGACTGCAATATTCCTAAAAAGAAACGTTTAGGACTTATGCGTGCTATTTCTTCTTATTTTGTACAAGCCTTTCATATCTCAAATTTTTTGTGGGTCTCTTACGTGTCATAGATACTACTTAAAAAAATCATATAAAGTCTATATCCATAAGTCACGTTTGATTATTTTTCTTCTTACTGCTTTAAGCTTTACACTTTGCCATTTTACCTTCTATTGTGCATAAATTGTTTTATTTATTTTTTTATTGTAAATATAAATGTTACTTATTACTCTGTATAGTGAATATACTGTATGGCCATCATAAATGCTTTCAAAGGTCGTTGAGTGTCAGTTATAAACTTTATTCACTGCACTGTACTGGTGCAGGGTCTGTTTTATTTAAGGCATAATTCGTGTCTTATTTAAACAGAGCTTGTACAAGAAAATCACATGTATCAGAAAACTGGAACAGTATATTGAAAATTGTAAATAAAAACATTGTATTTTCAATTGATTTTTATTCAGTAAACCTTCGATTTAATGGACAGGATTTGACTAATATAGCAAATGTAGTTGGGAGAAAAAAGTTGTTGAGTCTAAACTTCAACCAGATTTTCAAAAGGCGCGGCCACGGATATGATTGTAATATGACAGGTTAGATTAATGCAGTGAAAATTCGAATAATTGTTCAAATATTGATAACAAATATTCGAGTAACAGAAGAAACAGTATTTGAATAACGAATGCTAAATAATTTTATCAGTTGTAAGAAGATTTTTGTTACTAATATAGTATGCAGATTAAATATTTTACCTTTACATTATATAGCACAATTTCAAGTGTAATATCCTATTTTAAGTACATGTTGTTCGTAACACAATCCTAGGTGTAGCAGATTTTCAATTTTACGAATATCCTTTCGTCCCAATTAGTGCGTTAAATGATAGCGTTTACTGTACTGTGTTAGTTCTAGTTGTCACAATATTTGACGATTTTTAAAAGAACTTGTAAATTTTATAAAATGAACCATAGGTCTTTTAATTGCCATGATCATTTGGTGCTAAAGAAACAAAACAGAATCCTTCGAGCAGGAAGAAATAATATTTTTTCATGACCATAACAAGAATTATGGAATCTTGTTTTTAGTGTGTACTGTTTGGAGCTTCACTTATGTTGGTCTTACAGTAATTTTCATTGAGTTGCAATAAATGGCATTAACTTAACAGGTGCAGGTGAGTAAGGCAGATGATAGTGGTGACGAAACTGATGTTTCTGCAGTAGTAAGTGAAAGGTCAAGACTGGCAGCTAGTCCGTACAAAACTCCACGATATGGCCTAAGGAGAAATTTGTTTTCTGATTGGTCACCATCTCAACCAAAGCTCTCTCCCAAATACGAGCGACCAACTGTGCCTGCCACTAACGAAGTCGCCGAAACAAGTACAAAGGAAGATGCGCAACCTTCGCCTGAGTTGATGGCGTTTATAGAGCGTCAGGAAGAGTACATAGAACAGTTGGAGAAGGAATCTCAATACTGTAGGGTAAGTAGTTGGGTGCATGCATTGTTTTATGTCAAATTTCAAATACACAGCATTTCGCTCGCTCACCAATGCAGCTTTTCAATACTGAAGTTTGTAAGTAATAGCTGCTTATTAAATGCCATGCTGAAAAAATAAAAATATAGTTCTTTGTGGAAGATATTTTCTTGTCTCAAGAGTGAAAATAATTTGACACAGTATTTCTTATTGAGATACCTGTAAACAAAATCATGTAAAAAAAAAAAAAAAAAGTACCAGAAGAAATTAGAAGCTTGAATAAACCTATGTAAATAAATTAAAGAAGATAAAAAGAAATAATACGTGGTTGAATATACAATAAATTATTGCTTTAGGATATAGTGCAACAGGTAGAGAAGTCACTTTTAAGTTAAAAAGGTGCGCAATACGTTAATACTTAAGGTATATAGTATACCAAAAGTAGGAAGTTATTTTTACGTTTAAAAAAACTTGGACATTTGTTTATGAATTCACTCGTTGAAAAATAATGCGTAATTAAACCTAAGCTGTAGGTAAATTTTCCAAGTAAAAGCTTGTGACGAGAAGCGCTAAGCTGTTATTATCATTAGACATAAACAGAATAATTGAATATTAAAATAGTGAGCCTAAGGAAGATATAATACGTAATGATGATAATAGTCTAAATATATAAAGTGAATGCGGGTTTGTTACCTCATCACACAGTAACTACTGAACTAATTAAAATGATAATTGACATGATTATAAACTTCAATCGTACCAGGGATCTTGTGATATTACATTGATCGTTTTCGGTGATGTGTAAAATTAACCAAAAACGACCGATGTAATTGCCGAGTACATAGTTTTCAGGGTCACTCCAGATGCCGTTGAGTGCAAGTTCAACCCCATCGACATGGTCATTACACTTTCCTTAAATGTATTTGCACATGCAAAGAAGGGGCGTGTCAGCTAATAATAATAGAAAATTACAATAATTATGAAACAAAGGTGAAGGACAAAAGTTATTTGTAAGTGTCCACATGGCTGAATATCCGACATGCTCTTTTTACACTGATGGTAGTCCTGGATTAAATTCCAGGTTGTGGAGATTTTCCCATGTTGACGTAGCATCGTGGAGACAAGTGAAGAATGCTTTATTATAGTCTATCAGTAATTCGATTTTAACCCATCCCTCTGATCTAGTGGGTAGCACGCGCCCTTTGTACAGGGTTGCCAAGTTAAATTCCCAGTGGGAGGGCATTTGAATGCTAGTTCACATTCCATCGTAAACTATAGGTCCGCGTCTCATATAGTCTCGGTACTGCAAGGAGCTAAACTCCAACCAGTCAAACCAAACCTAATCCGTTTTAGTATTAACTACTAGCTCGATTTCTAATGGGAACCACAATAATCATATATACATACGTATGTGACTTTCGAAACGTTGACCTCAGAAATAAAAAGTACAGCACTGCACCACAACTGAATAAAATTCATTCTAATTTAGTAATGATCGTTTACTTATTTTACTTTTTCTACACTACAAAAGTAGAAATGAAAATAACATACAATAAAAACGTCGATAGATAGTAGCGTCCGATTTAGAATTTCTTGAAACTCATGTACATGAGTTTCGAGTAGTCAGTTGGTTAGTGTTATTGACTTATTTTTATTTGCTTAAATAGCGTTATTTTGAAAGAACGAAATAAATTATTAATAATATGAGGTACGCTCAGTTATTTTAATTCGATTTTGATTTGTAGATGCTATTATTATCATTATGTACTAGCGTCAATTACCCGCTTCGCTGGGTTAAAATAAGAAAAAAATAGTAATATATTCCGTTAATCAGTCACTTTTTACTGTTATTAAAGCACTCTCTAATATCGGTCATTTTCGATGATTTTATGTGTCTCTCCCCTCTTCTTCCCTCATGTTGCAAGGCACGGCATCGGAAGTGTCACTGTTTATCTTAGTGACCCGGAAAACCATGGATTAGACACTAATATCGGTCATTCTCGATCATTTTTATGTATCTTCTTCCTCCCCTCAATTTAGCCGTCAAAGTGAAATGATAAAAACCATCCCATGCCCGAACCTCATCTATGTTGTAAATTTGATCGAGATCGTTCGGGTAGTTCAAGAGTTATTCACAAATGTAGCCACTTTCATTTTTATTTATATACATAAATATATTAGTACTTTCAGCAATTTTTCTTTCTACAATGAAATAGACTGTTTCTATGCATAGCGGAAGTTAATTTCCCCTTAATTGTACGAAATGAAAATTTTTGCTTTGAATTCAGGCTCATAATATCAGGCTGTCTAAAAGCTATTAAGCCTTTTGCGCATGAGGTGGGCTTAGTGTCCCAAATCTCAAAGTATATAAGTCGCAGCGAATCAGACCTAACGTCATTTGACATCTGACAGTTAAAGCTAGTAGATATGCAAAAAGTGGTGAAGTTCTTAGAATCAGGCGGAAGGTATTACCCCGCGAAGGTGAGTGAACTTTCCGCAAAAGTGCGCTACATTTTACAGTTTTATTTCGATTAAGGAGGCAAATGCTGCGCAGCTTCATGAAGAAATTTGTGCTGTTTATGGACAAGATACATTATCGAAAGCAACAGCTAAAAGATAGTTCAGTCTCTTTTTTATTGGAAATTTGTCCCAAATGCTGCTCACAGTGAGTGACCAATCACAGAAAAAGTGGAGTACATTTTGGCAAAAGTTGAGGTAAAACCGGATGTAAGCAGTCATAAGATCGCCAAGACCTAAGCATCCATCACTAAGCACAGTTCAATCATGTGGGGAGAGAGAGCTTGCCTCAAAAAGAAGCTCGACACATATGTGCCACATGATCTGATTTAAAAACATTTACTCGATTGAATTTCCATCCTTAAGCCATTTCTGAAGCGGTTGATCACAAGTGATGAAAGTGGATAACCTACAACAACAATGTGCGATAAAGATCATGGTTTAAGCAAGGAGAAACTCCACAGTCAGTGGCAAAGCGCACACTGACGCTCAGGAACGTAATGTTGTGTGTTTGGTGAAGTTGGAAGGGAATCATGCATCACGAGCTACTGCTCCCGGTCAGAACGATAAGACTCGGACCTCTGCTGTCGATAATGAGCGCAAGTGAACGTAGTAACTCAAAAGAAACGGCCTGAACTGGTCATCAGAAAAGATGTCGTATACCATGCTGACAACGCCAGACCACATACGCCTTTAACGATCCGTCAGAAGTTGCGAGAACTTGGCTAAGACGTCTTAATGCATTTACCCCATATAGACCGAACTTGGTACTATCGGGCTATCATCCGTTTCGGAGGGACCGCGGTGGCTCAGTGGTAGAGTGTTCACCTCTGATGCATGAGGTCCTTGCTGGTCCGATCGCAGCTCGCACCAAGTGAACTTTGTGGTGGACAAACACCGTGTGCGTGGGTTTTCTTGGAGTACTCCCGTTTCCTCCCATTTTCTTCATTCCACCATTTCATCCATTTCTCATCATTACCGTCTCCTTTACCCTAGCCGGCATATCCATGGGATGTAGAACTCAAAGATTTCATTTCATTTGTTTCGGTCTTTGTAAAACTCCCTGAGTGGTGTTAGAAGAGACCTGTGAAAATAATTAGTATATCTCAGTCTTTTTGATTAGAAACCACAGAAATTCTATAGCGAGGGAATTTTGGCGTTGCCAGAAAGATTATAGGAGGTCATCGATCAAAATGGTGCGTATGTGGATTCATAATGTTATTTTCAAATAATAAATGTATTCTCAATTTTGATCTCCAAAGGCTCAATACTTTTAGACAATCTGATAACACTTACAAATTAACCTTCAACTTTACTAATAGTAGTGTTCCATTTATACATGTTTCTAAATGTACATTTGATCTTATTATTTCCTTATTTTGCAGGAAGAACTAGGTAATCTTTTAGGGAAGGTGAAAGAAGTTCTGTCCGAAAACGAAGGTTTACATGAAAGACAAAAATCTAGTCTCTTGAAGTCTGTGTTTGAATATTTGGAAACTGAAGATGATGAAGACGATGATGATGTTGGTGATCAAGCGGTAAGAAAGCTATTGCTATAATATTCAAATACCTAAAAAGTGTTATTGTATATCAACCTAATGTACGAGTAAGTTGACACACTTGGTTCCACACGGAAACAGTTCAAATTATCCTGGAGGCGTGGTGGCTCAATGGTAGAGCGCTTAAAGGAGCTATAGAGAAGCTGTCAGGAGCTGGTCCCTGAAGTTTCTTAACCACGTGCGGGGGGAATATGAAGCCTCTACTTCGGTGTTAGTGTTATCAACCACAATCACTCTGTTTAACATCATTAAGCAAATTGCCATTATAGATGCACCGAAAAAGTCTTGAGTGACGTGAGTAGTGACAACGCCGCTGCCAACTGTCAGCCACCTTCTCTTGCCGGTTCCTCTATAGTCTGCTTTTAATTTCTTTGCTAACTACATTCTCATTTCTTACAACTATACGTAAGGATTAAAGTTAGTTCACTTCCTCTATTTTGTTATCTTCTATTAAGTACCTTCGTCATCGCGATTTACGATAACTAATAGATCTTGATTATATACTCTACTGTGAGCGCTTAAATCATTTCCATGAATTTTCCTCACCTTCCGGTGTATTGATGGTCACGAACAACGGATGCTTTTTTCGTCAAATGTGCCAATTTAATATTTTTGAATTTTACATTAAACACTGATTATGGAAATACTATTGACATTTTCGAAAACCAAATATAAACGCGGAAATGGTACAGTTCGAAAGTTTTTTAATGAATGGTACTTAAGTATTCAATAAAAGTGTCATGCACGAAGTCATGATGACGCGAATAGATTATCTCAAGTACTATTCTCTTATGACAGATTGTTAAAATTACAAATAGCCGCGACTTGAAACATTATAGTGCATTTTCCTGTGTTAAGCTAATGGAAAAGTTATAGACCATCACAATACTGCGTTTCGTTAACACTTCTTATAGCTTCTTTCCATGCAGTCTCTTAAGAATCGTCTCTCTAGAAGATTAGTGGTTGAGTTTTGAGCTGATCTGTAACTTGATGGTGAAAGAGAATAATTTAATTTTTAATTTAACTTTCCAAAAATGAAAATTTATCGAATAAATAGATCAAAGGTGAAGAAGAAAAAAAACCGTATCTACATGAAAGTAGGTGTGTGAAACATATGTCGGACTTTTGTTACTTAGCTAGCAGCTATACTGTTTGGAGCCGTGGAATCATGTATCTTCGTTGATACTGAAAGTAATGAAATTACTTGATTCATGCATTGAACTGAGAATTGTAGCATGATCCTTTAATATAGCTTGGAGAACTGTATCTCTTGTAGGCAACATAATGCTGTGCGTAAGGTCTTTTTCTGTGCGAAATTATCTTCCTGGTGGTTTGTGCACCCATCAGCTGTAGTGGATTCAAGTTCTAGAATGATTAGAGGTACATGTAATAACTCCACAACTTCAGTGTTGTTTAACACGTAAAGCAAATAAATTTAATAAATCAATCAATAACAATTGAACAAGTGTTTACATGATTGTTTTGTATTATTATTATTATTATTATTATTATTATTATTATTATTATTATTATTATTATTATTATTATTATTATTATTATTATTCAAAATAATCATACAGTCACTTAATGTTATTGTGTTAAGTAATCGCTAGGGTGGTGTATTCTAACTTAATCTATACTATGCATTAAAGTAAAAACATCACAACATCAAAACGTATAATATTTAATGTATATAATTCAAACTAAATACAACTAAGTAAACAAGGATAATAACTAAGAATGGTTTAAAACTCAAAACAAGAACGGCAACAACTAAAAATTCCTCTTCTTCTTTTGTCTCGTACTTAGCACAATTTCCATAACATTCTTTACCTAGACACATCTCTACACGAAATATATATTTTTATTGGTTAAACAACCAATACACGTACAGAGCTTTCTGCTTGTTAGTAAAATGTTTATAGTTTCATTGTAATTGTATTGTAGTTAGGCAAGAGTCTTCTTAAGATTTAAAAAAGCATATCCTACCGCGTAATACTATATCAGGAGAAAGGCTTTAATTGTACAATATTGTTGTATTAAAAAAAAATAGTGTAATATGTATATATATTCGTATATAACTCTTTTACTAGGAAACTAAGGAAAGTAAGAAAAAAGAAACAACTCCGTCCAAAAAACGCTTAGAAGGTCCTGCCATTGTGTTTGAATCAAGAATTAGTGAACTTGAAGCTCAGTTAACCCAAACAAAAATTGATCTCAAGAAGGCACAGGAAGAGGCAGAATTCTACAAGAAAAGACTGGAAGAGCAACCAGTGCAGCCTGAAATTTCTGTTTCACACCCGGAGATAGATAACTACAAACAGGAAATTGAGTCTCTGAAAAGGTTTGCTTTTGATTGATTTTATCCATTAACATTAATGTAATATCTTTGACCGTTGATTTCACCAACATTTGTGAAGTGTATTTAGCGATTGTTTAATTTATAGTTTTATAAAATTTTAGAAATTATTTAAACGAAACAGGTTAATCCATTATAACTAATTACAAATATTGTCAGTATTTTTTAAACTTCATTTCAATATTGTTAATTGTACTTTGAAATTATATTTATTCGATTGGTAGATTATATTTATTCGTAGATCTTAACGATTGTGTGAAATCAGTGGTTAAACTAACAAACATTGATTGACTGATAATGTACAAAACTAGATACAAATAGTGTATACCACGAACTACCTCAACATTATTAGTGCATACACTAGAATTTTCGTTATTCATGTTGAAAAATTGTTTGGAAACTCTGAAGATACTTATTTCTCATGCTTCTGAAGATGATAACAGAGTAGTTAAAAGTTTGAGATGGATAGATTTTCGCACCTTGTCTCGTTCAAGAATCATTTATGGTACATGTTGTTTGCAATTTGTTGTAGTTTTCTACGTTACGCCCAATAAATCCAAAACATGGTATCAAGTACGATTTCTAGATACCCGTGAAAATTTGCTTTGAGCGATGAAGCAAAATGTCTGAAATTCCCTATTTTTTTATTTCTGGATTAATTATCGATCCGGGACTTGCAAGTGTAGTTTGAGTGAAAGGGATAAAAATAAATAAATAAATAAATTCTAGCTATTGAACGAAATTTTATGAAAAAATAACAAAGGAGAATCCATGAAACATTTCGTCAATGAAAGGGCTTTCTTACTGATCAACACTGCTTTCTATTAAATGTCAATTTCCTGGGTTTGGTTCATAGAGGTATATTCACAACTTGTGATTGATACGCGTAAACGTTACATTATATTGACTATGTAGATGGTTTTGCTTTTATATCAAACAGTATGCGATACATGTCGAAATGTTGTAGTTACAAGAACTCAAATGGTGAATATTCGCTGTTGGACTCACAAATGGAATTTGATTAGCTGCGTTTGGCAGAATAAATGAAAGAAGTTCAACAGTTGTGTGGAAAGTAAAACAATATATACCTATATACGTACTTGAACACAAGAAAGCTCAGAAAATATATATTTGATGCATCTCAGAAAAGACTTTCTGCGACTTCCCTGATCCAGAAATACAAAATGAGGCTGGCAATATTTTGACGGAGTTTTAATACATTAAGATTTCATATTGTAATAGAACCCAAAAACTAATTTTGAAAAACTACATGAAAACAAAAGCAGTTCTGAAAACCGAGTTGCTTACTGAATAAGACTTCTACCTGCAACTATGCAGGCCGGATTTGATTCCCGGTAGAGATGAAAAATTTTGTTCTATCCTCATTCCAGTTTGGCTCTGTGGAAGTAAACGAGGCCGGAGTATAGTGCTGACTGTATCATCGCTATAAATATCGAAGTCAAGAAACTGTAAAAGGGTACCTCCGCTCACAGCCCTTAGGATTTCATGGTTTCTCCCTAGAGGAGGGCAGCCATTACTTTATTTATAGTGGTAAGATAATACATCGAAAAACTGGAGGAGGCAATAGTGGACATGAAATTAAGCAAACAATGTCTTATGAACGTGGGTCGAAATCGGCTTTCTTTTGGTGTAAGAGTCGTTGAAAAACCAGCAGAGGCGCTGATAATAATGTCGAACATCTCACGGTCGCGGAAAGTTACCGCTGTCGGGTTAAGAGATTATACAAAAAGTCGCACCGGATAAATGTAATGATATCCAGATGGGAGCGAAGCGGGTACCATGAGACGCAGATCCTCAAATACCAATGGAGAACCCAACGAAAAAAGAGGGGGAGGAAGAAGAAAGGGCCACACAATGCATAGCGAAATGCATAAACAATGTATGAATAGAAGCCCTCGACACGCACGAAGAGGGACTTCGGAGGAAACATAGTCACCTGGAAGCAAAAGGACAGATCGATCATTATTATCCTGACACGATACATCATGTTCCTTTAAGAACCAGCGTACGGCTACAATTTTAATGTAATGTAATCTTTCAATTTAACGTCGCACGATTGTGCCCTTTAAGCAAAGGGAGACTATGATTAAGGCAAGTGAATGATGATGAAAAAATTAGTGGAGTGAAAAAAGTGGAGGAAACGGGACTACCCCGAGAAAACTCACAGACACGGTGTTGTCCACCACAAACTTACTTGGCTGGGGATTGAACCAGGAACCACGCAC
The DNA here is from genome assembly GCF_964235325.1 of Thermobia domestica. Taxonomy (NCBI): domain Eukaryota; kingdom Metazoa; phylum Arthropoda; class Insecta; order Zygentoma; family Lepismatidae; genus Thermobia; species Thermobia domestica. Next base: position 195,836,269 of record NC_137462.1, on the reverse strand, counting down.
ACCAAGGAAGCGCTCAACCACTGAGCCACCGTGATCCCCAGCATACGCCACAGGTACCGGGAGAAACGTGTATTAGTTTTAGTAGAGAGTCACAGTTACGTTTTAGTAGAGATTCACAGTTAGAAATTCGGTCGAGTAAATGTTTTTGAGTCAAATCATGTGACACCCAAACGTCAGACTTCATTTTTACACTCAGCTTTCTCCGAATGGTTTTAACACTGCTTGATAATCGATGTTTAAGTCCTTGATGATGTCATGACTGCTTACATGGCGGTCTTGCTTGACTTTTGCCAGGGTCCTCCACTTTTTCTGTGAAGGGTTGCCCACTACAAGGAGAAAATTTCCAGAACGAATTCCCTGAACCAACCTATTAACAGTAGCTATGTTTCGTTTGCAGTATTGTTGAATCAAAATTTTCCAGTTTTACTTGAATTTAATATCCGATCATGAAGTGTGAACACGCTTTAAGACTTAATACAATCGTAAAAGCTACAAGCACACAAAATGTACGATATCAAAGGGAAAATTCCAAAAGGCATGTTAACTTACTAATCTTGCTTTCAATGCTTGTCGTATATGTAATATTATTTAACATAATATTTACAATTACTTTTCTGTCTTTATTCGGTTCTGTTTATTGGATACATTAATGTGATACCACGACTGTGTTTGTTTTGTATTTAGGTCTTTATCCTGAATTATTTAGATGAGAAAATGGCTATGACATTGGCAACTAGAAGAATATGATGTCACACTATTTCAGTCTATATTGATTCTGTTCGATAATGTTGGTATAAATATTCTTTATTGTTATAACTTTCCACAGAATATTAACTGTTGAAATGCCTATTTGTTTAAAAAATAATAATAATCAAGTATATACTGCAGTAAAGAAAGTATCCGTCAATATTTTTTACACCATAATACAATAACTAACCTGCAGTATGCCGCTATATTTAACCAAGTGAAAAAATTTCAAAACCTCCTCCTCCTCCTCTTCAGATACCAATAAAGGAAGAGCACAGATATCAAATTTGCAATTCTTATTGTTCTTTTATTATATTGCACTGTAACATGAGTTATCCTTTTAAAAAGAAATAAATAATAAATTGGCCAATTAAATACTATCCACATGCACATTCAATTTTTAAAAGATAACACTAACTGAAATAATGCAATGCATTAACACAGCACTGCAAAGAATATAAACAAATCACATTCCACGAACAAATCGCTCCTGAATAGAGCCTGTGACCATAAATGGAACTTACATCTATCTTCAAATAATAAGATCTCGAGTAGATCAGATCATCTTAAGTTTCCTTGCTGTTTTGGGCAAAATTATTTAATTTGAATAAAACAAGCAAAAAGTAGGATTTACAGCAGTAATTTTCAACTCGAAATTGTATGATGTAGAAGTGTGGTTTTATAGGCTGAGAAAAGCAGAGAGAAATAAATTAGGAAAGAGGGGTAGGTATGACAGAGCCAGTAAACGTGAAGTCATGAATTCACGAGTAGTATGCCTCCAAAATAAACGACCAAGCAGTCGAGTTTCTTCTTTCCTTGTCACCACTGTTTTTATTAATCAACTGTGAGTTTCTGGCCCTTAAACGGAGCAGGGGAAAAGAAAATTGACGTAACACAGCGTTTAGTTGGAAATGACTGATCCATATGTTAGCTGCAAATCTCCTATAAATATCGAGAGACAACTCACATATTTCACGAAATATTTTAAATCACTTTAAAAAAATCTCCGTTCGTGAGAGAGTCCCAAGATGTTATTTGTTAATATGAGGGTCCATACATGCAAATTCTTCGACATCTGTGTTCTTCCTTGGTGACCGAAGACGTGAGTAGGTCCCAGAAACTTTTCACCTGTTTAAATATAGCGAGATATTGAAATTAGTTGTTGAATTCAATATCAGTGCCTTAGATGGTCCTCCCACGAGAAAGTCTATAACCTGAGAGAAATACTGTTACAATGCCGAAACACTATCAGAATTTATAATGTGGTTTATTTTATTTCTACCATTTTTCAGTGAAACTTACATATATTGAGTGAAATGTACATAAATTCTATCTGCAAAATTTATCGGACAAATAATTTTACGAATATTTTATTAGTAGATTTTACATGCATAGTTTATAATCTGTATTATGTTGAGTAAAAACCTTTTGATGTTGTTAAATATTTTATTATTATTTTCTTCACAGAGAGAATGAAGAATTGAGAGAAAAATTAATAAAATCACAGTCTATGCTTGCAGATTTAAGGGAAAAGGAAGCTGATGCATCACAAAAAGTAAAAAGAAGTTTAGATGTGGTAGACCAGGCTCAGTTTGAAAAATCCCAGGTTAGATATTCTCAAGGTTTTATGAGCATCTTATGTATTTTCATCCACTTATCTCATCCAGCTTTTGCTTTGATATAACCGAAATATTCCATGATTCTTAAATAGAAATCTCTTTTAAAGTTTCCTTTGCCTTCGTTTTCTAGTTATTTTATAACTTTTTAGAAAATATGTAAAAAATCTGGATAACAATGTAAAGTAATTTTACAATACTTATACTTATTTCTATTAAGGAAGTAAAGATACGATAATGGTAGTTTTGTCGGATTTTTAGATTTTTTAATTCTTCATTTAACTGAAACTAGCCACCAGAATTTGTCTTGAATATTAAAAGTGTGCTTCTTAACCATATTATTATATAGTGCTAATTCACGAATATGAAATTTGAACTTCAGTTTTTATTGTGGGTTTTATTAATGCTGCAGATTAAAAAGTCTTGCTTTGTTTTCCTTATATAATCAGTACTTAAACTAAAAAGATAGTGTGTTTATCTGCAGTAGTCATGTAATGTATTGTTTCCAAAATAAGCTAATCAGTTTGTCAGAAGATTAACGAAAACTTTTATATTTAGTGCTACAATAAATGCATACGGTATTCTTAGGGCATGAAACTAGCATGAGTTTCAATAGTGGTTGGACAAAATGCGTGTGTCATTTTCCTTAGCTATGGCAGAAACACCCTTTTGTAGAATTTAAATAATGTCGATAGCCAGTTCTGTTCTATTATTTATTATTTGTTAATTATGAACATTAGTGATTCACTTTTGGTCATTTTTGAGGCAGAATTTCACATATTTATCAAATAAAAGGATCTTTGAATATCTTCCAACCTCATTTATTTAGTGAATGTTGTAAATTGTAGCAAAGAGAACTGGAATGCGATATCAGGAGATAGGATCCCAAACATCCCTAATTCTCCCAAGCATCTGGACGTGGTGTTGTTCCATGTAGCTAGAATTAGTAGTAGAATGTTAATTACTTTTCCTTTTGGAATAATAAGTTCAGGAATGAGTTCTTCGTAGTCACATGACATTATTATCAGTATACAGAAGGTCATTTCATGTTTATAGTAACAGAGTTGTTATTCATACACCCTTAAAAAAAATACAATGACTCTACCGGCGGTTATGCTCGATGTGAAAGCCCTGTCTGTCACCTATCACCCTGCATAGAGTTTTCACCAAAGCAGATTGTATCACCCTGCATAAAGTTCCCACTAAAGCAGATTGCTTTGAGAATAGTTTGATTAAGTCTGTTTTATTCCTTGGCAGTTTCAAAGACCATCGAGTGTGTGCTGCCGTTGACGTAATGCGCGTTCCAACAACTAAAACCCACAAAATTCCATGTAAGGCATCAAAAAATTTCACAGGAATGTCTGTAAAAGGGATTTCATAAGTCCCACGACACATGCTATCTGATCTATGTACGTAACTGTTGACTTCGCCGTATGACTGGACGCATCGTCCTGGTAAATGACAACGTGAAACATCTCGCTTCCATACAGGATTGTAGCATCATGACAGTAAAGTGACTCGATTTTTTTTTTTTTTTTTTTTTTTCTGATAAAAGGTTGCATTGGCGTCAGCATTTTTGTCCATTCTGCATAGAGGAAGTTCTCCATTATAGCTATCAACAACCATCAAGTTCATGTAGAGAACTTCAGCACATTCACGTACCGTGTCAGAACGACCTATGGAATCACGTTTACGATAGTAAATGGCCGTATTTTTATCACATCCCGAAAAATAAACCCATGTTTTATCAAGCTTCACCACAAATTCCCAGCAGTCTCCTGCAAGATAGAATTCATACAGCTTTCGATTGCTCGTCTTCCTCCTCGTGAGTGTCAGTGACGCAGAATATAAGGTCGAGCCTAATGTTTCTTTACAAATTGTAATCTTGGGCAATTGTGAGATTTGCTGTCTCGAGAATTGTTTTACTGCCTTTGCTATTTCCCTTTGAGTAAGCGAAATCTGACATGACACCAAGGAACGCACTTCAGGGGAACTCTTGGCCTTCGATATGTATAATGTCCATTGTTTTTGGAGGTCCTAGCAGAGGTCCTAGCAACAGAAGAGGTGCCTGGTTTGTTGTGATTCAACGTGCATTGCTTCATTTTTTGGTCACACGGAAACTTCCTTAATACACTGTCCACTTACTTACCATATCTATATCCAATATTGGAAAGGATACAAATGTAACTCTTGCAAAGGGCCGCAATTTTCGGAGCCATATAACGTATGCTGTATTCGTTAGGAGTCAACTTTATTTATTAATTGATCAAGCTTCTGACTAATATATTTACTTTTATTAAAAAAATGAAATGAAATCTTAAGTTTTACGTCCCACGGATTACTTTTATTAAATGAAGATTATCAAATAGATAGCTCGACAATTTATAAAATAAAGCTATTCTTTCTCAAAACCTCTTTGTTGAAACTTCTCTTGAGAACCGGCACTGACCAACAAATTTATTTTTATTTTCGGTTAATCATTTTAAACTGATCCGGCACTGCAAATAATAGTTATTAGAGACGGTCACCACTTTTTACGTCAATTAGTGACTTGAACAAGGTACTAATTAGTTCGTTAATTAATTCAGCAAATTACCTTTTGCTGAATATCTATTTAAAAAAAAAAAAAAAACATAGAATCCAATTAGCAAGTACGAAAATACAGTTAATACCTTTAACGGATTAACATTAATGCTTATAATTTTAATTAAGAAACTTTGCTCGGTGTTAGTTTCTGTAGAATTGTATAATAATTTTAACTCATTGTATTTAACTTATTTAAAACTGCATATAACTATTTTCACTGTTTAAGTAGGCTGTTTATTAGCAATTGACACAACACAGTTCATTAGCGATTATGACTTACTTTTTAGTTTCTGCTTCATTCGCTGATTCCTCCACATAAATCACTGATTTCAATTTAATTGTTTTTAATTTTAGCTGCTATAATTCATTTTTACTGTTATTTAAGTAGAAACCACATGCCCGACTGCACTCCAATTCAACACCACTTTTTTTTTTTTCTTTTTTTCAACACACCTTCCCACGCACATAACACGTTAAGTAATGAAGCACTAGTTGGTACGAGCCAGCTGACTCAGTCAGGAACGATTCTTTTCGTTGTTAATATTTAAAACAGACACTTCAAATAAGTTTCTGTACTTTAATTTCTCACTTCATTTCTTTCTTTTACGAAACTCAAAAATTAAAGAGAATAAATGAACCACATGTTCCAGTAAATTACGGCGCGAAAACCACTCCATTCTATACCGAAATTTCCGCAACCGAATTTAATGTTTCTGGAGACACACGATCGACCGGAACTGCCTGTGTTTTTCAGACCGTTTACCTTTAACACAGCTTGTTAGAGACGCTGACGCTATGACAACTAACTAGTTTACACCGTAGTTTAAACTCAATTACAGTAAGATTCTCAATCGTAATTAATACTTTTTTGAATCTATACTTACCCGAAATAATAATTATAATAGAAATTTTAATGAACATTACCAATATGAAGATAAACCCTCTCACAGTCTTCAACCAAACAAGTAATAATCAAAGGAAATAAATTGAATCTATATTACATTGCAGATAATACAAGGGGTGATTGACAACAAAGCTTCACTCTTTTACAACACATAACGCTTTTCGAACTATCCGCAACAATCTCTCTGCGAAGTACACATGCGTTTGAAATAGTTTCTAGCTGGCGATCGCATTTGTTGCCACAAACGAACGTGGAACTACTTTCTGTATGTACTTATGTTACTGGGCTTTACCTTCAAGATCACAATACTGTCATACCAGTGCTTAAAATATCTCAAGGAGTTTAATTGCAAAAACAATATGTTCGTAATCAATAATCTACTCAACGAAACAAAAATCTTCTTAACGATGTTGAATACCTGAGACATCTTTGTTGTTTAGTCTTTCGATGTATGGAAAGAGTTATTTTTCTGCTTTCTTTAAAATGAACTGAAATTTAAAAAGTTTAATTTTTGCTAATTTCTTCTCCAACTCTGTTTTCATGTGCCATTTACTTCGTGAAAATTAAAGTTTCTTATATCATTTTAATACATAATAACTGGAAACTAATATATATTATAAAATTGAAAGTGACTATGTTTGTGACTCTTATTCTCTTGAACCGCCCGACCGATCTCGATCAAATTTTCAACGTAAATGCGGTTCTGGCCTGAGAGTGTTTTTAGCTATTTACTTTGACGGTACAACTTAGGGGAGGGTTGGAGGACAGAAAAAATAAATAAACGTTAATACCCTTGAACCTCCCGACCGATCTTGATGAAATTTTTAATGTAGATGATGTTCGCGACTAGGATGATTTTTATCATTTCACTTTGATGGAGCAACGTAGGGGAGGGGGTGGAGGGGAAGATATACAAAAATCAATAAATATAAAAATAAAAGTGACTATGTTCGTGAATTAATTAGTTTTGAACCACCAGATCGATCTCAATCAAATTTTCAACATATATGAAGTTCAAACCTGGGAAGTTTTTTATCATTTCATTTTGATAGTAGATCTTAGGGGAGGGGAGAAGGGGAAATATATGAAAATGAATAAAATTTAATAACTCTTGAACCACTCGACCGTTCTCAATCAATTTTTCAACCTATATGAAGTTTGAACATGAGATTATTTTTGTCATATCACTTTGACGATGTAACTTATAGGAGGGGAAAGACATTTACAAATGATCAAAAATGACCGATATTAGTGTCGAATATATAGTTTTTGAGGTCGCTGAGATGAACAGTGACACTTCTGATGCAATTTAAATCCAAATTCAGCCCCGCAAAATTTGTGGGAGGGGAGGGATAAAATCAAAATGACCAATATCAATGTCGAATTCATACTTTTCGGGGTCGCTGAGATGAACAATGACACTTCCGATGCCGTGGCCCGCAACATGGGGAGGAGAGGGGATATGTAAACATAATCGAAAATGACCAATATCAAGAAGCGCGTTAGTAATAGGTGCCTTCCATTTCAATTCAGGCAGAGCATGTTCCATCACCATCTCAGATATTGTTGAAACTTTTTTTATAGCAACTAGACATGTTTTTAAGAGACCCATATTTTTTTGTTTTGTCGAAAAAAAATTTCCCGCCAAGTAATGGGCCATCAAAGACGGGGAGTACAATTTATGAATGGTAGAAGACATGGAAAATGGTCGACTTCGGAGCCTCACCATTCGGCTATGGAGACAGGTAGAGTTATAATTCTTGTTGTGGTATGTACATAGGGATATAAATAAACTATATTTTATTATAGTTTGGTTTGCGCTTGCGTATCTTTTTGTACATAAATTAACAAATGAACGTCAATTTATCTGAAAAGTCGAAGTTTGCGAATTTTTTTCGAGCACTTCCGGTTCGAATTTTAAAATTCTGTTTTCGCGGTTGGTAATACCTGGTTACCCGCTTTCCGAAAAAAATTTTGTATCACTTCTGTGTGCAACCGTTTTGTCGCAAAAAATTCGAGAAATTGTAAAATTTTCAAAAATCGTCATTTTTGGGCGCCATTTTCTCGAAAACACCATCGTTTAAAATTCTGAAATTTTGTCAGATGGTTCAACTTTACATGAATAATAAACACACCAAATACCATTCTCGACCAATGCTTCATGAATTACCTGCAGCCTTTTAAAGTTAGCGAAGTTTCGTTAACTTTGATGTCACAGTTTGCAACACTGGGAACAATAAAAGTGCAATGATTTGATGATGTTTGTGGTTCACACTCATTAAATGAAGAATAAAAGATTTTCTTGACTTTTCGTTTTATTATTTTGATCAAGAAGGCTCTCTGAAATAGTAAAATGAGCCTCCCCCTTACTCCTCCGTTTTCTTAAACCGAAATAATCTAAGGTGGAAATTACGATTACGAAACACACAAATTTTAAGTTTAGTTGAAATCCAATAAATTCTGATGATCTACAAAAAGCCTGAACTATTACCTCAGTGATGATTTGGAATGCTCCAGACAAAGTCTCAATTAAGTGCGATGTCATTACAGTGATCGAAAAAGGACAAAAATTTTAAAAAATCGAAACGTTTTCTTACGCGTTCCAAAGAAATTTGCTGACTTTTTAAACAGAGCAATCCCAAGATAAGAATGGGTCACTCGGAATTTTACAGTATTCGACTAAAGTGAGTCAGTCCACAACCTGCAAGGGAAGTTTGTATGTGTGTGTGTGTGTATTGTGCAAATTCTAAGTTAGCTGCTACTGCGTTGCTACAAATCAAAGATGTAGCCTGTATTGAAGCTGTCATGAGTGACCTATTTCCTTTAGTAGTATGATCCGTAGAAAATGACAACTGTCTTCTTCAAGAATGTGGTGAATGTCCTGGAGTGGAAGGAATAAGTGTGCAGTCTTTAATCATTGATCCTGATGAAAATGAGTGTTACGTATGCCATATGGGAAAACAATAATCTCGTTAAAAAAAACTGTGCCACTTTCTGTTTTCGTATCGTACATTGCTGGTTTAACTGTAAGAATTGTAATTCATGACTACATCAAGAAAATCCAAAGAGAATTAATTGCTACCGAAAAGTACCGTATAAAATTTCAAGATACAAATTCTATTTTACTTCATGTGGACGTCGCTGAAAACTGGACTGTTATTCTGCAAAGTGAAATTCAGAGTTATCACCGGAATATGAAACAACTGACAGTTTTGTTGTAATAAACGACGATAAAACACACGATTCGGCTCATGTACTCATAGCCATAGACAAATTCTAAAAATACTCGAAGAAAAGCGAAAATATATTTTATAGAAAAAGGTTTCAATACGAGAAAATAAGTGTCTACAATTTCCCAAACCGGGTAAGTGACTTCTGATGGTGCTGCATCCCACTTTAAAAATCGCTTTCAGATGTTTGAGATGCAGATAGGTCCAATAAAGCAGTGGTTTTGCAGTGAAACCGGCCATGCAAGGGTCTCTGCGACGGTATTGAGGGGGGGGAGGTGTAAAGAATGTGGCAACGCGGCATAACCTTAAGCAAAAACAGATACACAGTATTAAAACCGCAGAAGAAGAAAAAAAATGAAATCTTTAAGTTTTACGTCCCACGCTTATGCCGGTTAGGCTAAAGAAGACGGTGATTATGAGAAATGAATGAAATGGTGGAATGCAGAAAGTAGGAGGAAACGGGATAACCCCGAGAAAACCCACGAGCACGGTGTTTGTCACCACAAAGCCCACATAGTGGAGCTGGGATCGAACCAGGGACCCCAAGCACCGGAGGTGAACGCTCTACCACTGAGCCACCGCGCCCCCACTAAAATCGCAGAAGAATTCGTGAGTATAGTGCAAGTACAAACTCCGGGTATTACTCTCGTTTTGTTGCCTGGAACTGAATTCGACGACTTCCGGAAGAAAAAAAGGGACAGTATGCGACCAGTAACTGGTATTCAACGAAGTCATCTTTGGCTTTCGGAAAATGGCGAACTTTTTATGGCAGTAACGGGCTACCAGGAACTAACTTCATGCTTCCCCCAAAATCGAACTTCTGCAATTCAAAGTGTAGATTTAAGAAATCTGCAAAAAGGAACTTTTGTTACATACATATATATATATATATGATAACCAGTGGTGCGTAGCAGAAATATTATGAATAAATCATGAATTACGTGAAGTTGAAGTGCTGTTTATGCTTCCACATGGACCTTCAGCATTTGTGACTATCGACAATGTGCTACACAGGGGCGGATCCAGGACGGACTTCTGGAAGGGGGGAGGTAATACTGCTACTTAGAGCTACTTTTAAGACCTCCAAACTCTGAGATCGGTTTTATTTATATATAAAATAAAAAAGTTTCTTCCCCCTAGATCCACTCCTGCATGGTTACATGCTATTAGCGAAGAAGACACCAACCAAGCAAATGGTTGGTCCATGTAAAATAATAATAATAATAATAATAATCAGTGAAATTTTGTTTCCGAAGACCATTTTAAGTAAGTGAACTTGTGCGTTTCGTAATCGTAATTTCCACCTCAGATTATTTCGGTTTAAGAAAACGGAGGAGTAGGGGGGAGGCTCATTTTACTATTTCAGAGAGCCTTCTTGATCAAAATAATAAAAAAAAAAGTCAAGAAAATCTTTTATTCTTCATTTAATGAATGTGAACCACAAACATCATCAAATCATTGCACTTTTATTGTTCCCAGTGTTGCTAACTGCGACATCAAAGTTAACGAAACTTCGCTAACTTTAAAAGGCTGCAGATAATTCATGAAGCATTGGTCGAGAATGGTATTTGGTGTGTTTATTATTCATGTAAAGTTGAACCATCTGACAAAATTTCAGAATTTTAAACGATGGTGTTTTCGAGAAAATGGCGCCCAAAAATGGAGGTTTTTGAAAATTTTACAATTTCTCGAATTTTTTGCGACAAAACGGTTGCACACAGAAGCGATACATTTTTTTTTTTTTTTTTTTCGGAAAGCGGGTAGCTAGGTCTTACCAACCGCGAAAACATAATTTTAAAATTCGAACCGGAAGTGCTCGAAAAAAATTCGCAAACTTCGACTTTTCAGATAAATTGACGTTCATTTGTTAATTTGTGTACAAAAAGATACGCATGCGCAAACCAAACTATAATAAAATATAGTTTATTTATATCCCTATGTACATACCACAACAAGAATTATAACTCTACCTGTCTCCATAGCCGAATGGTGAGGCTCCGAAGTCGACCAGTTTCCATGTCTTCTACAATTCATAAATTGTACTCCCCGTCTTTGATGGCCCATTACTTGGCGGGAAATTTTTTTTCGACAAAACAAAAAAATATGGGTCTCTTAAAAACATGTCTAGTTGCTATAAAAAAAGTTTCAACAATATCTGAGATGGTGATGGTACAATTTTATATTTTTTTTGCCTGAGTTGAAATGGAAGGCACCAATAGTAAAAAGTGACGGACTAACGAGACCTATTACAATTTTTTCTTAATTTTACCCAGCGAAGCGGGTAATTGATGTCAGTTAAATATATGGTCTTTAGAACCCGGAAATTCAATGCTGCATTCATAAAAGCTCTACATTGACTTCTGTCCTTAGTTAACTGAATCCAACTGCCTCATACATGTTCATATTGTCCTCTCCTCTGCACCTAGGTCTCCGTAATGGTCGTTTGCTGATTGGATTTCCAGATAAAACATTGAAAGCGTCCTACTTTCTTCCATTCTGTCTACATGACCTGCCCATTAGAGCCTCCTAGACTTGATAACCCTAACCATGTTAGGATAACATATAAATAATCCAGTTCCTCGTTATGAAGTTTCTGCCATTCTCCATTTCCGTTTCTCTTGGGTCCGAATATTCATCTCAGGATTTTATTCTCAGATACTTTCAATCTGCGTTCTTAATATATGAAGGAACATTTTGAAAAGGCAAGGAATATTTAACTAGACTTGAATAAGAACAATAAACTAATATCATTAAAACTCCCGTTCATTTCAAAGAAAACAGAAAAATAAAGATTGTACAGATACCCATACCATTAAGCCATGATAACTTAAGTTTCGTGAAGTAATCAAATCAATATTTAAAATATTTTAACTGCATATCCATACAATGGAACTTCTCTGTATAGACCACCATTGCTTCCATCAGAAGGGTATACGAGAGTAATCCCAAAAGTAAGGTCTCGTATTTTTTTTTTTTTTTATTATTATTTTTTTTAAGGAATACAAAGAAACAATTGTTTTCAGTAATGTTTACATCATTTTAAACTTGTACATTTACTTATTTTTCTATATAATGCCATTTCGGCCATTTTTGTAGGCGCTGTGGCAGTTTTTATATCCCTATGTCATACCACCTCACCGCTATGTTTGAGGAAGCGTGTAACCTCATCTTTCACTTTGTCCGCGTTGTTGAAACGCGCTCCAGCCAAATGTTCTTTCAACTTAGAAAACAGGTGCTAGTCACTGGTTTTCAATTGTCTCGTCGGAAAATGACAGTCTCCCGCTCCTTTGTCCGTTGTGAATTTCAGTACGACCAGCTACAAACTTCCTACACCACTTGCGGACCTTTGTGACATCCATGGACGACTTCCCATACATTTCCGTCAGTTGGCGAACAATTTCAATCGGTTTAACACCTTTTGTGTTCAAAAACCAAATAACTTCGCGAACTTCGCACTTGGTGGTAGCGACAGTCGGGAGTTCCATTACAAACTACTGCCATGGCAAGACTGAACGTCCCAGCGAGATATGCACAGTCTTGTGTGAGGATGGGGGAACGACAAATACAAGAGTGTTGCCAACAGTCACTCGAATAGTTTCCCTGCGTCCTCAGCGCTTTGGAGATCTTACTTTTGGAATTATCCTCGTAATAGTGAATCATACGTGTTTCACAAAACATGGCTAACTTGAATAGGCGCGACTTGATTGATTTCATGTATTATTGTACAACAAATGTATATTTTTAATTTCTTGTTCAGGCAGAATTAGAAGTTCGTCGTTTGAAAGATGAGCTGGATCGTCAACACCAGAAGCTTCGTGATATGTTACAAGACCAAGGACGAAAGGTTCAAGAAGAACGGGGACAGGTTGAGAGACGATATCTGCAACAAATTGAGCAGTTGAATGCCGAATTGTCATCTCAGTGGGACACAGTTAATAAGTTGCAACTGGAATTGGAAAAACAAAGAAGAACAGAGGCTGAACTTCGTCGGGAATTACAACAGAAGATCAATGCTATGGAAGATATGAAAAAGGAAACACAAACACGAATTGGTATGGAGGTAGCATAGAATATCAAGACTAGCGTTTCTTCACTTTGGACATTTCTTTAGACTCCTCACTCTTTACTGTAGTTCACTCTGAGTTTTCAACTGGTGTAGTACCTCACATTACTTTGTCTATTTAAGAGTTTTCTACACGTAAATCTCGTAGCAAATAATTGGGAAGAATATTTGTGTAATCGTAGTATTACCTAATACTAAATATAATCTATTCAATATAAAAGATATGCATTTTGTAGGCTGGAGTTTGCAAATCAAATAAAGGATTTAATAACTTTAGATTCTTTGTTAGTTATATTGATCTCTACCAAATCATTGCCTTTGTGACACTTCTTGAACAAATGACAAGTAAGTATTAGTTTGGGTACATTTCTCCTTTGTGTTGCATACATGAAACTGAAAATTAGATATATTTGACACGTCTGTGATTTCTTTCATTTATGTGTTCTATCTTTCCCTTCTTCATAAATTATAATCTTGCTAAGAATATGCATTATCATGAGTGAGTGAGAAGGATGCACTGTGTGGGGTTTCGTAAGAAGTTTATTAAGTACTTAAGTGGTGGGAAAGAAATTAAAGACAAATAAATTAATTTTAGTATTTCTGATGCATGAATCGTTCTGTATTTATAGAAATTATAGAAAAATAGGGCATCCTCGCCATAAATTGAAATTTAAAACAGATTTATCCTACAACTTTCAATGTTCCAGTTGTACATTTTGATGTGTATTCAAGAAAACTATACACTGGTAAAACTTATGCCTAATTTTTAAAAATAGTCTTTCTTCATTTGGTTTTTATTTTTCATATGACTTAGGCACCAAAGGTCTGCACACCATAACATTTCACAAACTTGTATAACAGATCAAGGTCTACAGTATGCCAAGTTTGATACAGATCAGATATGTTCGGTTAAATCCAGATGAGATATGTTCGCTTGAACCCGTATGATGTACAATGTTCATGTCATCGATTTTTCAGTGACAAATGAAATGAAGGACGAAAAGTAGCTGAATACAAATAAGTCTGTCTAATTTTTAATATATAATTCGTAATATTCCAAAAAGCCAAGCAGAAGGAATACAGAATAGTGATGTATTGAAATATATTTCCCACCTTGCGAGATGCATAAGTTTATATACATTTCAATGCACTTTCTCGTTCTTTTTTATGGAGTTCTTTCGTGGCTAAGCGGTTAGCGTACGCGCCTTTAGCGTGGGAGACCCGGGTTCGATTTGCAGCGGGAGCCCATGTGGTTCGGATTCTACGTTAAGCAGTAGGTCCCGTCTCATATAGCCTCGCTGCTGAAAGGGACGTTAAACTCAAAATCAACTCAGCTCAATTTTCTTTTTTTATGTATCTGGAATGGAAAGTTTTCTGGATAAAACAACCGTATAGTTAGGAAGCTAAAACTGAATAGATCTGAAAGAAGGCAAAATAAAATTTTGTATGCCCTAAGAAAATTTGCTGTTATGTTACGTAAGGTTATTATTATTATTATTATTATTATTATTATTATTATTATTATTATTATTATTATTATTATTATTATTATTATTATTTTAGTATGTTTAAATGTATTGTTTTAAAATGTAGACTAGCGTGAATTACGAAAGATTCTTTAAGATATTAAATGTACAAAGACATAACTACAATTGAATGGGTGAGTTGAAAAAGGGACATATTCCAAAAACCTCAACTTTCAAACATGGGTGGAAATATGAACACATTCCAGAAATATCTTCGATTTTTCACACATACTCCAAACTACATGCTCCAGGAAAATAGGGAATCGTACTCGGAACTGTCACACGAAGTCAGGGGCGTCATTTAGGGGGGCAGGGAGGGGTATTTGCCCCCCCCCTTCCTGAGTTTGAGATTTATATAGATTTTATCAATATGATAGTAGTAAGTCAGTGAAAAACGCGAAATTTTACTTATATCAAGGGATCTTGCCCCCCCCCCCCTCCAAGCCAAATCTGCAATGACGCCACTGCACGAAGTGTATGTTATTGTTTTAATTGGGTTTAAAGGGAAAATAATAGGCTCACAATTCTTGTTCACCCCAATTATATTTACCGGTATTTCCGTTGAATACTTTTAGCTTACTATTTCTTATTACTCTTGAAATCAATATATCCAGACTTAGATGTCGCATTTATTAAGTTCGTCCAGGTCTGATCTGTTTTTACTTAAGTAAAATAGAAACAAAACCAAGCCGAACCAGAAGAAAGAACAGTTAAAATGTGATATCTGCTTATACGTCTTCAGACATTACTTGTAAAAATAATATAAAGGTCTCCAAGCTAGTATGTATATTTACACGTGTGCAAAATTGAAAGGACAAAGGTTTTAACACGTGTTTTGCAGAAGGTACAAGTCTTAAAGGGTTAACAGAGTACTAACAAGAAAAGGGACACATGAATATCAATGTATGTTGAACGAAGTCACAATTACGATATAATATTGTCATAATGTCTTTTCATCTGCATGACAAGTAGCGCACCATTGCTAGTTGCAAGGTGTTTATATGAGATAACCGCATTGTTCTGTATTAAAGTCTATCTCAGACAAGTTGATAGGAACTTATATCCCCACCACCCATCTGCTAGCTGCCTACTTTTTTCAGACGGAGGCTGTGTTGCTGTTCTCTTTAGCAATAGAAGCTCCCATTCGCTGATATGTAGATATTTTTAAAAAACTGTGTAAACAACGGATTGAAACTCTCATGTTATCGTGTACGTACTTCTTGGTTCTTAACACATTAAACAAAGTAACCAAAACGGGTTAACATATAAGTATCAACTCAGTTTAACTATGCTCATTAATTTAAACGGCAGGAGTGTGCAGAAGCATTGGAATAGCGGACTATGTCTGCTACTCGAGCGTGCATTACAACTGGTGGCAGGGTTGGACCTTGTACACAATTTATTGTGTCGGCATGATGATTTTACCGGGTTTCTTTTTCGTTAATACAGCAACAAATTCATTAAAAAATGAAAGGACATCTTTAGTTAACGTTTCGTACGCATGCCTATGGATTAAAGGATACTATGATTATTGAAAATGAATGATAAGGCAAAATTGGTGGAAGAAGAAAGTGGCAGCAAAGGGAGAACCCCGAGAAAACCCACTGATACGATGTCGTTAGCCGCGAATTTACATGACCAAGGATCGAACCGGAAGTAAGTAATTTAACACTGAGCCCCCATTTCTCCGTAGCATATGACAACAAAAATATAAGAACATATGACAAGGAAACTAAAGAGTGTGTCGACTCCTTTTCCATAAAAACAGTTATACTATATACACGAAAAGGAAATAAAATGCGAGTCAATTCCACTTAACCTAATAGGGATTCAAATTTAAGTAACTGAAAACAATGTTTAATATTATTTTGCTACTAGTTATTTTTGGGTGCCAAACTGGCGTTTCCCCTTTCTCCAGCAGTTCACTGCCTATTGTATTGTTGCCCCTAGGAATTCTCATTTCTTCGTTGTGGGATTCACTAGATATCTTTCATGTTACAATTACTTGCTGCTTAAAATGTTAACGGATACGGCAAACTTTATATAAAACAATACTAACACAGTCCTAACATCAAATGAAAGAATCAGCATAAATTTGATGTATAAACAACTGTTGTTATACCTTTTTTTAAAATGGTGAAATCAATATTTATTAGGCCTTTATCCTTTTAATGCTATATCCTTTTCTTAAAATGACCATATTAATTGAAGTTGTGAATGATGGGTAGGTTAAGAGTAGCCAAAAGGAACAGCAAACTTCCTCACATTGACAGAAAGCGCGCGCGTAATGGAGTAGAAAATGTAGATTTTAAACAATACTGAATGTCTCAAACGTTTCCTTCCCTGTCAGGGTGGTATACCTGGCTTCCCCTCTTGCGGCGAGAAAGAGGAAGAGAGTTGGGGAGTTTTCTTGGTTTCCTATCAACTAGTCTGAGATAGAGTATAGTGATGCTCCTTGATGCTGTCATGGGTCAAAGATTGTTTTTAGACCTTCCCCTGAAATGGAGATGATTGGTCGAATGGAGGTGCTTTTAAACCTTCCCCTGAAATGAACATAATTGGTCTACTGGTGGCGTATCAGACAAAGGAAGAAGTTTCAAAGTCATAAATGTTCCTACAACTGTTGTGTTAGAGTCAATTCCAACAAGTGGGTAATGTCACAAAAAAATAGCAAAAGTTACGCAAGGGCCACAAATTCACAAGATGACTGCTGTCTAGCTCTAACTGCTAGGCACCACTTGGCCTTATCCGCACGTCAACTGATTTCAGATTTCGCTGAGGGAAGAAGGTGAACTGTCAAGGTATACTGTGTCTCAGAGAGTTCACGAGATATCTCACTTTGCTGAAGACCTGCAATCTGTATACCGTTAACACCTGCACGAAGACGACGACTTCGTCTTGAGTGGTTTTGTCAACATGTAACTGAACCTAAGTCCAATGGCCACATGTTCTGTTAACAAATCAGCCAAGGTTCATCCTATACATTGATTTCCGACTATGATGGCTACCTTGCGAGAGCCATATATCAGGAGAAGATATTCGTCGAACATCAGAAGAAATTATAATGTGGTAGTTTGCTGGTGTAACATGTCGCCATTGTCAATGCTTAACCGACCTGCACGTAAGTGCAGGCTAATCCTCAGCAGAGTTACAAAGATGAGATCCTGGAGCAGTATGTGCACAAGTTTCGGGGTGCTGTTAGCCTGGAATTTGTTTTCATAGACAATAATACCAGTTCATATAAGCTACCGTCGTAAACAAATTCCTTTTCAGTGAGGATATTGTTCGGAAGGAATAGTCAGTCAGATCCCTCGACCCAAATCCGATCGAACATGAGTGGGATGCCGTAAGCAGACAAATAGTAAAACGTTATTCCCCTCGCAGAGACTTATGAAAGTTAAAGATGGCTCTTCGCGAACAGTTGAACATTACTCTTCACGAAACTAACTAACCAATAACCTTATTTTCAGTTTGGATCGTTGTTGAGGATCTGTATAGCAATTCCGAGTCATCACATTCCTTATTAAAAGTAGCTTTCACAATATTCTTGATAAATGTTTATCACACAAATTTTATTAAGGCACGTTTTTGTTTTGTTTCTTGTACTTACATGTTTCACTGATAATAACATCCTACTGTCATCGTGTACTCTTTGACTTATACGGCATTAGAAACGAAGTAGCCTATTTTTCTTTATCCTTTTAATTTTGCACACTGTACAGTACATATAAATCGCTTATTCTAACAACAGTTTCTTAATGCTGAATATCTTATTCTTATCGTCTGATCTTCGTTTGCAATAAAACTTGTGTATTGAGTTTGCACTAATTTTCACCACGTGTGTATTTCCATAATCATGTTAATTAGCCAAAGACAATGTATCAACTTAAAGGTAAGCAAAATATTTTCATAGTCTCAGTAGTATTTAATGATCTGTCTTTATTGTGTTTAAGTTAAAGGTGAAATACAGTTTAAATACGAGGGTATTTCTAAAAGTTCCCGGTCTGACATTGAAATATTGCGTCACTGGTATAGTTGTTCATAGCATATAGTGCCATCTAGGGAAGAAATAATGAACCAGTTTCAGTTGTCTAGCTGTATCCGTTCGTTGGAGCCAGCCATTTGAATTGGTCGCTGTGCGTTGAGCTCATATACTGCATGACAATGCTCTACACGGCTGTTGTTGCCAAGATTGCAGTGAAAGTCTGTGGCTTCTTGTAGATTCAACACACACCGTACAGCCTAGACTTAGCACTGAAACTGATACAGTATTTCTTCCATAGATGGCCCTATATGCCTACATGCCATGAACGGCTTATTACCACTGTTGCGATATTTCGGTATCAGGCCGAAACACCTCCCACTTCCGGAAACACATCGTATATATCGTATATCCTTTCATCTCTTACAATAAATTTGTACTGTTAAATGCTTAGATCAGAATCGTGGAGGTCCTTTTCGACTTCTGCGAATATAGTTTATTAAAATAGAGTAAGTTTCTCTTTCTGTAAATGTCAGATTGCAAGATTGATCATAGGTTGCATTGTGTAAGCCTTTCGTTCAATAAACGTCGTATCGTACGTAGTGCCATTATGTTCCTGTTTTGTTCTACTTCATCATTCCACCGTTTTTTTCATATTAAACTTCATTGTACTTCTCATATTTCCATTAGTGTGTCGGGTACAACCATGAGGCTTCCTGTAAGTAATATTTAACTTGATTAGTACATTTAATATATATATGTATATACACTATAATTCTTGATAAATATTAAGAGCTCTGTTTCAGAAGTTAATTAACCGATAATTAAGTTTGTTCATATCTAATACTTCATTTACAGTTAAAGACATATCTTAAGTATCTTTTCTGTAACATTCACCACGGGTATGCTTCTACTTTCAAATTTGAGTTCCTTTTGAAGATGAAAAAATGAAATCTTCCATTTTAAAGTCCCGCGATTATGTCTGTTAGGCTAAGGGAGATGGATGATTAAGGCAAGTGAGTAATGATGGAAAATTGGTAGAAGGAGAACTTGGGAGGAAACAGGAGTACCCCGAGGAAACCCACAGACACGATGTTGTCCACCACAAACTTACTTGACTGGGGATCGAACCAGGGACCCCACACACCAGAAAAAAGAGCTCTACCACTGAGCCATCGTGCCCCATTTCGAAGATGATGATACTATATGGAAAGGCTCAAAAATGGACATTGTGCATAGTCTTCGGCAAGGTTAAGATAATGTAGAAACTCTTGAATGAAAAATATATTGTAATCTCCGGAACTGAAGCAAGAGGTAAACAACTGTTTTACATCATTTATTTATGTTTTGTGCTTTAACTGCCTATTTTGTAACCGACTTCAAAAAATGAAGTTCTCAGTTCGACCCGTTTATACACACACACCCACACATATATATAGATATGTTGTATTTGTGTTCACGCATAAATTCAATATAGGTGCACAGATTTTGATAATTCGTTTTTGTTTGAAAGAGCACACTTTCCCGGTGGTCCCATATAAATTTCAACAGGATCTAATGATAGTCTTCGGAGCTAGATCATAAAATTCTTCAGTGGCTGACAGTGTTAATATCGTAATTAACTGACGTCATTGTTTGCATGTTACGCATAACTTAATAGATGAACCAATTTTGGTTATCATTTTTTAGTGTGAAAGAGTATGGTTTCTCTCAGGTTCTGTATAAATTTTATCAGGATCTGATGCCAATCTTTGGAGTTACACTTTAAAAGTCGTCAATAATTGATAGTGTTAATATTGTGTGTGTGTTCACGTATGATTCCGTAACACAGACCAATTTAAGCAAATATATTTGATCACGCGTGTTTCGTAGGTTGACCTATTATATAGGAAGTTAGTGTCCTACCTTTAATTTAGGTATTCTGACTAAACTACTGGGGTAACGAAAAATTAAAAAATAAATAAATAAATAAATAAACTTGAAAGAAACATAAACCGACTTGGAAACACACTAAAAAGCAATAACTTAGCGTGAAGTTTCGAAATGGGTAAGCCGAAATTAGACTCATAGCTAGGGGTTGACTAGGAGGAGCCCAATTCCCTTGCAATCTCTATCAGCCGCACGAAACCTTTCCGTTGTTTGTTGTTTGTATATATGAATGTAAAGTGAACTAAAGTTAATATCCATTTCTATGCGCTTCCAGTTGGCCATACTCTTGTGTGGTACCGCTTAGACTGGAAATGTCTTACTTTTCGTCTTTTTCCACAAGGAAGAGAGATAAAGTGGGTCGCTTATTGTTTGTTTCAACTTTTTCTTCTAATATGGGACTGTGGGGCCGCGGTGGCTCAGTGGTAGAGCGTTCACCTCTGGTGCTTGGGGTCCTGGGTTCGATCCCAGCCCCCGCCAAGTGAACTTTGTGGTGGACAAACACCGTGTGCGTGGGTTTTCTCGGGGTTCTCCTGTTTCCTCACACTTTCTTCATTCCACCATTTTCATTCATTACTCATCATCACCGTCTCCTTTAGCCTAACCGGCATAATTGTGGGACGTAAAACTCAAAGATTTCATTTCATTTCTAATATGGGACTGATGAAATATGTCTCGTCTCGTTTTCAGTAAGACTGTTGACTGAGCTTCGCGATAATGCCATAGTAGATCTGCACATCACTCCAATAACACACATAAACACACGCATATCACCCAACACTGACAAAGTCTATTGTATTACTACTTCAAAGAAACAAGTAAAAACAGTTATAGTCCTATATTTAAGTGTAAATTCCCCAAATCACACACACAAACTTAACCACTTCACCCACAACAACACATATCAGAGTACTAATACAAACAGTAGTTCTGCAACGTACAATCAATTGGCTATTATGTGTTTTTACGAAAATAGATATTTTTTAGGGGAAAAATATTTTTTTAAAAAAACTATGCCTCACCTGGGGCCTCAGTCCGTATCGGTCCTCGCCAAAGTTGCTGATTGCAACGCAGAAAAATACAAGTAATTATATCTGCTATGCCGATTACCGCAAGCTAAAATTAAGATTTTGTATTGCGATAACGCAGACCAGTACGGAATAAGGTACTATTCGCAATAACATATTTTTATTCCGTTTTTTTCTTTTTTTTTCTTTCTTTCGTCGGAAGTTCTTACTTAATGCGAGCTGCTAAATTTTTCATAGTCTTTCTTGTTTCTATTCCCTGACAAAATCGTGTTTGTCGCTTTTGTCTTCCCGTGCATCCAAAAAGCTAGCCTTAGCCTTCGTCAGCATTCGTCCACTTTCGTTGCATCGTGTTGAATTTGTGTATTCCTTAAATATTTTTCGTCTACAGAGCGATGGGTGAGTAACTATTACCGCTTACTCGACTTGATTCCGTTGGAATGACTGAAAGCTAGAGGAAAATAGCCTATGAATGCGATGTTTCAGGAACTCTACTTCAAAATCTTTTAGTACTCGTTTGATGTTTAAACAGCGCATTATAAAATAAATCAACTTTAATAAAACTCATTGTATCAATGTGTAAAAGCATTATTTGAGACTGATGTATGAATATTTGAATAGGCTGAGTCTTGTAGCCTTAATTGAGCTATGTCCCTGCTAAAAAGCAGAAAATAATAATAATGCATTTTAAACCAGAAAATAATTTATTATTATTATCTATAAAGAATTTTTGAAGTCTGTGCTAAGTCAAACAAATTAATTCCGCATGGAGTTATCATCCAAAATAATTTTATATTAGTCACTAATTTGTTTGGCTTGGCAGACCTTTTTATTATTAGTATTATTATTATGAGATAAGAGTAATGAATTATTTTCTAGTTTTAAGCGCTTTATTATTATTATTTCGTTCTGCTTTCTGCGCTTTTATGGAAGTCGGTTAATATGTATTTTTTAAGTTTTTATTTGTAATGACAAATCTTCAATTCCTTTGTTTTGTTTACTGGTTTACTTGTACAACTGTAAGAATATATGACATGTAATTGTACTGATTCATTAAACTACTGTCTTTAAATTGCCAGCCCAGTTGCAGAGTGAGGTGAACCAATTGTTAAGTCAAAAGGGATCACTCGAACAAGAGTTGGCAGCCACGCGCTTATCTGTTGAACGTGTAGAACGAGATGGACACCAAGAGGCTGCGCGATTGCAAGCCGAAGTTTCTGCTCTCAGACAACGAGTTGACCGAGCAGATGCAGATCTCTTACGAAGCCGTCAGGAATGCTTGCGTCTTACAGAGCAAGTGGCATCCTTGGAAAGAGAGGTACAGACAACTGACACTATTACGCGAGTACGATGTAGAAATAAAATTAACGTATTACTAAATAGTAACCGCAATCATAAGTGTTTTGCAAATGTATTTTTGTAATTTAACGATGACTTTCCAGAAGATAAATTTGTTACATCGATGATTTTACTGTTTTTCGTAAGAATTTTATCAACAACATGTCTCAATATTTTGTGTAGAATAGAACTTCTTAGTGACAGTGGTTGGTTGGGATACTTGCCCGTACTGTCCGTGGTCACAGATTCAGTGCCCAATAAGGCCCTATTCTCATTAGCTTACCGCCCACGAGTAAGTAATAAACTTTATGTAATTTGAATTAAAACAATTTCAAATTCCTCTGTATGTGTAACGTTTCTTACCCGCACTTATATAATGTTCTTTCAGTATTGTTTACATGTATCATTATTACAAAACAATGACAACTGAATCTGAATGTTTTCTCCAATGAAACTAAAACAATGAAAGATTAAAGCTACATTTCGATTCCATTCAAACGTAGATAAACATATTTTATCAAATTCTGTGATGCTTTGTGTTGGAAAAGGATTTTTTAAATTCTGAAAACACAAAGATAGTAATAGCTTCAATAGATATGTTAAAATATTTCTTGTTTTTATCTCTCTTTTTATCCAATTTTCAAAAAATATGTTCGTTTCTTTTATTTAATGGTAAGTATTTATTTTCTCTTTCACTTTATTTTTTTACAAAGGTTTTTAATATTTCAAAACACATTTTTAAGTTCTAATAGTAAGCCGAAGTAAACTTTGTTACATCAATTTCTAATAATATAGAGTTAAAATGTGTAACATTGCTTGGTCATTTTATCACAGTCTTTTTTAACTTTCTTTTTATTAACTCAGTTCCGAAGAACTAGTCCGTAGGAAAAATATTAAAAATAAATTTGCTGATTAAGGAGTAAATATGCTAGCCAGTATATAGTAATGATGGTTGCTACATCATCCTATTCGGACGTACTTTTCACAACCTTTATACTGCATGAATCCAAGCCGTAATAAGTAAATTTAAAAAAAAAAAAAAAAAAAAAATGTTTATACTGACTGAACCAAGGTAATTTCGCTGGTAACAATAACACTTACAGGAGAAAATTCGAAATATTCATGAAAAATTTCGGGAAATGATTCTGAACATTAGTGGAACAAAAGAATCTAATAAACGGGAATTGAAAATCAGTTCGTTTAGAAGCTAGAGGTTTTGATATTTTCGGTGACAAATTGGAAAAGCGACTACTTGAAAATAAATGGAATGGACTAGTGCATCTTAGTTATTAAGCAAGGGGGAATGATATGTTAATGTATTTTTCAGGGATCTATTTATAATATATATAGATATACAGTGGCGGATTTAGGATATGATCAAGGGAGGGGTTAAACCATAGTTTGCAGCTGTATCTAGTGTAAAGCAGGATTGAAGCCCATTTTATCTAGGGGGCTATAGCCCCCCCTGGATCCGCGCCTGTAGACATATATATATGAGTTCCATTTCCAGAGTTCAAATAATGTGAAATATTCTAGTACAGCTTTGTCCCATTGTAATTTTCAGTTTTAATTATAATTATTAGGTAACATGAATTTTTATTTCGATGTTCAGCCTAATTTAAAAATCATAAATTGTGCAAATAATCAAAATAATTGTGACATAATATTCCATATCTTATTTTGTCACTCAATTCCGTTTCTTCCTCTCAGTATAACTGTGTTCTGTTTCTCTGTTCTCTTCACATGCATGAATCTGCTGATTGACGTATTTTCAAAGGAAATTCTATGATCTTGTTCCAGTGAATGTTTTACGAGTCTAGATTTTGTTCTACGGGTAACAGAAATCATTCCCACATGATTTATTCAGTGCCAAACTATTCGATAAATAGGCATTGCATAAACTATTCCCAAATGATATTGTTCCTTTAGAAAGGAAGAAATAATATATCAGTTTTTCAGTTCTGTCGTCTTTCACGATTACCTTGCGTAATGTTCGTTTAGGGATTTGAATTGCGCAATTGAACAAAGATCTTTACATAGTGCATTCCATTTGTAATGATTACCCTATAGAATAAAACTCCATAGAGGAATCCACAGTTTCAGTCTTCCGTTTGTTATATTACTTTTATTTTTATTTAGTAATCAGGGTTTTCCGTGAAAATATTCGTGCAAAATATAAGTATAATAGCATTTTTAGTTACTTTTATAAATATTTTAAAGTTAGTTTAGACTGAAATGACTACCTATTTAGTTTATGGTGATGAGTGGAGCAAGTAATTATTCATTGTCGTGAAGAGGACAGCTAGTCCTTTCAGACTTCCGTTTTCCATACTAACCTGAATACATGCGACATGCAATACAATTTAATAAGAGCTTTAGATTCCATGATTGTAACTTGAGTTGCGCTAAGAGCAATGGGAAACGTTCCTTAAAATATCGTGTTGTATCCGCAGTCGTATATAAAACTGTTAGACGTCCTTAATAATTGTTAAGTTAGTTTGAATTGCCGAACAAGCCCAAAGCTAGTACATCCGCTGTTTCTTAAATCGTTGTCGAGTTTTTTTCCAAAGGTTCTGGCTTCTAAGTGAAAAGTTTATCGACCCATCGCAATGAATACTTTTGTTCCAGTGATTAATAGAACTCATTTTCCAAAATTTGTACGAATATTTTGAACAATTCTGTTTAGTTTGGGTTTTCCAAGATTTATATTCATATATGAATGTCTAAATAAAAGTTTTAAATTGGAAAAAGTGATAGAATGGTTCCTTTTTTGCTGATTATGCGGCACAGCAACAACCGCAGGATGTGAAAGTTAAAGTGCGAATGGTGGTGTAAAGATTTAGGAGCAACATTATTAGCCAGGTGAGTTCCATTCTGTCTCTTTTTCCAACTTTTCCAAATTTTACCTCACAAAATGAGAAATAGATATAATTGAGAATGATTGACAATTAATACGCTATTCCACATTTTTCTTTGACAACTCATCTTTATCATTATCATTACGATTATATCATCAATTTCATAAGAATAAAAGTTTTATTATTATTATTATTATTTTCAGTGTGTTTTTAAATCAATGTAATTTCCCTCTTTCATCTTTTCTTTTGATTTTTTTTCACTTTCCTTCACATTTTACCGTTTTCTGTCCTTAGATTTTTTCTTCAAATTTTTGATAAGTAGCCTTTTTATAAATGAAAACTGTGTGAGGTTAAAATTGTTTATGAACATTATGAAAAATCGGAGCCGGTAACGTGATTCTGTAATCCAGCTCTGCCTGCTCGAAGAGAGGTAACACGTACACAACTAGAGACCTCGATAAAAATTAGAACTAGGTCTTATATAATTTTCCCAATGTTTGAGGAGGATGAAAACTGCAAGATGGATTTCCACGTCACTTTATCTGTGTGTGAACCTAACAAATTACCTTTATTTTCGTTTATTTTCAAGAGTTGGAACAATAAAAGATAAACCTTTTATTTCCTGTTGTTCCCTATACTGGGACAGGAAAGTTACAATGCAAAGGATAAGAATTTGTAATAGTTGAAAGAAGAAACAATAAAATTCCAGATTCACTTAGTATCAGCTAATCAAAAAGTTGATGCACATGTGGAAGATAGAAGGCTTACTTTGACGAAAACAGATTTGATCATTGGAAGTAATTGCCTGCGTAATCTACATAGAACCTTTCGCCAACGAGACGTAGGCATTTCAGTACCTTCCGATAGAATGAAGCGTTTATGCAAGCGAAGGCGACATTGTCCTAATCATTCCTATTTCTGATTCTTCTGTTTATCATATAGTTATCAGAGACCAGAGAAAAGTAATAATCGGTTGGTACGATTGGTAAAATGTTTGGAAAATATGGAGGGTGAGTTAATAATTTCCATCCCATACATTTTTTTTTTTTTTTTAATCTTCTCCAGGATCATCCGTGCTATGTGAGAGCGAACATTACCCTGGAAATGAAGAGTGACTATTCCGTTGATCAATGCAGGCTGCCCTTATCGGAGTATATCCGCAGCGTTTTGTAGCTGGCCATAGTACAAATCCATGTTGACCGTTTGATTATCGGGTTGCACCTTATAGTGGACAATTCCAACCCCTATCCACCAATAACAGAAAAATAACTTCTTTGGGTGCAAGTGGAGCTTAGATGTCTGTGGTGCCAGTTCCCGTGGTGTTCACTTCTAATATTTTATGATCGCTTGGAACTTTTGTATAACACCTATCTCTCAGTACGTTAAAACTCCATGCAGAAAAAGTCTATATTGTGATGGGAATAATAGAGAGGAGTGGATACTGAAAATTTGTTGTCTGGTCTCAGTCCATGGGGCATCCATTTGGACAGCTACCACACTTTACCCCATTTCACAGCTACCTTGATGTAAGTGCAATCAGATGAAAGGATTGCTTACCCGATGGAAGTTCCTGACAAGTCTAACTTCGATATATTTCAATATATGATCGTTGATGGTTAGTTGTTCTCCACGAGGTTTTTCTTACACTTACTGCATTCTCTCCAAACGTCCTACGTTTCGAGCTGTCATAGCTACCTTTGTGCTCAAATTGTCTACATAAAGCAGACATGTCTGAATAATATATCTTTACACATTCACTGATGGATTACATAACTACTACAAACATATTATTATTTTGCACATGTCTATACACTCTATGCTTCGTTATATGCGGGGTCATTGGGAACGCAAGTTCAAATATTGAAAAGTGTAGAAACTTTTCTAATTTGCGAATAGGAAAAGCTCAAGATTTGGAGGAAGAGAAAAAAATAGAGTTAAAACATATTTCTGTGTTTAGGGGAATATTTTTGTGCAGTTGAATGTAACAATTTTAAATTGAATCATACATGCCAGATAAATAAAAACAATTTGTCATGAGATTTCATTCTTTATATCATTTTCATAAATCTTTATTTCTCTTTAATTTACTAGTGGCTTTAAATCACAACACTTTTATTAGCCTTTAATATCTTATATATCTCTCAATATTAGCATTTGATATTTTATTGCTTGTATATTTTAGATTAGTTCGTTATTCTTAATTTTTGTATTTGATATATATTACATTTCGTCTGGTACAACTTTCATTTTCTTCAATCTATATTAATTTGCAATTTGTAATGAAAAATTACAGAATTAATTTTCTTGTTTCTGTACTAGTAAATTTTGTTTTCATTAAGTATAACTGTTTTTAACTAATTTAATTATCATGTTAAGTTGAGCTTATGATTATGGTTAAATATTCCGAGTATGAAGTCCAGTAATTAATAGTTCTATATAATTGTTATGTAATTTTGTTTGCAATCATAGGAGTTCAGTTTTTCGTAACAGATGTTGTTTTACTCCTTCTGTAGGTCACTCTTGCCAAATTTTCCCACGATAGTCCTTCAAAGAGCCAATCTGCTAGTAGTCCATTGAAATCATCCGCACTTTCAGATAATCGTGAACAAGAATTATCCTCAATGATCCAAGATATGGAAGCCAAACATGGTGAGTGCATTAAGGTTATGTTACATTTTTTCTTTCTTTACCTACTATCTGCATCTGTTGCAACACCTGACAGCGCTGGCTACAAGTTTATTCTTTTCTTACCATACTTTGCTCTTCTTTCACGATTCATACATATTTTTTTTTCTATTTCTTCTTTCACAAGATGTTAAATTCACTTAAATGCGGCTTTGCTATCAGTATTGATATTTTTCTTGTTGTAACTTACATGTATTTTCACTCATGTTTTTTGTAAAGCTAACGTACATGTTCTTCTGATTGTCGTATTATGTTCAATATAATTGTGGTTATTTTTACTTCTGAAAGCCATTCGTACCACTGCAAAATTCACATGGTCCGTCAAGCATCATTATTCGCTCATGTATTTACGTGTTTGTGTTCAAAACTTTTAAAATACAGATAAAAGTATTCGTGACTTCCATTTTACTTATAATAAAATTGATCCGAAATAAAAGGGAAGAAAAAAGAAAAAAAATGATAAATAAGAGTTTATTATTGTTCGACCTAATTTATCGTCGATATTATAAATGTCACTAGTGATAATTTGCGCTTTTTCTGATAACATTGAATGGTAGATAAAGTACCGGAGTTCTTCAAAAAAGTAGTTGTACATCTTACTTCAGATAAATCCTATGTGCCACTTTAAAATGATTATTCGGAATATAACATGAACTTCATTATAAGCATAGGGACAAAATCTATGAAATGCTTACTTTATCTTATATATGAAGTTATATCACTACCTACTTTAATGGCAATCTAGATTTTCTTGGCTGTTCCTTCAGTATGACTTTGAATCAGGTATCAAGTTAGCTTTCTCTTTGATTAACTTATGCTTCATAGTAAGCCAAATTTGGAGCTAATAACTTTGAAGTCCAGTGAATTTATATGTCAAATGAAATGTATCTCGCCTTTCAGGTGCTCTTCAATTCAATCAATCCAAACAAGACATTCTAATGCAGTTGTCTTCTTGACGCTGTAAATCCACAATATATTTTTCGTCATTCAGAATCTGTACAAATAGCTTCATTATTCACCAATTCACAGAATCCACAAATCTCATGCTATTGTACTCGAGTCCAGTTTCAGCACTAACAAACATGACACTTTAACTTCTAGTTTGTACAACTTTCCAGACACATTCTACATTTTTAAAACTCCTAGTCTTCCCCAAAGACGGTCATTGTTCGAATGTAACCGAAGTTGGATTTATCAGACTTAACATTTCCACTGTTCAATCATGAATGACGATGTGTTTTGGAATGTCAGATTGTCTGCTTCCTTTCCTTCTAGTAGTTATAACCTTGAACACCCCTGGACTACACAGTTGAAAATTGTGAATTCATGTAGTGCTTCCCTAAGGAATCGTTCTAATACAATTTGACAGAATTCGTCATTGGTATGGAGCAGTCCGTGATAAATCTAGACACATTCAGTAATTACTAGTTGCCTCAAACATCTAGGACTTTGATTTGTGAGTATCCACTTACTATCACTATAATCCTCTGTTGAAATCGATTGTGTCAATACCTCTGTCACTGTAAATCGATATTGCTTGTTGTAGACGAGGACCTCCAGGAGTTGCAACCATCTCTTCTGTGCTATAACCATGCTCTCAGCTAAAAGCAGTAGTTCCTCTTTCGGTCATGTCACTTTTACGACTCATAGCACAGCCAGAAAATCCACAATACATTAACATTTTTGAATGGTACAAACACTAGATATTCACCGTAATCCTTTAGTAATTTTATCATTACTGTGTACAAGAACGTACGCGTTCCTTGTTATAATCTGAATATAGCCTTTTCCTTCTGCATTCGATAATATTATGTCCAGTATGTTAATTAATAACATTTATATATCAATTCGGTGACTATAATGACAGCTTGTATTATTTAAGAATTTTCAGAATTTATGATGACCTTATATAGATGATTGCAACTGTTTTGGGCGATGTTGTTTGGTTGGCTTCAAAAGTTGAGTTCCTATCGTAAAAACGTTTAAAAGTAAATAATTTCAGACTGACTTGATTTTTTTTAAAACAATACTATATACTAGTTGTGAGTTCACACTAGTGGTGTTGTAATTAATTAACATAAATAGAAGTTTCTGCGATCTCGTACTGATTGAAGCTGTAGGGTATGCCAGGTACATAGATTTCTTTAAAATGAAAACATTTTGAACTGACTGTATAATGTATAGTTCCGTTATTTTTATTACATGTAGTCAGTTTTATCGTAGACAAGTCGAGAAGTAAAATACTATATCTGTCCTCATTACTCTGCTAAATACCCTTTCCCTTTCCCTAAACTTATGGAAGAATCATACATGTCTTAAATAAGTTTCTCAAAATATTTATGGTATTGGCAGTCTTTCGAAAATTATTACCATGAAGAAATCAGGCGTATAAATCTTTCATAGTCTGGTAGAAACTTGCTTACATTTATTCTATATTTAGACAAAGTACTTTGAACTTTCGTTTTACTAGAACTTGTGGTTTGTGCATGTATGTGGCCTTATTTTTTTATTATTTGAACATTATTTGGTATTATTTTATTGTTTCTAATATTAAATAAGAAAATATATTTTACCTCTTTTGAAAGATTTTTACTGTAGCTTTTATTTTGGTCAGTAGTTGAATAATGCTTTGCCATTAGTGCCAAAAACACTTGTCACCTGCTTCTTATAACACTGCGGTGACAATGTGGTGAGTAACACAATCAGATTTTTGCTTGTTACAAGATAATGTGGGTTCAGATTTTCTTTTCAATGTGCATCAAAATGATGACATTTAAACATAAAAAAAATCAAGCCTGAAGAAAGAGAAATGAGATTATGTGTAAATCCAATTTCAGCACAAACTGTTGCTGAGCTAGAAGGCATGATTCAGTCACAGAACCAACTGATGGATAAACTCAAAGACGAATGTCATTCCCTTACTCAGAAGCTGGAGGAAGCATCAGCACGACACAAGTAAGATATGATAAATTCAGAATAAGACATAAAAATATTCTTACATCCATAATATGAAAGGGAAAATATAAGGAAAGAGCTATCTGTGTTGTATGTAAAAGTATAACTCATACTTTTTACTATCTTCTTCAGTAGTTTTATCTGACAGAAAAAAGTGATTGTGCATAAGAAGGTATCACTAATGGCAGATCAATTAATATTTACTTTCGTTTTTTTCTAATTTTTATAATAGTAATGCTTCGTAGTATTTTTATTTTTCTACTTAGATATATTTTGAATTCTTGCCGTTATTGCAAATAATGCAGTAAAAAGTTGTGTGGAAAAAAACAGTAAGATTCTAACTATTATAGAACTCTGGTTAAGTTCGTGTTTCGTGCGAATCGTATGTTATTTTTATTCAGTTGAAGAGCTGAATAAGTTTGTCACTGGCTTGTAACTAAAGTAAATTTCCAAAATCAGGTTTCAGTTCTGTACTTGTATCATAATGATAAATCAGGATTACAAAAGGCTTGAAAATACTAGTTTCATGTATACCTCAAAACTTGAAAAGAAAAAAGGGTAATAAATTAAATCTAAATTGTCATTTTAAATGTAATTAGATAACTGCTAATAACTCTAATATGAATAACTTTTATGCAGGATCAATTTTGTCAACCATAAATTTTCGTTTCGTCTGGATCAAGTTGAAAAGAGACCAATAATTTTTTCCCAAATCTAACACATGTGACAACACGTTACGTCGTAAATTTTACATTTTTTGTATTTAAATCCAAAATATTATATATATATATATATATATATATATATATATATTAACTGTTTTAATATTTTTTATAAAAAAGAGGCAAGTGACACGTGTTTTAATAAGAAGGTAATTTTATCAAAAGAAAATTTCAACTATATACTTGTAACCACGTTCATATATTGTCATATATTCCATATGTGTCGGTAAAAGAACAAGAACAAAAGCGGAGGTTATAAACTTTTAATATCCTAAGACAACATTTAACTGTAGTCCGCGGACTACAAATGGTCCTCGAAAAGTCCCCGAATAATTCTCTTCACTTTGAACATTACTCCTGAAAAGACAGAAAAATGAAATCGTAATGAATTTCATACACAGTAGTTAGGAATCTCAAAATAGTTTGTAAATTACATAAGTAAGCTTCTTTTATTTTCCCTCTCAGGACTGATATTTTATGATATTTATTATTCTATTAATAGCTTTATTATGAAGAGAAAGTAATATGCTATTCCTTCCATTAACAGCAATTTAAAATTAAATGAATTTTAATTAATTTTCCTTCAAAAATATTGCTATTAACGTATTTTCAAAATACATAATAAATTTGCTTTCAAAAGAAACAAGAGTTTTGTGCTCTATAGAACATGCTAACTAATAAACTGGTCCTCACTTAGAGAGAGAGAGAGAGAGAGAGAGCTAGCTGCCTTAAGATAATAGATCAAACAGAACAAATCGTACTATATTTCGGCATGAGCCATAAGTTTTATGAACTTGACCCCGTAAGTTTTAAGCGGTACATTTTATCTTACAGATAATCTATTTAACGACAATAGGCAGTGCATTCACAGCACTTACCGGCCGTGTTGTATGTGTTTCGATTTCGACGTATTTGCTGACTTTAAACATTTTACACTACTAAAACCGTGATGAACGGGATAGTTAATACTCATCAAATTGAACTTTCAGTGTCTGATGAATTTCATTCCTATCACGCCTTCTTTTCACAAAAATTGTATACCATTAATACAGGGAAACTGACGCACATTTTTATTTGCTATTTTCTTTTTGGAATGCGGGAATTGACGTGACAATGCAATTCAGCGAGAAAAGTGACATCTCTTTAGGTCACTGTTGCCAAACTCACAATAATGGCACGCATTTATCATTTATTTAAAAGCAAAATTATTAAAATCCAATTCCAGGTCAAATTTAAACACCTCTCTGTTTAGGTCATATATACCAGTACGAAGAAGTAAAAATGATAGTAATATTTAATTTATTGTGTTCTTTAAATGTATTTTGATAAATTGATATGTAAATCCATTTATATAAAATTTAGTTTTGACTCATAGAATAATGGGACTCGGTTCATTCGGTAATAAAGTGAATTTAATGATGATTGTCTCTCAGTAGAAGTAGTAGAAAAAAACGATCTTTGCATATTTTGACCTTGATTGTGACTCTTTCTAATATTAACCTTAAGTTGTAGTGGATAAACTTTAATTCAAAATTTGAAAGAAAGAGATGTCATCATTTATGTTTGATGGATTAATTCTTCTTATGGGATATTATGGGATATTCATTTCATAAAGATATAACTAGGCTTCGGATTTTCAGGTTCCAAAAGGTTCAAATTAGGATGGTTTCCAAAAATGTAGTTTGGATTTTACTTTTTACATTGCAGAAAAGGGCATTTTAGTACATTTGATTATATTTTAGCAGTTTTTTAGTTGTTGCACACTTCGAAATTTATCTTTTAACACTAGTTTAGTAAACTTTAAGCTGACCAGTCTTGTACGAAGTAAAAGTATTAATAAAACTTCCCTCAACTTGAATTTAGAACTTTGTAGCCTGTTTAAATCTACAATGAACCTTATATAAAGTTTCCAATATTTGAAATCTTGGAAAAAGCACAAACATCATTTTTCTAGATTCATACTAAGGAAGAAAATATTTTGAGTTATTGTGTTTCTGTTGCTTTTTACGTTACTGAATAGCATAAACAAAAGAATATTTTCACTCTCTGTAGCTACACTGAATAACAAAATACTTTCATTTAACTTTCCTAGAACCACATTGAGAAAGAAATATTCTGAGTTATTGTGTTTTCTGTAATTTTTACGCTGCTAAATACCGCAAACAAAGGAATAAGTTCACTTTCTGAAATGGCACTAAACAACAAAATATTTAAAAAGATTCTTTGATATGAACGTTTTATCGTTTGTCAGAATTCTCAAATGCCGAAAAACTGCTTTCTACAACATATGATGTAAAAGGTGTATTTCATACTGGATATTTACTAGGAGTTCCATGGAAAATTTTCTTGAATATTGTCTGTACGAGGAACTTGACTCTCTAGCTTTGCCTACTCGAAGTTAGATCTCCTTATTCACCACAGATTACAAAGGAATATACTACGTAGAAGGAGCCTTGTTATTGCATTGTTGAAAACGATTGATATTTCGTGCGTTAAAGAAAAGTTAAAAATAACTGTAAACGGAAGTTTAGAACATTATAGTTTCTAATAGCTAATGAAATATATTTTAGGTTTTAACTCCCGAATTAGGAGATTTTAGGTCCTATAAAATTATTATATTCTTGCTCAAAGCAACTTGAAATATAAAGAAAACACGAAATTTCTCCATTAACTACACAGGAATAAAATAGGATCAAAATTAAGAATCCAAAGCTTAGATATAACTTAAGGAGGAGGAAATTTATTTATGGGCGGAAATGTGCGTGGAGTTCTGAACTGAAACGCGATAAAATACAGTTATACATTGCATTGTTTACTGCATACGAATAGTTTCTCTTATCTAAAGGAATATGCTCAAAATGCTGTGTACTGTTATGAAGTAGATATGCAGAATAGTTATCCATTTGGAATGGATTGTTTATACATGTGTTTCACAAGTACATATGAAAATTGTAAACTGATGAAACTGGAGTTTTAAATATGTTATTTTGAGACAATGCGGTTTAGATAAGTTGAATAATCTCACCAAACTTTATACTACGAAAGCTACTTCTAAAGAAGCTACGATTTATTAAAAAGTGCCTAGCTGCCTAAAAGGCTCTTTTTAGATGTACCACGGTG
Source organism: Thermobia domestica (assembly GCF_964235325.1). Lineage (NCBI taxonomy): Eukaryota > Metazoa > Arthropoda > Insecta > Zygentoma > Lepismatidae > Thermobia > Thermobia domestica. Next base: position 195,800,986 of record NC_137462.1, on the reverse strand, counting down.
GGTTAAAATTTCTGATCGTAAGTCATTTTGATGAAGAAGGGCCAATAATATAATTTCCTTCATTTAACCTTGCCACGTTCTTACGAAAAGATTCTATTTGACCGACAAAAGGCTATATGAGTGAAGATTCGGGTAAGTCAAGCTCATAAGGTAGAGAGGTCACATGTGCAGGATTGCAGAAAAATAATAAGATTGTATAACTCAAATGTTTGTAAAAGTTATAATATTGTACAGGGTGGCCCAAAAGTAGGTATACAATCCTGTGTATTATATATATATCGGTCTGTATACCTACTTTTGGGCCACTCTGTATAATACTGTGTTATTTTTCTACAAAATAATAATTGTGCTTTGAAATAGAACTCCTTCGAGTAGATGGAACTAGTGATACTTCATGGATCAGACTAGGTTAGCGACTTTCTAGTGAATAGTGTCTTGTCAGCACATCGGGTATTATTTTTTTCTTCTGAATGGGAATCCTTTTTCGCACGAGCTTTTCTCTAGTTACTTCGTGATATGAGATGAACACTAAGAAACACGTACACGTTTCCCTCACCCAGAAAATAAACCAGAAACAATACTCCACTTTCATAGCGCTTGGAATGTTATAATTGGTTGGTCTTATTCATTGGCCAGGAAGAACCTGTTTGAATGTGTGTAAAATTGGGAAAAGAACTGTTTACGCAGTTTTGTGTCAATCTACTTGACGGTCATTGTTCTTACTGTGTATGATATATATATAATATACAACATACACAGTAGGAACAATCTATTTAATTAATTAAAAACAGAGTGAGATAAACTTATTTTTTAGTCCATAGTCACATTTAAAAGATAAATAATAATAATAAAAAATATAACACACCAATGATTAAAATTTGAATATAAATGTGATAGTGGAGACCACAGCTGCAGCTTAGTATCGATATAAGATTGAAACCAGTTTGATTTGTGATAAATAAATAAATAATGCTTCAACTTGTTTTAGTTTATAAGACAAGAGTAACAAAAAAATTAATATAATTCAGTTCTAAATCTTTTGTTTTAATATAGTTTGACGTAAACATTTCATCTGCAGGGCTTTAACATCCCATATATAGAGGGTTCGCCTTATCTTCTTCACTTCTTTTCGTCAATTTATCTGTTCCTTGTGTAGTATTAATTGTATAGAATAAATTAAGTTTACGTATAAAATGACGTGGAATGTGCCTAATAAATGGAATCAGTATGAAGAAGGTAATTAATTTATACTAAATAATTGTGTTTGCTCGTTCGTATGGTGCTGCTATTGTTTTGTGGTAGTTCGTAATTAATGTTAAACTCTACTGTTAAGATATTATATGTCGCTTAGTGCTTTACTTGATATGTAATGGCATTAAGTTTTCGTAGTTCTTACTGTAAATATCGTTTATTTTTTATGTCTAATGAAATGCATTCTCTTTATTATAATTTCCTTTGGAACAACAAAAGTGTGCATATGTGTTTTACCAATTAATAGATTGCGTTTGTGTATCAGTGTTCCGTTGATAGTAATTTTGTCTTGATATAAATACTTCATTTTTAAATTCCACGCATGTATTCTTTAGGTTAGTAGAAACAATGAAATGAGAATTTAATGCTGCTGAATAATTGGTAGAATGTCAGAAAGGTAATATCACTACCAAACCAACATTTTATGACCAAGGTTCTTTCACTTCAGAAGTAGATATCCTACTGATACATCGTGATATAGGTTATTTAAGTCGTACTCATGTCTTGCATGGTGTCGACCGCATTGTGATCACTGATTCGATCAACTATCTACTGAGCGATCGTGATATGGACTGTTCAAGTCATACTTATTTCCTTTTACTTGCCCTGCCATCGATCACAATATGACTACTGACTGGGTGAATCATGCTGGGTGAAGTAATTTTAAATTGGAAAATAATATTACGACTTATTAAAGAGTGCTACGTGTATTTAGTGCAGGACTACAAACATTATGAGGGGCGCAGTGGCTCAGTGGAGAGCGTTCACCTCTGGTGCTTGGGGTCCCTGGTTCGATCCCAGCTCGCGCCCTGTGGACTTCGTGGTGGACAAACACCGTGCTCGTGGGTTTTCTCGGGGTTCTCACGTCTCCTCCCACTTTCTTCATTCCACCATTTCATTCATTTCTCATCATCACCGTCTCCTTTAGCCTAACCGGTATAACCGTGGGACGTAAAACTGAAAGATTTCATTTAATTTTTCACAAACATAATGAAATAGATTATTTGAAGAAATATAATCCATTTCCTGTTTTACGGCAACACTTGTTTGCAGTGCTATACGGCTTACTGTTCTTGTACTGTACATTATGAATAAATAATCAGTAGTATTGAGAGTAAGAGTATATCATGGAAAACACTCAACACAAGAGGAAATAAATCACATGCTCATTGCGACAGATATGTAGGTATTCACATCATTGTTCTATTATGTACCAAGTTAAATGGATTTGGGTTACCAAGCAAGAAATAAATAAATAGAGCATATGTTTCTTCAATAATTTAGTCTAAGTCGAAGATTATGTTACATTTATCTTCATAACGTATGAAGGTTTAATTATCATAATAAATATAAGTTAATAAATATCTACTATGATTCTAACATAAACTTAAATACCACACTATCGCGAGCGGTGATTATATTCAATGAGAAAAAGCGGAAAGGCTATTACTCACCGCAAAAAATATGTAGCAGAATTTTCTTCTACATGCAACAGGTAGCGCTTTCGGAAGCTGCTACTTCCTTCATCAGCCTGTGGTAGACTTCAAAAAGGATGAAAAACATGTAGGATGGTTAAAAAGTTAGGATATGTAAAAAACCAAATCTTCTGTCAAACATTAAAACTCACGGGAATGGAAACTCACTGGCGTGGTTCACTTCTGTTTGCTGTTTTCTGTTCTTGCTTTTCAAATACGAACGTGCTCAGTTATTCCAGTACAAATGTTCCTTTTCGATTGACCTATATACACTTTATCACACTGACATTTCATCCGATAGACGCCACTGCTTTGTAAAGGTCAATAAAAAATGCTTTAAAATTGGTTATGTATTTATCTATAGATTTTGGAGGAACTTCTGAAATTTTGATGTGTCTTTGCAGAATCATCTTTATTTTTGCTGAAAAATGTGGAACCAAAGGGACACCAATCCATCTGTCAGTTACTGCATCTATTGTTGGTTGATGGTGGGTGCCGACGATCTCCTGTTGTACAGTCCGCAGCAAAAAACCTGCAACGTGAGCATTTAAGTTTATTGTGAAACGACAAAGTCTTTTGCTTCAAAATAAGTGTGCAGGGGAGGACGCTGAGGTTTCTCCTGGCGTGATTCGAGCCACTTAGACGTTATGTTGACTCCCTGGGCTGTTAGGCGTAGTTTCACAATAAACTTACATGCTCATGTTGCAGGTTTTTTGCTGCGGACTGTACCTGTTTGTACCATTTTAACAATAAAGATTTTTGGAATAAAAGATAAAGATACTCTTTCCCCTATACTTTCTAATTTGGTACTGGACATGTTTGAAACAAATATCCTTCCTAAATTTCCTTATATTAGATATTTTCGATATGCTGATGATACGTTGATTTTGTACAAGGACCCTCAAGAATTAAATAAACTGTTCGATGAGCTTAATCAAATTCACCCTAGAATAAAATTTACGAAGGAACTTGAAGAAAATGGTGCTCTTAACTTTCTTGACATTACCATTGAAAGACATAACAATAAATTGTTACTTCGGTATACCGCAAACCTTCTGCTGGTACAAAATATATCAACTTCAAATCATCACATTCATGGCTTCAGAAATTAAAAGTTTGGAAAAACTTTTTTAGGAGAGCTCTTTTACTTTCAGACCTCTCTGAGGATCTCAATAAGGAAATACAGTATTTATTACAAATTGGACAGGAAAATGGTTTCTAAATATCTTTATTGGTCAATGGAACAAACAGGTACAACAGGAGATCGTCGGCACCCACCATCAACCAACAACAGATGCCGTAACTGACAGATGGATTGGTGTCCCTTTTGTTCCACATTTTTCAGCAAAAATCAAGATGATTCTGCAAAGACACAACATCAAAATTTCAGAAGTTCCTCCAAAATCTATAGATAAATACATAACCAATTTTAAAGCATTTTTTTACTGACCCTTTACAAAGCAGTGGCATCTATCGGGTGAAATGTCAGTGTGATAAAGTGCATATAGGTCAAACAAAAAGGAACATTTGTACTGGAATAACTGAGCACGTTCGAAATCTCGGAATCCGCAACAGCGCTACCTGTTGCATGTAGAAGAAAATTCTGCTACATATTTTTTGCGGTGAGTAATAGCCTTTCCGCTTTTTCTCATAAACTCAAGTTCTTTTTTTTTATTATTATTATTCTTTTTTAAGACTGACTTGAGATTTCCCTTTAAGATTCATTAAGTTTACGTTGTATGCAACTTAGAAAAATTTGACAAGTCAGTTTAAATTCCCTCTCAAAATATTTAACAATTCTAAGTAGTTTCACTTCTAATAAAGTCAGTCCCCCATTGAAGCGTGTTAGACTTCAACGTAACGATCACCAAGCCAAGGACATGAATGTAACGCCAACAGCTATACAGTCCATTCCCGCCAACTCGTCTTTGTCCCAACAGGACACCAAATATTTTCTAATTATTTTCCAGGATTCACTCACCTGCATCTGCTCAGGTCCGTAACATTACTGGGCTACTGTTTATTAACGGTACAGTATCTCATCTGGTGAGACATATGTTTGTAGTAAAGTGGTTGTCTTTTGGTAGGAGGGGGTGATCGGCATAAAGGTGTTGTAGTACATTGCTTTTGTGGATCAATAATTAAATTCCACTAAGAATCATTCGTGACAAAAAATGGTTGGCTTCAAGAGTTAGAAGTTCACAATACTTTCACCGTAATTCAGAAATTTGTAATTCTTATCATATCTATTTACCTTTCTGTGCTTATGTTATAAAACTGATCGTTTAATAAAGTCTTAAATTCATGAAAACTATACGTAATAGAATAGTTCAACATTACTTTCATACGAATTTTTTTCAAAATTTATTTTACGTATAATTTCTCCAAGGTTTGGAAAAAATTATCATTAAAAAAAGAAAAAGAAATTTCAAGAAAATTAATATATATTAATATATGGCTAATTCCATTTGTGACTTACACGACAACAGACGGCAGTAAATATTATGTATTAGAAAAGTTATAAGATATTTTCATGGGCAAGTTTGAGGTTATAAATATTTAAACCTGTAAATATTTAAATATGTAAACAAAATGGCTGAAATAAGTCTCTAAATATACACGTGACTTACACGACAGTAGGAGACAACGTATTTTGAATAACGGTTAACTATATGAAAATTCTGTTCTTTTACTGCTTCGAGGAAGCTAAAACTTTCTAGAAATGTTAAGTAGATACCAAGTTACAAGGCCAAAACAAAGTTATTATAATTTCTATATTTCTTTTAAAATATATGCCACAAATATAATGTGACGCTCATGACATAAAGTTGTGACTTACACAACAAGTCTAACATCATGTCTTCGTTTAATTACACTTTCAACACCTGTTGGACGATAGGGTGGCACTAAAGATTTGGAGAGATAAAAGGAAGCTAACAAGCAAAACAGGAAGTTAACAGTTCTTTTATTCGAGCAAAATTTGTCGAATTCTAATTTGTATCTGTGATCGATACTTGGTTCACTTAATTTCTGTTTGACGTCCGTTAATGCAACAAAGGCCTAATCTTTCTGTTGTGGACAATAACATTCTTTACTTTGATGGTAATGGCAAAGAGATGTTACATACAGTTCTTCTGATTCTTTTCTCCGCATCCAACAACATATTTAGTAGTTCTTTTACCGGCGAAGGGCACTAATACCCAGTCTCCAGTGGAGTATTTTCTTTCACTTCGTCGCAGCGTTTATTTCCTTCACATGCGCCAATGAATTGTCCTGAAATGAAATCAAACTTCCTTCGTGGTGAAGATGTATCTTAGATAAGGTAACATTCAATCATACGCTGAAACACAATGAAAGTAGTGATAGTTTCGTGTTTCTAGAATATTACATATTTCCTTCTTATGGGGTTTCCATTGGCGCATCAGCTCAAAAATTCTTGAAGTATATTCTTCACCACAGTATATTACGTTAATGTTCGGATATAACCTACGCACGCTCTCAGTAAATTCTCCAGGAGATTGCGGATCAATTTGTCTCATTGTGTTACCATCGATAGTGCCTTTGCTATAAAATGTAGCTGAAAAATGCCAAGACATTTCAACTTCCTGCAACGTTATTGAACAAAGTGAATAATGTTCTGCACTATTATCCGACTGATAATGCACGTTGTTGATCGGAAATCCCGGATGACGCCTTTCAAAATCTTCCATAAGTGTAGAATTAAAACAAGCAACTGCAAACATATCTTGATGTATACAGTCAGATATAATTACGTACGAATCATGTTCTGTGGTTTCATTTTCTCCAGGAAAATATATTATTGCAGTTTACATTGTACACCTATGTGATATCCAGTGAGCGGTTTGTATCTCGTCTTGGTACATAAAACAGCAATTTTCACTAAAATCCATTTGATGCAATATCATTCTTTTCAACTTCTCTATCTATTTCCGCTCCCATTCAGCTTCTGAATTAGGCATATCTGAAAATGCAATAGAAACGACGAGTGTTACATATCTGACATGTCCTAATTTCATAAAAACCTTAAAGTAAACTTTGTTGTGACTTACATATTTTCATTTGAATAAGCATGCTTCCTACCAAGGAAACATGACAAAGTAGTAGCGTGCTAGCTTTTGACTAGGGAGGTTGCGGGTTTAAAACCTATTGCTGGCAATCCTGACTGAGATTTTCCTCATTCACACCAGGCAAATGCCGAGATGATACCCTTTCAATAGCCCTGAACGAATCCTTTCCCAAATGCCCACCTCCGTCCTATACTGGCCTAAACCTTAGATGCCTCAAGGCAATAAACACCAATTTACAAGCATGTTTCCAAAACAACGAAAGAGTACGAGAAAACTAATAATAGTATTAAGAGTAGCTGAAGCTATAAACTACGGAACTACATACGTCGGCATTGTTGTAAAGACAGTAAATACTTTCTGTCAAATTTTTTAAAACTCCGTTCTATCACATTGATTCATATTGTTTAACTTTTCATTCATTTGTTACATTTATATTTCAGTCAAGTACACTTTATACACGTACTTCATAATATTGCTTTTATCCTCCTAATCTTTCATTATCTTACACTAAACATGGCGCCTAATACATTCATTGAGTTATCAGTCCATTGTTTATACGTTTTACTGCAGTTAGCTACTATTGGCAATGGGGTAACATTGCAACAAAATGTAAATTACACGACAGGGAAAGAAATGTGACTTACACGACATATTATATTTTGTATTTAAAAGAGTTATACATATTATTTCGGGACTTTTTGCACGGCCTTTGATTACCTTCTGTCCAAATGAAGAAAATTTAGAATTACAGGTTTCTTGTTTAACTATGTATATAGATGGTTATGTTTTAGCGTGACTTACACAAAGCCTACTTGAATAAATCAATTATTATAATCTTCTTGCTATTATTAAGTTATGTGCAAAATAATGACACGGATGTAAACACAAACAGTATCTTAATAAATACCATGCGCGATCTTCACTTACCAACAGTAATTAGCAGGAAAAAACTTTGTGTTAAAATCCCACTGTAGGTACGATCTTCTAGTGATATATATAGTATATATAGTATATAGTATAAAATGAAAGTGACCATGTTTGTAACTTCATATTTCTTGAACCACGAGACCAATCTCGAACAAATTTTCCACATAAATGAGGTCCGAACCTGGGATGGTTTTTATCATTTCACTTTGACGGTGCTACGAATGGGAAGGAGATATATTTAAAAAAGTTTGAAAATGACCGATATTAGTGCCGAATTCATAGTTCTTGAGGTCGCTGAGATGGACAGTGACACCTCCGATGCCGTTTAAATCCAAATTCACCCCTTTATGTCCGAAATGAAACGTATTCTCCCAATGCGAAGAATGGGTATTCTGTTAGTGTTACAATAATTGTGTTTTCGTGTACTTAAATAAACAGTATGGTGTGTGATATGCGGTCATCATGTAAGCTATGATTGATTCGAAACTAATAAATAGATAAATTTTTGTTTTTCTTTTCAACATTTGTACATTCGAATATACTAATGACTGATTGTACAAAGTGCTGTGTTTGGCTGATCGCTTTCATCACACTATAAATAAAGAAGAAGAAGAAGAAGAATAAGAATAAGAAGAAGAAGAAGATGATGATGATAATAATGATGATGATTATGATGATGATGATTATTATTATTATTATTATTATTATTATTATTATTATTATTATTATTATTATTATTATTATTATTATTATTATTATTATTATTATTATTATTATTAGCAGCCCACTATCATCATCATCGACATCCATACTACATAGTGCAATAGCAAAGGATAGTGCTTCAAGTCTGGTAGTAGAAAAGTACTATTACTTGACCGCACTGACTGAAATTTTCTTAAGTTTCTCTTAGTCTTGTAAAGTAAATACAAATGTTATCTGCAATAGCCGTGACCGGTCCAGAAGAAAGTCTTTGGGAGTTGCCATACAACACAGATAGGTTGAGTCTTCGAAAAACTGGATACGCTAAAAATATATACAACTAACTTTACGTATGTCAGTCGTAATATATCTGAAACGAGGCAGATAATAATGAAGATAGAAATAAACTCATGCTAATAAAAGGCGTTCTAACGATAGAAGTTGTAGTCTTTTGAAGAAAAAATAGGTTATCTACTACATGAACATATTATCATTCTCACCAACAATAAATTTCATTTTTGCTCCTTTCAAAGCTTCATCATCCATCCATGTAGAAAACTATATCAAGCATGAATGCATGTACTAAACTTTAAAATAAATATTAGTGAATTTTTATTTTTAGAAAACATAAGTACCTATGTATATTTTTTCAGCCGATTTTTGTGAGGCACTGATTTTTTAGACCAATAACAATACTTTTTTCAGAAAGGAGAAATCAACATTAAGAACAGAAAAAGCAGTGTTGTCTGAAAATTTGGCAGATGTTGTAGAAAACTGTCAGAAATTACATAATCAATGTGTAGAGCATGGTCTTTTATATGAAAAAATGTCACGACGAATGGAGGAACTGGAATTACAAGCCAAACAAAGTTCTGAACAGGTCAGCTAAGTTTTTCCTGTGTGTTGTATGTTACGGGCATTCTTTAACGTACTACCTGTTTTTTGATACATACGTGCCTTCCGAAACTTTTTGCTTTGATGTTTTTAAAAAAGGCATTTATATTTTGTGACATCTTATAGTGCAAGAAGATCTGCATAAATTCTCTTGTAGCTATTTAAAAGAATTGTAACAAATAATGTGTCATTAATAACATATGAGTATATCTATATAAGGGTAACGAAACATGATATGTACAGTCCTGTTCAAAAAAACTTGTCCACTCACCTCTTTAAACACTCCTATACTCCAATCCACTGCTCGAATTAAATCAAATACTGATTTTCTTTAGCCAACTGAGATCTTTATTTAGAGCCAAATATTAGTAACCTTAAAAAGTAAATAAATAAATAAATAAAACTGCACATTTGTACAGGCAAGCAAATTACAACCTTATGAATTAACTGTATGCAAGAATGGCAAAACACAATATTCGATTACTTTGTCTCTCCAGTAAATGGTCACACAGTCTGCTGGAATAAAATGATGATGGCTTAATTGAATAGTCCCTATTTAGTTCCTATCTATATCATTTTCGCTAGTAAACTGAAAGTACTTTAATTTAATTCATAAGCTTTAAATTTATTTGTATGTGTAAATACACATATCATGTTTTACTATCGTTGAATAGTTCGTGAAATTGATGTGAAGTAAATAGTAGCGTTCAGTTATTTAACAGGAAAGTCTTAATTGAAATATGCTAGTATTTTTTTAAATTAATTTGATATACATTTTGTAAAGTATCATCTTCTATTCAGAGGCATAACTAACGCATACAAGGCTTGCCGTACGGAGCGCCGCAAACCTTTCAACCATATATTCGGAACCCAAAAGAAACTTCTGTCGAATTTTCACGTGGTGGCGCTGCCACGTGGTACCTCTACCTTTCGTTTCGAGTTAGGAAAGAAATGCATGGTAACATGTTAATGCAGTGATGGGCTAACTTTATTATTATTATTATTATTATTATTATTATTATTATTATTATTATTATTATTATTATTATTATTATTATTATTATTATTATTATTATTATTATTATTATTATTATTATTAAGGAAGGAGCCAAAGAAAAAAGAAATAAATTAGGCAGATCAATGTAGTTTATTAAAAACTACATTAATATATTTTAGAAAATGGTTATAACACTAAGATGTATTAATAATTGAACGATTATGAAGGGAATGTAATGAATGAAATTGTGAATGCATTTCTGACTTTCTCAAAATCTGATTCGTACTAGGATGAATAGATTCTCAAGAGTGAAATTGAATTTGTCAGGTTAGGAATAATATAGCGGATTGGATAGCACCTTTAAAAGGGCCACGTCTGGCACACGCCATAGTTACTCATAACTGCTCATAACTGTGGTAGTGAGTGTTATTTTGTAGCCTGCTAGTTGTGGTTGCTAAAGGAAACGCCACTAGAAGCACGTTAAACAGAAAACCCCAAATAGCATTAAAGCAACTTTTATGCTTTACAAGTTTAAACTGGGAACAAATGGTAGTAAAACAGAAAGAACAATGTGTTAAATATTCAGTAGGGATATGGTAGATGAGAAACAGTACATTGACGGCATTAAATCCCTCCAAGATGTACCACGTACTAGTCGTCTACAAGCCACAGGCAACGAGACACTAAAGATCACCGTTAAAGCTTATGACGGCCAATGTGTAATGCATTACCAGAAGTATTCAATTACAGGCAGAAACCATTTGTCAACAGATCCTCTAGCATGCAAAATAATATAAGCTTGCACGATGCGTCCCACGTGAGTTCACGGCAGCTCAGAAAGAGAGGCAATCAAGTGTGTGTGTTCTTTTGTTCTTATCAGGAATGGATTTTTTCCTAGATAGAGTATTGACATCTGATGGGAAATTGTTCGTTAAGATGCTCCACGTCTCTGTCATTGTAGTTGTCGCCGCATGATGAACCCATTCCCAAATCACTAAAACCACAGCTGTAACAACAGAAAGTTATGCTCTAAGTTTGATGGACTACTCAGGATATCGTGCATCGTGAACTACTTCCACCTGCCTAGATGATCCATGCAATTATCTGCTCGCAGCAGTTGGAATGCGTGCATAAAGAACTGAAAACCCTGCTATGCAAATTCTGCTGTTATGCTTCAGGACACGGGAAACTACATGTTATTAAGATCACTCTTGACTATTATCTGAGTTCGGTGTGAAACACTAATGTGTCCCTCTAATTTGTCGGTTGTACCGTTAGATTACTGTTGTTCCATTCGTTAGACAACTGTCTGCATGGACGACAACAGTTTGGAATATTTCTTAATAACTCAAAGATACCCAAATACACAGAGGGATACATATCACCATCCAATGCATTAGGAAATTTAACTGCTCATAAAATTCCGAATTAGAAATTTGTACAGAATATATTACATTTCGAATTTGAGAATAAAACATATTAACATCCGCTTGACTAGCAATACCTTATCTTCCGACCTTGATAACTATTTACTACATCAATTTGAAGCAAACTTCTTGAAGGTTCGAATTTTAAATGTTTCACGTATTATAGATATGTATATGGATGATATACTCCGTATTTATAAAAGTGAAACTCAGCTTTAGCTTTTAGCAGACACCTCTAATAATATATACGATGGCCATGAATGAGTAAGGAGAGGACAATCAGTTCAATTTTGTGAATTCAGTAATATTCAGAAAAAAAAAAAAAAAAAAAACAATAATTCCTTAGCTCCCTCTTGGCTACATAGCATACTACATTCCTTTGGCGCAAGACACCGGGGTTCCATTTCCGATGTGGGTTCCATGTAGTTTAGATCCCACAGTGAAAAAGAGCCCACATAATGAAGACGGCATTTCATTAGGAGGTAGAATGATTAGGTGTATCCTGTTTGCAAATGATATGGCGCTTGTTGCGGAATCTGAAGAGAAAATCAATAAAATGTTAGAAAACTTAAGGAAGGACTGTGAAGAATACGGGATAAAAATAAATGTGAGAAAGACAAAAGCCATGGTGATTAGAACGAAGCGGATGGTGTCAAATATAAAAGTAGGAGGGGAAAAAATAGAACAGGTGTCTAGTTTTTGATACTTGGGTAGTATTATTAGTGATGATATGAAGTGCGAACGTGAAATAAAAGCAAAGATAAGAATGGCGAAAGAAACCTTTAGGAGGAAGAAAATACTATTGTGTGGAACCTTGAGTAAAGAGTTGAGAAAAAGAGTCATAAAATGCTTCATGTGGAATATTGTACTGTATAGATCAGAAGCACGAACATTATGCAGAAACTGTGGAAAACAACAAGAAACTTTCGAAATGTGGGTATGGGGAAGAATGAAGAGAATCAGCCGGGTCGAGCGGAAAAGGAATGAGAAGGTATCAGTTATGGTGGGGGAGAAAAGGACAGTTTTAGATATTATTAAGAAGAGGAAGAATACCTGGTTGGGACATTCGTTAAGAAGGAACTATATCATGAGGGACGTGCACTCGCCCCGGGCGAGTGGTTATTTGCATACTATATCTATATCTATCTATCTATATAGTGTGAAAAAAACTTCTTGCGTAATTTCATGTCTTTGTGATTTGAAAAAGAAACAGAAAAGAGCCTAATTTTATCTTTTCGAAATTGGGAAGAAGGATGTTATCATTTACGTGTACTTGAAATTTGGTTACAGGAAATCAGAAGAGCCATGGCCTCTCATAAAATAAGCTTTATATAAATCCATAATGGATAGATTTACCTAATTTCCAACAAATGACGATTGTAGAAGTAGTTTGGCTTAACACCTGTCATCGAATCGAGAAAGAATTTAGGCGAATATTTAACCGAATACGAAAGCTATTTTACAGATAATTTACAAAGTAGTGGGCTGTATCGAGTTTTTTCATGTGAGTTGAATGTTTGTTTCGGTAGTGCCTATTGGAATTTCCTTATAGACATTGCTGGAAGAAACATTCAACTAAAATTAATAAATATATAAGAGATTACAAATATAAACACTTGACATCAGGATTACTGCAACATTTAAAATTTAATAATCTAATAAAATTAATGAAACTAAAATTACATATAGCTCGAGTAATAAGACAGGAAGGAGAAATGGGGCATTTAAAAAAATGAAAAGTGAGTACTTGCGCTTAAATATGAAGAGAAAACAGATTGGTTTACGATTATAAATGCGTTTTTGTTGTATAGAAAACTTGTTATCTGGTCTCAAACTGGCAATTCCTATTTTGAACATTATGACGGTGCAAGTATTTGTCTAGTTTTCAGAAAGTGCTTATAAGCAGGACCAAAGTATTTTAACTTTTATCTTTAATTTTATTTCTCTTTCTGTTTTTGTTCCTGAGAATAGGTTACGCGTTGACTTGAAAACGTCGTATGATTTTCACTAAAACTGCGATTTAATTTATTTGCCTTAAAGAAATATTATATTTAGCATCACTAGCTTTAGTCAATAAATAAGGCGTTGAAGAGACCTAAAATATTAGTGTTACAGTAATTTGAAGCTGTACAATATTATTAGATTTTAACAAATAATAATAATATGTCAAGATGAAACACATACCAATCGATAGACCTCGTTGAGCTGAACAAAATGATAGGAGTGAATGTAAATTCTCATGCTTAGTTTTCGAGAAAATCGAGAAAAAGCTATTTTTTCTGAACCAAAAGATTGATGCCACGATACCCACGCCAGCTAGATAAAACTTATACTGAAGTATTCACTAATCAAGCTTTTGATTATGGTACTACAAAAAGGTGATGTGTACAGTATAGTTAATGAGATATAGTCCAAAATTATCGTTAATTTTTAAACTTTAGTTTCGTAATTGCAGCATTGTGCAAAGATGAAATTGATATATCAACCGGTAGATCACATCAAGGTGAAAAAGTTACGTACTTAAAAAAGAATTCTCATGCGTAGTTTTCGAGAGAATCGTGGAAAACAAATTTTTATGGCCTTAGAAGGTGTATTGTTTGTTACCAATCTAATGCAATGAATAGTTTTTATTCTGCTGGAATAGATGACCCCCCCCCCCACACACACACATACACAAAAGTTTTGTGCGACGGACGGTGTGGATTCGATGTAATTTGTTACACATAATATAAATTTCAAAATCCCAGGACGATTGACCGTCTTTTTTTTTTTCTTTTTTTCGAAAAACTTGATCAATTTTGGATAGGAAGGATATACGTAACACAGCCATACAAGAAAACAAAAATTATGTGCAGCAGACCTGAGGTTGTGGATTTGATGTATGTTTTTTACGCTGAATCCAAATTTCGAAACCTCAGGACGATTGACCGTGTCAATTTTGTTTTATGGGTGAAACGCATATATATATCCTCCCTATCCAAAATCGCTGAAGTTTTTCGCCCATTAAAAAAAAATGACGCGGTCAATTGTCCTGGGATTTTGAAATTTGAATTCTGTGTAACAAAATCCATCGAATTCATACCCTGGGGTCTAGTGCACAGAACTTTTTTATTTTGTGTGTGACTGTATCTTTTGTTGTTTGATTTTTCGTAATAATAACGCACATATCCTAACAGTGACACACAGTCCTAACAATGATGCTCATATTCCAAATAGTGACACACATACTTCTAACATGATCCACATAATCCTAAGAGTGACGCTTGTACAGTCGTAATTCTTAACACATTTTCTCTTTCAAAACAAGTTTAAACCTTTATAGATAGTTGTAGCCAGTACTGCATCATCAGAGTATCTAATTTTAAGATCATTGTTATTAATGATTATATCAATTGGCTGCAACTAGTTCTATGATTAATGATGTTTATATTAAAATATATCACAATCTAGAAAGCATCTGTTTCAGAAGTCATGTATGTATCTTTGTTACACCTCCCTACGTTTACATGAAAATTTTTGTCATATAATCAGCTATGTTTTTGTTTTGTTTTTGTTTTCCAGGGAAGAAATGGTTGGGCTACAGAACAACATAGATTTCTTAAATAGCAAACTAGAAGCCTCAATTGAGGCTCAGGAGCGGAAAGGTAATTTGTGTAAAAATTGCAAAGCAGCAAATACATTAAATAGTTTCTCTCTCGACGATTTGGAAAGCATAGAAGCTAATTTAAGATCTTGGGACATTTGTATAGAAAAGCTTACCAGCGTAATGTGCAATGAAGTCGAAGAGTTTAAAATGCATGAAGCTTTGCTTAATTCGTTGACAGCAAAAGCCGAGAAGCTTGATAGTGATTTAACCTGCTGGACAGAAATACTAGAAGCTGTGTTCCCGAGGTTTGTTGTAAATCGATGTCATCCTTTAGCTGCTTTTCTCGCATGCATGTTTTGGACATAACCCATTTCATATGGCATGCATTGTGTCCTTGTACCCCAGCCATTTCTTTTCTTTTATGTGTTATTTTTAGAAAGTGCTGCTGTGCTGTTTGCATTGCAGTCATTGTATGCATTATAGGTTTTATGTATGTATATTTATTTGCTGTTCACAGCTTGTTTAGTTCTCTGCTGAATTACTTTTCGGAGAAATGTACCCAATTTCGTTAATAAGCTTCAGTAGGCAAGTTACTTGCAAGTCTTAGACCAGAAATAATTGATCATATAAGGTTTAAAAAAAACTCAAATCATGGTGAAGGCGTATGTGATTTTCTGTTTCAGTTCGCCACACTAGAATAATGCTAGTTTTATAATTAGTTTTTAAAACGACAGTGGAAGGCGAGGCATTTTTATGACGTGGGAAAGAACAACAAAAACTCAAATGTTCTTCTCTTCATTCTTACATGATGAATGTTTGAAAATTGTAACATGATCATTTCAAACAATAGATAAAATCAGCATTATTAAAATAAAAACTCCTAATACACTGTAGTGATAAATATTGTTTTATTAATTAGAAGATAAAATGTCAGTTTTTAACAAAGGAGTAATATATATATTTTTAATATATATTTATGGCATTAATGTTAATTTTTCTTTGTTTATTATTATTATTAGTAGTAGTAGTATTAGTACTAGTGTAATTAGTATTATTTTATTAGTACTAGTAACTCTCATTCAAAGTGATTCAAAAAGGTAGCAGTCAACGTTTTATTGTCCATTTCAGCATTATAGACCTCTAACTGGGATTAGATAATGATTTATAGAATATTAAAATTTTATTCAATAATATCTGTTCGTTGATATGTGCAAATTGTGACGAAATGTATACTGCCTAGGAAACATGATTGAATTAAAATTAAATTTAGGCTATAATAATATAAATGCATTAAACACTGGGCCTATAATGTTGAATTGGACAGTACTTTGAAATAAGTTCGGAAGACAGTTACGTTATACTCTATTAAGTTGATAAGTATTGTTTATTTCTTTACTTATTTTTATTTTTTATTTTTTCTTTATAAGTAAATTTCCTATCGGTAGTTTAGAACTTTCTCTTTAATCAAGTCTTCTATTTACTTCTTCGAACCATATTCGTATGGCGCAGTGGTTCTCAAAACAGAATGTCGTGAGAACTCAAAAATATTGAGATCTTTACTCAGCAAAGTGTTTATAAGATTTATTATTATTATTTTTATTTTTATGTCATTATATGTTAATCGATTTATATACGTGGTATATGAGTACAAAATTTAAAGTATATGTTGGGTATATATGTTTGATTCTTATGCTAGAGCAATTAAGTAATTAAGGATAAAAAGGGTAAGTTTTATTGAGACTCGAGCCATGCATAAATGTGTATATATGACGCAGTTTCCCTACAGCACCACCGTCCTTTTTAGTACACTTCATTCATCGTTCGACATGGTTTCGTGTTTTTTTTTTAAGGTTGGATGCGACTAATGGAGACCATGACACTTGGTTGATGAAAACAAATTAAAGCATGTACAGTGTTAAACACGACGAATTAAAACATTTTTCCTCTTTCTGAGAATACAAAACTTTGTCGAATGATGGGGAAAGTGCATTAAAATGGACTGTTACGGCAAAAGTAAATGGCATTATATGTGTGTAGTTTTCATCTAAATACAATTTTTTTACATCATACGATCTGAATACATCATACAATTTCTTATTAAAATGCCTTTGTAGATTTTATCCTAATCCTAATCCTATCCTATCCTATCCTAACTATACAATATATAAAATCACATGAACTGACTCACTAACATAAAATAACGGATACTTCCGGTTGGCATGAAAGGTTGAAATTTGGCATGACTAACTCTTTGGGACTAACCCAAAGGAAAATTGTCAAAAATGAATATTTTTAATTTTAAGGGAGTCTAAAGGGGGGGGGAGAAATTTCCTGTTATTTAAATGGTCATTTTTTGGACCTGTAATCTCATGTTTTAGGTACTTGGAATTTGAATAAAAACTTGAAATTCAGTATGCTTATACGTTTTCAGTATGCTTATATGCTTATAGCGTTACCTAATTAGACCACCAAAAATAAAAATTTTCAAATTTAGTGAGTTTTATGAGCAATTGAAAATTCTGTCCCATTTTATTTATATGGGGCATCTTCTACACTCCAAAATTATTGGGCACTTCCTGTAGGGCTACAATCATCAACTTTGGCTTTTTAGGACTAACACACAGAAAAATTGCCAAAAGTGAATATTTTTAGTTTTCGGGTGGCCTAAAGGGGAGATAAAGAAATTCCCCATGTTATTTAAATGGGCGTTTTATTGGGATACAAAATCTTATCTTTTAGGTAGTTGAAATAGGAAAAGAACTTGAAATTCGGTAGAATTGTGGGTTTAAGAAGTGCGAGGGCGTAGGCCGAGCAAACGCTGGGATTTGGGAGCAAAGCCCCCAGCTGACCAAATTTAGCAAATGCACGAAATTCACTGTTGATGCATAAGCTGATGCGAGGCCATAGACCGAAAAAACACAGAGGACTGAGGATAGAGTCCCCAGCTAGCCAAAGGCTAGTTTACCTATAAAAGGAGATATGTAAAGCGTAATAATCTGGAAACTATTAAGTACATTCAATTAGTTTTTCCAGAGTTTATATGAGTTCTTTTTCCCCTTCAGAAATCAGATCCAACGTTTTTTAAAAAAAGATTTCCATTTAGATAAACCAAACTGTGCTTATATACGTATATAAGCAACAAGATATCTTTTTTTCTTCGAAACGCATAATGCAGAACACATTCATAATTACACTTGCTGTTCTTTTTTATGGAAACGTTTTTATTTCATTTAAACTTTTGGTACTATACACAGTTCATTATCAGGGTGTATAAGACGCTGATAATGAACGGCATTCGGTTCAGAAAGGAAAATTACAGAACAGAATAAGTAATACCCAAATCTGTTGATATGTTACAAAGTAATTGACAGGATTGAATTTTGTAACTACGATTATTGAGTTTATTAGTGATGCTTATTCAACATTGGGCTTGAATTTAAAGTAAAAACTCTTATATTACCTTCTATGTTGTCAAATGAAAACGAGTTAACTGAGTATAGGGAGATATTTAAACATTATTACTAGCAAATTTAATCCTACTTTCTTTGAAAAAGCACTGAATATTTTCATGCTCCACTCTGAAACTCAGCTGCAAGGTAGATGTTTACAACTGAAATAACATAGCATAACATTTATTTTCTAAATAACTTACGAGCATCTATATAAACAAAGGTTAAATATAAATAAAGAATAAATCATTTTCTTGCTATTATGCTAGAATTAAATTAAATTCTTCAAGATGTAAAGTTATACCTTCTAAATAAATTACCTTTGAAATACTGTTAATTACAAAAATCACATCACTGAAAAGCAAGTATATTAAAATATTCAGTGCTTTAATACAGTGCACAACAGATTCGTAAAATGAGATATGCGTTTTTCTTATTTTCTTCCCGTTTGTCGCAGTGTAATCAATTCAACGAATATATTGATGCAAGTAGAGTGCGATATGGATTACGACTGCCGTCAGTAGTTAACTGTCACTAGTATATCCATTTTGAATGTTCAGTTTTTCGAAACTTTGGCAGACAAAATTTCTCACGCGTTTAGTTTCTAAAGAAACACTTTTTCACTCAGTGTTCAAAGAATCATTCCCCAAGTCTTTTTCTTTCTTTTCTTTTGCTACAAGAATATTCTGTGTATGTTGAACAAATAATAATCAAATGAGAAACTTAAAGTGCTTATCCAAATCGTACTTCTTGTGACTTATAACCAGACATCGGATTTTTATGGACTTAAAATTTATGAAATATGCATGCAACTATGCTGTTAAATGTATTAAAATACGTACTAATAATGCAATAAAAGAGAGCTATTTCTAACATGCAGCAAGTTGTGACAGTGTTTTGTATGTGAAATATAACATCGAAAGTGTGTTTTACCTTTCAGGGACTTCACTTCAGAATTTATTTTATGATATTTGCAGGTTATATCCTCCGAACTTTTTAACACACACGCAGAATATGAGATTTAAAATAATGAACGCAGTGATATGAGAACATGATCTCTAGCTTTTCTTCATAATCGCATTTTAGATTGCATTTACTTTACACGAAATAATACGAGCCTCACTTTTCTGTGTATTTCAGTATATACACACATTCAAATACACACAGAAAACTTTCGTTTTTTTAGTGTCAGTTTTTGATGTTTGTAGCCAGAAAATGACCACTCAACATCAACAGATGTTACTAGACAATATTTATAGAGAGGAGCAAGTTTAGTTTTTATACTTTCTGGCAAGTTGAAATCTAACCCCTGAAAGTTTTTTTTTTTTTTTTTTTTAATTATTATTATTACTTCAATTGTTATGTGGTCAGAGTTTTTGGCAACAATATCCGTCAGTTTCTTTTCCACTGAGCACCTGAATTTATCACGAAATGACTGGAGCTTGTGCTGAAGTTCATCAACTAGAGCTAAGCGTTCACTGAGCAACATTCCTTGCGTCTCTTATTTCCGAATTTGTGTAGACAAGATATTACACTACGTCTTTATCAGATTTCTCTTAAGGTATTGACAATTGTAAACGTCTTTGCTCTGCTGATCGATTGCTAACAATATTGTCCTCCATAAATTAAGCATTCTTACATCTACCCATGCAAAAAGTCATTCTGTTGCATAGATATTTAAATGCATTAACGATACAAACTAAAACTGGATTTACTGCATGGTATAAGCATATATCTGAAATAAAAACATAGAATATGCTGAATATGCTTTTAATCATTAAAATATGCTTTAATCTTTGAAATATGCATTTATATGTACTGTAAAACTTTAAATTCGAGCTGCATTATTGTTAGAAACCTCTACCAAGTTTAAGAGAGATGCATAAAATATGCATTTGGATAAAAATCGGACGTCGACTTATAACAAATTAGCAGCTGCCCTCTCGGCATTCATATATAAGGAGCACATGAAAAGTTCTCGGAATAAAGTGCAAAATATAGACGTACCTCTTATACATATATGTTTAACATAGCCTCTCATTACACTAATGTACTAGATTTGGTCTCGTGATGCTCTAAGCGTTTTGCATTGCGAAAATCATATTCCTTCGTCTTGCGAATTAACTCGCAAACGACGCTTTAAGGCTGTATCTGATGTAAATCGCTATTCATCAAGGAATTTTTTAAGTTTCCGGAACAGATAAAAAATCCGATGGTGCTGAACAAGGCGGTTGTAGTAGCAAGTCATAGTCAAATTCATTGATTTTCGCCATTGCAACCACGCATTTTGAAACGCTTATAATTTCCTCGGAATCAAATCTTGAATGAGAATGGACGTTTCTTGATTTTAAGTAGACTACTGACGTTGTGCATTGTTGAAGTGAATCATCTTGCTACTCACTTATTTCAACCCCAAACTATAGAGGTCTCTAATTTCCAACAAAACTTATACAATGTACTATAAAAATCTGAATATATTCAGGAAAATATATAAAATTGGGGAGAACGAACTCCTTCATTATTGACCTACTTCAACTGCAAGCAGTCGAACAATTGAGAATTTCCAGAAAAAAATAGACCATAATAGACGTACGTTTTACGAAGATTATCATAGAATTTTTGTTTTAAATCTTTGGGAGGAGGAGAGGTTATACTACTTCAACTGCAAGAAATATTTATCTTTTAATCTGAGGAAGGAGGAGCTTCAGTGTCTATAATTCTCGATTGATTTTAAATCCAAGTAGTAGTGAGAATGATTATGAAGCCTCAAAAAGTATACGCCGCATTTCACTGTAATCTACAATACATTACGAAAGACATCTTGGATTATATTTATTTTTTAATCGGGGGTGAGAGTGGGGGAGGAGTATTTCATATCACATTAGGTGGCTATACTCACCATTCATTCTTGACTGATTGTAAGCAGAGAAGATTAGGAAAGAGAGAGTCAAAAAATATACATAATATTTTATCAAACCAAATGAGTTTTATAAAAGTTATCATGGAACTCAAAAAACAGGAGAGGAGGGGTTATACTACTACTATATTCTTTGCTGATTTTAGCTCCGTGTAGGGGAAATGATCGTGAATCCTTAAAACAATGTACGATGCACACTATAATCGAACAGTTGTAATGCAAATTATCGTGAAACTTTTTTTTTTAAGGGAAGGGGGAGCGGAGTAATCCATACTACATGAGGCAGGTCTAAATTCATTGCTCATTCTTGAGTTATTTTAATTCCAAGCAATGAGGATTACGGAAAAAGAATCAAAGAAAATACACATTATATTGTATCTAAATCCGAATAAATTTTAATCAATTTATCGTGGAACTCGAAAAGTAATAGGGAGGGGGAGCTAGAAGTGTAAATCCATCAGTTTATTCTTTACTGATTTTAACTATCTGCAGAGAGGATGATTGGGAGGTCTCGAAGAAAATGTACGACAAAATCAAACAGTTTTTTAAACTAAAGTTATCGTAGAACTTTTTTTGGGGGGAGGGGTTTAATTCACACTTTCATTCGTAGCAGATTTTAACCCTGAACTGTGGGGGTTATTCACCATACCATAATGGAGATACACATTAAGTTTCGGCACATTAGAAAAACGTTTTACGTGGTTTCTATTGGAAAATTGTCTTGCCAGTACATGTGTAAACTTGATGGATTATACCCCTCGTATACTTGATGGAGTAACCCCAACCCAAGCAATAGAATGATTTTTGCAAGTGGAAAGAAGGCACAGGTTTCATCAAAATCGGATCAAAGTTTACGAGAGTTATCGTGGAACAGACAGACGGACAGACGAATAGACACACAATTGCCAATTAGGTCGAATAGTAAAAGCTTCACTAACGTTCTCTTCAATTGTAGGATAACGCATCTATAGTCAGGAGGCCCAAGTTGCTATCTGCAGTAACTGTGCTATTACCTTGTAGGCGGACGACGTATTTTAGTAGAGAAGGATGTCTTATTGAACTAGCAATTTTGTTGAACAGTTGAGCTTCTTCCTGGCAAAGCGGTTAGCGCACTTGCCTTTGACGTGGAAAACCCAGGTTCGATTCCCATCGGACCTCATGTTTTCCGGATTTCACGTTAAGCTATAGGCCTACGTCTCATATAGCCGTTCTGTTGAAAGGGACGCTAAACAAAAAAATCAAATTTTGAACAGCTTTATATGATTATCGTTGAAAATAAAATAACTCAGATGGTGTGGCAACCTCCACTATGCGTTTTATTCAATTCTCAGCTACATTTACTTATTAGCAGCAGTAATTCACAATAGGTATTGAATAACATCAATTGTACTGCAGTTAGAATAAACAATGTATGCGAATAACACACCAAATGTACCAGTACGTAAGTGAAATAAACATTAGCGAAGACAGCAGATAGGAATGAAGAGGAAGAAGCAGACATTACGTTGTGGCTTTTGTAACGTACCTACTACCCGATATAAGTTCAGACTTCGGTATCGTTCCTGGAAAAGGGAGTGTTTAAAACTCCCTCCATATTTTATAATTAATAATAAAGGCAGGTATGGGTCTATCAAAAGGAATATATATATTCTAACTGGGTTAACCAATCCCCATAAACTATCGCAAATACGAAAAATTCCGTTCTCTTGTAGAGACTGCAAAGTGAATTGATTATTATACATAAATATATCTATAAATCTAAAAACACAGTGGATTCTAATTGAGGAAAAAGAAAAACTATATCCATGTGATTTAATAACAAATTTATATGATTAAATATCAAAATTGAGTAGATCCAACAATAACTTTGACGTTATCTTGTTCAAATAGGACCTTACAAAAAGCCTGAAGGGCTGGTTACTACATCTCACTTAAAATATATATATATATATATATATGCAAATTGGTCCCAATTATCTTACAAATTAAATATTTTAAACAATAGCGATATAATATGTAAATTTTACAACTTACCAATACTGCAGATTAAATAAGTACGTAATATATGAAAACTGAGCCAACTTACTCGCTTCACACTTAACAACACCGAAGATTTTAATTTAAATATCACATCTTTTAATTTTTTCCACACATAACTATAACTTTTAACAAAAAAAAAAAAAAAAAAAAGTATACCATATGGAACTAGGATGAACTACACATGAGTTGAATTCACAAATATAACAACCATACACTTAACTTTTATGCTTATATTGAATTTTATAAATTTAACTTCCATTCCATATCACAAACGTAGACCCGAAGGTAACCATGAACTAGTGCAGAAATTCGACGTAATCTATTATCAAGGTCTGATGTTCCCAGTTTGAAATATAGCTTCATTATGACGCTCGCCTGTTATACACCAAATCATGTACAGGATAGTTCATCATAACGCCGCTAATGGCGCTACTAATTTTCCACTAATCGTAACAAGATTTTTTTTTTTCGAATAAACATGTAAGTCATTACATCAACTAACACCCCCCTTAAAATCATTATGATTTTCCGGAAGGATGATAGTCTAGTTGTCGACATTAGTCATAATTAACCCAAGAATCTATTCTACTAATACTAATTCCAATTCATTCTACCATTCATTCCAAATAATATATAAAGAAAATAAAAATATCCCCCTAATAAACCATTCACGCAAACATTCATTCATCCTTACATTCTATCTACATCTATACCTAATATTAGTAAATTCTAAAGTCCCAGGTCAATACCTTCCTAGAAATTCATAATCTTACATGTACAAAATGAAAATAGAATATATATATATCCATTAACCAACCATATACCTTATAATAAATAACTTACTTTGAATATCCATAGTAATCCAAACAGGTCATGCATGACGTACATATATTCATAATACGAGACCTACCAATCTAGGTTACAACTCCAGTATTCATTCCTATTACAATCCATACGTATATTCAAAAAAATACATATATGATATTTTCCACGATGACAAACATTCAAGGTTTAAGGATTTTTTCCAGGCCTGGAATTTAAAAACAGACATTAGCACAGCATAACAAATACTTTGACAAAAACATAATAACCATATTTATATTTCTAATACAAATAAAATTCAAAAACACATTAAAATCCTCTAAAAACCATTCACTTGAAAGAGACTAATTAAAACTGACTATTTAACGCCATAACATCTAGTTGCAATTATTAAATAATAATATAACCAAAATATTATCCATACACACACATATATGTATGTATAATTAGACCAGAATTAAGAATATACCCAAAATTTATTATTGTTTACCGAAATGCACTTCATGTTACACCTGCGTTACGAGGTTGACGGTACAGTTTAGTTTGAGAAACATGAGCCTTCCTAATATCCAATGGATCGTCAACAGATTTTAATTGAATTGAGTTAGTCCCCAATAGTCTTTCGATCCGATAAGGGCCCAGCCACCTTGGGCACAATTTCCTGGTTATCTTGTCAGCCAAAGACGACTTATAATGCGACTTTAATAAAACTTGGTCACCCACTGAATATGAAGTAGCAACTTTAGACTTATCATATATACGTTTGCGTCGAGACCAAGCTAGTTCCATGTTCTTCATGGCATTGGCCCATACATTAGGGTCTTTTTTACGTATATCTAACTCATCTATTTTCCAGCGGATATCCAATGGGTCGCACACATTATAATTAAATGTCATCTCCATTGGGGAACATTTTAATTCCGAATGTTCGGCAGAATTTATTGAAAACTCTATTTCATGAATGCCTCTGTCCCACATCGTCTGTTTGTTGGAAAAATAAATTCTAAGACTATCACCCAATACTCTTAGATATCTTTCAGCATTATTAGAAGCACAATGATATGGAGAACTACGAATATCCTGTATACCATGGCTATACAAGAAATCTTTAAATCTAGCTGATACATATACTGACCCATTATCATGACTGATCGAGTAAGGGAACCCAAACCTACACATGATCTTATATAACTTATTAATGATCGCTTGACTCGATAATATTCTTAATGGTTCCAGCCAAACTCGTTTAGAACAAGAGTCAACTATGATCAAACAATATCTTCCCGATTGGGATTGACATAACGGTCCATAAATATCAGTGTACCATCTTCCATTCACAGTTTTATCGAAAGTGGACACTAATTGACCCATTTTCTTACGATTATTGCTTTTATTGAGCTGACAAGATTTACAACAGTGGACATATTCACGTATCTGATCTACCATCGAAGGCCATGTATATCTAGCTGATATTCTACTGATAGTTTTCCTTGCTCCCGAATGATTTCCCGGCAATATCGAATTATGATAAAATTCTATAATAGGTAATACAAGTTCTTTCGGAATACAAACTTTCCATGGATTCTTTTGCGCTTTAGTTTTCTTACATAATGTACCTTTAATTAATTTATAATCATCAATTTTTTCTTTCTTTTCTAACCTATCGATTATATTCATCAATTCTACATCTTTTCTTTGGTGTTCATTAATTGACATACAAGCATATGGCATGTTCCACATATTGACTAACAACAAATTCTTTACCTCATGATCGTGTGTTTGATCTATCTCCATAGGTTCGAACATTTCTCGATCATGGACCCTTGATAGGTAATCTGAAGAAATATTTAAATTAGATGGTACATGTTTGACATCAAAATCGAATGAAAACAATCGATACAATAAACTGCCATATTTCTTAATACGCTTAATATTTCTTATGGCATACATTAACCCTAAATTATCTACTCTGAGTTCGAACTTTGAGTACAAATAGGTACTAAAGCGTTCAATAGTCTCAACAGCTGCCATAAGTTCCAACAGATAAATTGGTTTATTTAAATCATAAGGTTTTAAACGTCTGGAATAAAACCCAACAGGTCTTAATATATTATTCTCATCATATTGTTGTATCGTTCCGCCCAAACTTTTGAGTGTTGCATCCGAACTGACGAAAAACTTAGCATTTAAATCTGGTAATTTCAGAATTACATGAGTCTCAAATAACTCCTTAACTTGATCTAACGCTCTCTGTTCTTCATCTCCCCATCTAAATTGTACTTTTGGAGACCTCATTCTATTTAATGGTTCTACTACTTCTTGAAAATGAGGAATAAACTTAGCGTAGAAAACAAAGAAGGCTAATTAATCCCCTTCTATTACGCGGAGCTGGTAACTTTCTAATTACTTCAACCCTGGAAGGATCCAGTGACATATTCCCGTTCTCTAAAATATATCCCAGATAAGATATTTTTGTCTGGAAGAATTTTGATTTATTCAAAGAAATTGTTATACCATACTCTTCAAATTTATTTAAGACCTTATCTAATAGTTTCTTATGACTCTCGACATCGGGAGTGAATATTATTACATCATCGTAGAACCATTCAAGACCTTCATTTTTCAAAGGATATAAAATATCAGTTAATACCTTGGACAACATAAAACTACCAGAAGATAAACCAAAAGGTAAAAATTTAAATTCCATCAGACCTCGGTGAGTCATAAATGCTGTATATTTATACGAATCTTCTGATAATCGTAAATGTAGATACGCTTTTTTAATATCAATAGCGGAAAATACTTTCCCACCAGATACGTTAGCTAATACATCCTCTATACGGGGAGTAAACTGCGGATTTAAATATAATCTCCGATTAAGACATTGGTAATTAATAACAAGACGTTTCTCTCCAGACTTTCCTTTCACTAAAAAGCATGGGAAAGACCAATCACTATTACTCTTTTGAATTATTCCCTGTTTTAACCAATCATCTAAAATGGAATCAAGTTGTTTTTGATCGCATCTACTCATAGGATAAGCTTTCTTCCTTATAGGATCCTCATTGTTCACCTTAATTTCATATTGATATCCTTTAATTTCACCTATTTTATCTTTAAACACACTAGGAAATCTATTAGGGAGACCTTGTACATACCTTTCCAATGAGGGATCATCTTCAGCTAGCAGTGGATCGACCAATATCTGATTGGATGGCTCTTTTCCTTCCGCAACTTGAAACAAATAATATTCCCTAGGACATTCCTTATGGTTGGCAACACTGCTGGTCTGCTCCCTTGTTCTTTGTACCTTATCCCCTCGGTCTGCTATAGAAGACTTTAAATTGCCCGTATGACTCGAAAAGCTACGGAATAAAAATTTTACGGCAGAATCATTTAATTCTTTAAAGTCACTATTAGGATAATAACTTATGGGAATGACCACTTTCTCACTTGCCAGAACTAATTTGTTCTCGACTAAGTCTATAAATGCACGCATATACTTTAATTGCTGAATTCCAATTATAAAAGTGGGCTCTAACTGGTCCATCAAAAAGAATTTAAGTCTATAAACTTTAGAGCGAAAACGTATTGGAATAATCACATATTGAGTCAATGTTATTGTTTGTCTATTAACACCTGTCCCTGTAAACTTTTCATTCATCACTTTAACAGGCACTTTCAATTTAGTATTCCAATCCAAAAACTTTCCACGATTTATAATCGAAACCGACGCACAAGTATCAATTCCTCCAACATAGTCATTCCCTAAGACGTATCCCTTTATAAACACTGCTACCAATTTATCTGAACTGTCCCTCGGTTTGCTAGTCGCATTATTAAGTTTATTTAATGTTGACCCTGAAGCACTAACATCCAAAGGATCATTCAATTGTCCAGTCAGTTTACTATCTTTTTCTCCCTTTAAAGTACTTGTACCTAACCACTGCACCTTTCTCCTCGAGGTAGTCAAGTCTTGTTGTTGTTTTAACCGCCTACGTAAATAACAGTCTTTTTCCCTATGTCTTCCACCGCAGGAATAACATTGAATAGGTTGTTTCTCAGGAATCTGTTCCATTCTAGTGATCGCCTGGTAAACCTCAACATTCTTTTGGTATAATTCATAACGCTGCACTTCACTTATTAGTTCATATAAAGTTGCAGGTTTTGAATAACGGAATAATTCGTGTTGTATTTCCGGTTTAATCCCTTTCCATACATACTCAAGTATGTCTCTATCATTACGTATACCCATACATATAGTATAACTATCTACTATACTGTTAATATAAATAGAGGTCAACTCTAGGTGATTGTAACCTATCTACATAACTATGGATTAATTGCCTTTTTGCCAAAGGCGATATAAACTTATCAAATAGTTGACCACATATCTCGATCCAATCATGAGTAATACAGAAAATATTCATTAATTCCTGATGCAAACAATTACTAGTTTTTCCTAAAGCAGCTATTAATACAGACTCAACCGGAAATAAGTTCAGTTTTATTATCTTATAAACCTCAATAGCAAACAAAAACAATTTGTGGTGCTCTGTTGCATCACATTCTGGAATTTTATTTATATATTCCTGAAAACTATACTTCGCTGCATCTACGGTCAGTTTAGAAAAAGAAGTGCAAAAAGGAACGAACGGGTTACTAGTATTATGACTTGGAAATTCTTTAGTTTGATTATTTTCAACTCCTGAATTCCTTTTCAATAGACTAACAGAGCTAACATTTCCTAACAAGCACCTGCTTTGTTCTTTTTCCTGACCTACCGCAAACAGTATATCACCACCAGCTGTTTCATGGGTCATCGCCCGCTGAGTCGTACCAGCTAACACCTGCGGGCTGTCGCTCATCGCAGTACTTCTCCCCACCCCTCTTTCAACAAACGAGGTGTTTTCCTGCAGAAATGTTAAATCCCAAACATCGTCTGTTCTATCGACAAACAATCCATGATCACCATTATCGAAATTATTTAAATTCAACTGAGAATGAGCCATAACTAACAATAAACATATAATCTTAACAACCAACATATAAATCTTGATAATTTATACAAAATACAGCTATATTAATTATAGATGTTATATACGGCAATCATATATACTGCTGTAAATGAAAACTGCAACCGAATGTTGAGCTAGTCTCTTTCTTATTCTTTTAAAAAAATTGATAATTGATTACTGTCAATCGGTAAGGTATTTCTATACTTTTCCTTCCACTAATGCAAAGTCCATATAATAGTATCAAATTCCATATAATGTACCTCATAAAACCCAACCTGCTTCTAACTGCAAAAATGTAAGCAGTATAGAAAAGATAATGAAGCTATATTTTTTTATGTAACGTACCTACTACCCGATATAAGTTCAGACTTCGGTATCGTTCCTGGAAAAGGGAGTGATTAAAACTCCCTCCATATTTTATAATTAATAATAAAGGCAGGTATGGGTCTATCAAAAGGAATATATATATTCTAACTGGGTTAACCAATCCCCATAAACTATCGCAAATACGAAAAATTCCGTTCTCTTGTAGAGACTGCAAAGTGAATTGATTATTATACATAAATATATCTATAAATCTAAAAACACAGTGGATTCTAATTGAGGAAAAAGAAAAACTATATCCATGTGATTTAATAACAAATTTATATGATTAAATATCAAAATTGAGTAGATCCAACAATAACTTTGACGTTATCTTGTTCAAATAGGACCTTACAAAAAGCCTGAAGGGCTGGTTACTACATCTCACTTAAAATATATATATATATATATATATGCAAATTGGTCCCAATTATCTTACAAATTAAATATTTTAAACAATAGCGATATAATATGTAAATTTTACAACTTACCAATACTGCAGATTAAATAAGTACGTAATATATGAAAACTGAGCCAACTTACTCGCTTCACACTTAACAACACCGAAGATTTTAATTTAAATATCACATCTTTTAATTTTTTCCACACATAACTATAACTTTTAACAAAAAAAAAAAAAAAAAAGTATACCATATGGAACTAGGATGAACTACACATGAGTTGAATTCACAAATATAACAACCATACACTTAACTTTTATGCTTATATTGAATTTTATAAATTTAACTTCCATTCCATATCACAAACGTAGACCCGAAGGTAACCATGAACTAGTACAGAAATTCGACGTAATCTATTATCAAGGTCTGATGTTCCCAGTTTGAAATATAGCTTCATTATGACGCTCGCCTGTTATACACCAAATCATGTACAGGATAGTTCATCATAACGCCGCTAATGGCGCTACTAATTTTCCACTAATCGTAACAAGATTTTTTTTTTTTTTTTTAATAAACATGTAAGTCATTACACTTTATAGTTTTAAATACGTTGTCTCACACAATACATAACATAGCAGATTATTATTTTATAATAGTTATCATTAAAAAACGAAGTTTCATCATTTAGTAGTTGCATATAGCATACGTATTATTCAAGCGTAGCATTTATTGCATATTATCCAAACAATATTCATATAATTCACTGAACTAAACTTTGTTTTCTTTGACTGTTAAATGAACATACCTCATTCACATGTGAACTCAGACCGTACAGAATAGACATAAAAAAATCACCATAATCCCAGACATTCTACTAATATCGATACATTTAATGCATACTAATGTTGTTGGAAGTCATAGTAAGAGATAATCAGTGTAAATTACATAAGAAAAAGAGAGAGTTTTACTGTCCATGGAGACTATCGTAATGCACCTACCAAAACATTATATTAATCGTTGTGTACTCCTCAACCATTAAATACCAATGGTTTTATGCATAAAATACAAACAGCTTGATTCAGGTTTTACACTTGTTTTTATGTGATTTCCTTCACAATATTATGATATATGCAGTATTTTAAGGTTGTGATCCTAGCTCTTCCATCTATATAAACAATGTCAATTAATCTGCATGTATGTAACTACTTCTATAAAGATCAAGATGCTTTCGACAAAGATAAAGGCATAAGCTTTTTCAACATCGATATAAATAAACAAATAATATAAATAAAGGTTACTATGAATATTGCTGTTATACTAAAGAACGTGAAACATCAACAAATAACAAAAGGACAGAATATAAATAGCTTCCAAATAAACAATAAAATAGGATATTAATATAATTTGGGAGGTAGATACAATAGGAGTTACCCGCCTGGGAGATAGTAACTAGAAGAGTAAACCTGTAACGGAACAGGCCGTTACGAACACTTTTGATGCATGACGACTTTCTACTTTTAATAAGTCCAGTCTTTTATCACACATTTTTTATGTAGCTAGTTCAAAAGGTTAGCATAAGATCCTCACGTAACGGTTGTATCAGAAAAACGATGATTCTGTGTGTAGTAATGGACCGAAGTTTCGTTGATAGTCATAAATCGATCCGTGAAATTAATTACAATTAGATTCTCTGGAAAAGGGTAAAAATTTGCTAAGTATTTTGCATTCAGATTAGTTTCGAGTAGGTGGCAGCAATGTGATATTTATTTTGTAGACAGTTACTTCGTGCATAATTCCTTTTTAAAACAAAACTTTCACGGATTATTTTTTTGATTGAAATATACATGATGGTAAGAAACTACTTGAATAAACTTCGGGAGCTGATTCCCGACACCGAAACCAGCAAAAAAGTCCTCTGGAGCTTTGGTCAATGAGAGAGTTTCGGCGATATAAGGTGCCGAAAGCTTGGGAAAATGAACTTCAGAGGGCTGTAATTCACAAACAACACAACGTAGAGAGTGCAGTTTAGAACATGACACTCGAAGTCATACCTTCTCGATTGAAAAAAAATGCATGTTTCAAACCACCTCAAGATGTGTACGATGGATTCCCTAAAGGAACATAGGGATTACTTGCCAGGTTATAGGGAATACCCGACGTTTCTTTGGGGAATCCCTTACATACATCTTCGGGAGGTTTGAAACATATATTTTTTCAATCGAGCAGGTATGACTTCGAGTGTCTTGTTCTAAACTGCACTCTCTACGTTGCGTTATTTGTGAATTACAGCCCTCTTAAGTTAATTTTCCCACGCTTTTGGCATCTTATATCGCCGAAACTATCCCTCACTGACAAACCTCCAGAGGTTTTTTTGCTGGTTTCGGTGTCGGGAATCAGCTCCCGAAGTTTGTTCAAATAATTTCTTATCAGTCGAGTTTAAAAAGGATGATGATGTTTCCTTGTTGTAGAATTGCATAGCAACTAGTTTTGTTCGAACAAAGGTTTATGTTCTATAGTATAATGTGTTGAAAACGTTATTCGAATATCAGAAGGCATTTAAAAATTGAATGCTCATATTTTCGTTTTTTGTAAGTTTTCCTCGATGGTCTAGTAAGTCCGCGTGCCTTTGATTCGTGGGGCCCCAGGTTCAGTTGAGAGCCTAAAAATGTGAATGTATACGGTGGTTTGGATTTCACCTTAAACTGTGAGCAAATGTCTCACAGCGTCAGTGCTGAAAAGGAACGGTAAACTCTTAATTAACAGATACCATTTTTTTTAAGTCGCAGTTTTGTGATTTAAATGCAAGGTGTGTAAAGAAAGGACTGTAACATACAGTGTATGTTTGAAAAAAAAAAGTTAAACCATGTTAACTAATGTGTTTTCTGTATGTTTGATTTGATGTAATGAACAATAGCGTTATAATTCTTGTTGGTAGTTCAGAAGTTGTTACAGAAAAATGTTGTTACAGATGTTCGGTTACTGAAATCTCAATACTCGTACTTGATAAATTATGTTAAGAAATTGTACAAAATAAGTAATATTTAAGTATTATTTTAATTTAGTGTTAAAAGCTTTTATGAATTTTTTAATATTGTTTTTAAAACTGATGCTTTTCTCTGTTACTTTTAAAAAGATTCTATTTACTTTATATTAAACAAGAATTTTTCTGCAAATCCATTGTTTTTCATATCTTGTTTTCAGATTTACCAGCTCCTGACAAGACAGAGCAGCCTTCTGAAGGAGAAGGAAATCTTGAGCCAGGAGGTGAACCTTCTGAAGAGGCACCTAGCCCATCTCAGCCGCCTGAGTCCAGCGAGGAGCAGGCGGAGTGAATCCACATGGGATGATGGTGATGCTTCCTCAACAGCAACACTAGGGCTTCTGAGTGAACCGGAAGCTTTAGGTTGGATGGATCTTGGGTGTCCATCTCCTTCATTCGTTGGTCAACCACTTACATTAGATGATTTGGCTACTGACGGCGATAATACTTTCGGCTCGCAGTCTTGATAGTAATTTTGAGTAGGGATTTCAAGTTTTTGTGTAACACATTTTCGGATTTTGAACGGTAAGTGTAATGGGAGTAACTTGGAAGCAACATAAGATGATGATTGTACAAAATGATTTCTCAATTGAGACAATCAATGTATTACACTATATTAGATAGCAATATAATTTTATTACGAATAAAGTATTGTTTTGACTGAATATATATTCTTTATTGACCACCTACCTTCAATAAATGTAATTATGTGAGTGACAAGAGCTTAGGATTTGCATCCGTAGTAAAATGAGTTCCAAATTCAGCAAACATTTTTACAAGAAAAATCACCTATAAATATAGCGTGGTCCGGAAGTAGGTGTACTGCTAATTCTTACTTCGAAGACAGTGGACATTCTTACCTGGAGATGAGTGGTTGGTGCCTCAACTGGAAGAAAATGGTATCAAAGACACTGTTGCAATACACCAGGATGGAGCACCAGCGCACTTCGCGATTCACGTGCTCAATTACCTGAATCAGGCGTTTCCTGGCTGCTGGATTGGAAGAGGTTGTGCATCTTCACCAGCTCCCTTTGCCTGGTCTCCAAGAAATCCCGATCTGATGAGACCAGACAATGCTCTCTGAGTTTCAAAAAGCAACAAGTAAGAAACACTCAATATCACACAACGCAGGAATTACGAGCAGCTGTGGAACACGCCTTCATCCTCGTGACTCCGGAGTATCTCCGCAAAACATCTGCGAGAACTTGGCGCGGAATTCAGCTGTGGATGGTGATCATACCCATGTTTATGACTCTTTAAGACTTCAAGATAACTGTATACAGACATTCTACCATAACTAACACTATACTGTTGAAACTAAGGGGGAGGGGGTACGCCCACTTCCGGACCACCCTGTACTAGAGACAGTTTGTAACCTATATATATTGATGACAAATAGTAAACATTTTTTCAACACGCTTGGAATGAATCGAACAAATATCCCAGGCTTTTTAAAATCATAACGTACAATAACACGGTAGCTTAGTAATCGAATTGTTATCTCTGTGACATGTAGTAAATCCGTAAATGAAATATTTTCATACATCTCTTTGTAGTAGTATGCAATATAGTACTCATTTGTAGTTTCCACTCCATCAGGAGTAAAATACTTCTATCCCTGTGAAGTCTAATGTGATTCGATAGAATGCTGAAGAGCAATTGCATAATAATTATCCGTGAAACTATTTAGGATTGGTAAATATTTTGGGAATGAATCTAAACTTGTTTTTAAAGAGTTTGGTTTATCAGAAATGCCTGTATATATTTGTTCTGTCTATCCGTCCGAGAGGAAAATATCTCAAGAACTATTTGATCAGGAATCGAGTTTATTGATGGAGGTAATCCATCCTGTTGATCCTAAGATATGGACAATCAAAAATCGGTTTCCTATGTATTTCATACGCACACAAATATTACTCGTATGTAGTATGCAATCTAGCTGTATTTAAGTGTCATGTTGGTTGCATATCATTCAGTTACTTTTAATATAACCATACTTTTCTATAAGAGTATGGCTACGTACGTTTACGTGGCATTGCTTCTTGTTTAAATACGGACGAGAGCACTAAAACTCTCGTTTCTTACATTACGTCGTAAATAATAACGTACTATAGAATTATGTATGAAATATAAACGAAATTATAATAGAAATTGTAGAAAATCACGTCCATAAGAAACTCATTCTATCATTAAATCACGTTTTTGGTTTCTTCAGAAAGAAAAAAAAAAGTTGATGTTCACATGTTCTAGGGTTAACAATGAAATATTTATTCGTAAAATATCAAGAGTAATGATGTGTATGTTTATGAACTACGAACAAAATCACCTGACCAGTTTGTAGATCATCATCCGGAGGAAAGAACTTCAAACTTCTAGAGAATCATCTGTTCTGGGTTTTTCCAAGAGGAATAAATTATTCTATAGTGTAGGGTTGGTTATAAACGAAATACTCATTTATGAAATATGAATAAAATGGACTCTCATATGTGTGGAAATCGTCCGAAAATAACCTCACTCCAGCAATATCAGTTTTTATTTTTCAGAGAAAAAATGATTTAGCTATATTGTAGGCTTGTTGTATAAAATATTAGCAAAATCTTTTGGATAAAACACACTCCCAGCAATAAACTGTTGCTTCTGAATTTTGGTAAGGTAAATTATTTATGCCATATCGTGGTATTTTAATAAAGTATTGTTTTGTGATATAAACAAAATTGCGTTTTCGGTAATTTTTTATTTCCACTGTCTATTGCTAGTATTTTTAGAGTAAAAAGAAAATTTGGAATACCTTTAAAATTTCAAAATCTTACCCTCGATGCGTTGATTGGTGTGAACTCCAAGCATATATAGACGTAACCATACGAACAGCTGAATAGTGGCGTTGTGTAGCGTTGTCGCTAACGCTTTCGTCTTTGGTTCGAGCGGTCCCGAGTTCGATTCCGCTGAATTAAAAAAAATATCTCTCTCTTTAAAAGGCAGCATTCCGGACACCGTATGTAGAACAGTTTAGAATAATAGCTTGCAATAATGATTTTGAACAGTGAAAAAAAAAAATGATTAACATACATTCTCATGGGTGTAGTACAGCGTTTTTACTCGGTCGAAAAGAATGCAAAACTTTTTTCAGGCCAGCTATCCTGGGTGAGGTTTTCCTGTGTTTTTCTCATTCACATCAAGCAGATTCCGTGATGGTACTTAATATAATGGTCCGAGGCCGCTTCCTTCCTTCCTTTCCCATTACTTTCTTTGTCCCAATTCTCGGGTAGTGTGATCGCCGAGGGAGGATTCTTAATAGGTGACGGGCTAACCAGCCATAGATGCCGAATGCTCAGAAATCTAATTCCTAATCCTAACAAACGGAGATTCAAAAACCAGTTTGGTATTATTTAAAGGCCATAAAACTTGTAAATCCGTTCAGATTTCGAATTTGATACTTTTTCACAATAACCTACCTTCATTCTTATTTTTGCTGGACAGGAAGAAAATACAAGATATAAGAAAAAGATTACCACCGGACCAGACAATGTTGGTTCAATTAAATGTGATAAAGATTTAAGTTTGTGAGAAAGAAAGTTGAAGCCAACATTTAAAATATAAAATAAATTTTTTTAAAAAATGCTTACAGTGGCATCTGCCGTTGTGAAGATATGATTTTTTTTTTCCTTTTTTCAATATAATAATCAGGGTGTCTACTGTTTCAGACAAATTCCCTGACTTTTCCAGGTTTTCCAAAATTTTCCAGACCATGTTTTAGTGAAATTAAGTAACCACTATTCTCTAAACACTTGTAGTTTTATAATATGTGTTCTCTTAGTTGCAACAGCTGTTATAAAAATATGAAAAATAAGTACCATTTTATTCCTGGCAAGAACAATATTGTTAAAAACAATGTATTTTTTGATGGCTTCCCATCTCCCCTTATAGTCCTCTCTCTCCGCTTCTTGTTTCAATACAATATATATATATAATTTCAATTACAAAAAATGTGAATGACAAAACATACTTAATAATACACAAAAATGCGTATAAAGGTTTTATGTATATGCGTTAGACCATATACAAGATCATGATAACGATTGAGCGAGTGAACGACTCTTCAATCGTGAAAATCTTTTAGTTTGTGAAAATAATTTTCCGATGTCTAATGAGCTGCAGCAGACTTCATTTTTAACTTCATCTGCATCTTCAACTGGGGTGGGAGAAAGTGACGTGCTACTCCGACATGCTTACAATCACAGATCACGGCAGGACACAGAAAGCCGATAGTTGTGATGTCACGAGCCATCACTAACTGCTTCCTCACTGCATTTCGCTTAATACAGGGTTTCACTGCATTTACCACTTTGATTCGCACGATATTTGAATGTCCTTCCCTCCATCTGTCTTCCATAGGCCTGAGCTTTTCCTTGAACCTCTTAATGGTCTAACGCATATATATTCATTTTGAGCTGCTCCAGAGTGCTGAAAATCTGAGATGCGGTTTTGCTGACCACTGTCACTCTCTTTTGTAATCACACCCTATTCCATGATTCAGGCACCAGACACTACACTTTCTCTTTCTTGGCCGAACTCTCAGTGAATCAAGTGTTATTTGGTAGACGATCGGCACGTGATCTTCAGCATTTGAGTTGTAGATATATCACAACTATATATCAGTATTTATGAATAGATTAGAGACACACAGTATAAAAGAATAACAAAATTGTTGAAAGCGATAAAATATTGTAAACAATAGTGTAAGTCAGACACTGTTATATTTAATGATTATTTTTATTGCAAGTTTGCAGTCCGGCTCAAATCACGCAGCCATCTTTAATAAATTATAAAATTACTTTCCAATTTTCGAATACTTCCAATGGACTTATTTTTCACTGCATTAACACTTCACTACTAATGTCATCATAAGGTTTAAACATAGTTGAGTAACAGTGTAGTTGTTGCCGTATAGTAACTGACAGGATAAAACTTGTTACTTAAAGAGCCCATATCACCAGGGGGACACGGCAACTCATTGGTAGAGTGTTTACTTTTACAGCAAAGTGTTCCTGGATCGATCGTAGGTCATGCAAGTTTGTAGTGGATAATATATTATATATATATATATATATATATATATATATATATATATATATATATATATATATATATATATATATATATATATATATATATATATAGTGCGTTCCACGAATAACACTAAGGTCCACCTTCTGAAGAAACGAAGGCAGATAGAAACATGAAACCTTTTGGAACCTTCAAGGAACTTAAAAGGCAACATTATGCTGAGGAGAATCCCCCACAAGGGGGGCTAAAGGGAGTTACTTTGGGTAACTCAAAAATTTTGAATAGCAACCCCCATCGTGTGGTACCTCGCTGGAAAAGTAATCGCGTATAGAGACCAGACCGTGTCCACAACAAACTCTAAAGTCTAACGTAGGTCTAGTTCGGAACGAATGCACAATACACATACCACACAACTAACACTATAACAGTATTGCAAATACAAAACATGCAAATTGAACTGAAGCCGATAGAAAAGAGAGTACCATACTATTATTGAAAAATTTGAACCCTCCGAGGCTCGAACCCCGGACCGCGCGTGTACTGAACCAACACTTTACCATTGCGCTACTGTCGAACTGCTACTCTTACGGAAGAGATGTAGTTCATGACGACGAATTGCCCGTGGTGGCGCTTTGGTGTTGGACACACGTACTTTAGCAAAGCTACTCTGTTTACTCGTGCACCACTATCAGATGTGCTTTTCCGACCAACAGTGCGCTACATTACAACCCGGAACAGTAGATCTGAAGGACGTAGACATGTGTTTGTGCTGGTGCGTTTGACCATCCTACATTGCATACATAATGTGGTCTCTTGAACAGAGAATTGAAATTGTGTTACTCTTTGGTGCTACGAATCGTTCGTACAGTGCAACAGCACGGTTGTTCAATGAACAAAATGTGCGCAACCCAATTAGTGTTTCTTCTGTACGCCATTTATTAATCAAATTCTTTACGACAGGCAGTGTGACCAATGCCCCAAAGCCTCGAAACCCTAGTGTTGCTACGGAAGAAACACAGATACAAGTATTGGCGGAGCTGAATGTGCATCCTCAACAGTCCATAACAACTGTGGCTCAAACGTGAGGTGTGTCACGCACAACGACATACAGAATCTTTAAAAAAACATACCTTCCATCCATACAAACTACATATGGTCCAGGAGTTAAGTGAACATGATCCCGATATACGTATCGAGTTTTGTGAGCAGATGTGTGAGGCATTGGCACGTGGGACCATTGTGCTGACAAACGTGTGTTTCAGCGATGAGAGTACGTTCTACTTGAATGGCAAGGTCAACAGGCATAACTGCCGATATTGGTGTGACACAAACCCTCATGTATTTCGTGAAGCCAACACTCAACACCCAGAGTCGCTGAATGTCTGGGCGGGTATCTTAGGTAATCACATAATCGGGCCCCTCTTCATCGATGGAATATTAACGGGTGAGAAGTGCCTGGCGCTGCTGCAAGACTTTATTGCACCGTTGATTGTCGAGGCAATGGAAGAGAATCCGCAAGAATTTGGAGAGATTCCGCCCGTTTTTCAGCATGACGGCTGTCCTGCCCATTTTCACCGCCTTGTACGTGACTATTTAGATAGTGAGTTTCCGCGACGATGGATTGGTCGTCGCGGCACCATTGAATGGCCAGCCCGTTCGCCAGACCTTGCTCCACCCGACTTTTTTCTCTGGGGCTATTTGAAGACTATAGTGTTCCGCACGCAGCCGAACAGCATTGCGGAGTTGCGCGAACGCATAGTTGATGCCTGTCATTCTATACCGGTAATGACTTTTACACGTGTTCGAGAGGAGTTCGTCCAACGTTTACATAACTGCCAGGAAGTGGGCGGTGCACACTTCCAGCATCTTCTGCATTAATGAGGTATGTTCCAAATCATACTAGGTTACTCTCTGCTTACAGGTTTGCAATGTTTCTTCGATCATAGTTTACCGATGGCAGCCATGTTGGCTATGGACATGCAATCAACAAGCACTTTCCAGAACAGGTCAATACACGTGATACCTTTCAAGCGAGGTACCACACGATGGAGGTTGCTATTTAAAATTTTTGACTTACCCCCAGTAACCCCTTTAGCCCCCCTTGTGGGGGATTCTCCTTCTCAGCATAAGGTTGCCTTTTAAGTTCCTTGAAGGTTCCAAAAGGTTTCATGTTTCTATCTGCCTTCGTTTCTTCTGGAGACGAGCTTTAGTGTTATTCGTTGAACGCACTTCGACCGTCCTTTACGGATGGCCGCCATGTTGGCTACGGACATGCTAGCGACTTACAATTTTCACAAGTGGTCTTTACTCGTGATTACCTTTCAAACGAGGTACCACACGATGGGGGTTTCTATTTAAAATTTTTGAGTTATCCCCAGTAACCCCCTTTAGCCCCCCTTATGGGGGATTCTCCTTCTCAGCGTAATGCTGCCTTTTAAGTTCCTTGAAGGTTCCAAAAGGTTTCATGTTTCTATCTGCCTTGGTTTCTTCAGGAGGTGGACCTTAGTGTTATTCGTGGAACGCACTGTATATATATATATATATATATATATATATATATATATATATATATATATATATATATATATATATATATATATATATATATATATATATTTAGGGAAGTTAATTTTTTCCACTTTGGTGTCAGTTTTCAACTTTTCTAAATGAATTCTGTTTAAGGTTGCCAGATTTCTAAAATCAAAAAGAAATACACATTGCTTCGCGAAAATGTTCAGAGATTGCCTATAACAGGCTTTCCAATGATAATAATAATAATAATAATAATAATAATAATAAACAGGAAATCAAGACGAAAACATATAGGTTTCGTGAAGCTGTAAAAAAGGAACATTTCAATTATTTCCTGGCACATGTTGAAGGAACATTTGTGCATCTGAAACATTTTCAAAGAACAAAGAAATCCATACAACAATATTTCTACCTATTGGAAGGAACATCCAATTATCCAATAGGTAGAAATATATATCCCATGGAAATTAATGCTAATACTGTCTTTCACAGTC
The DNA here is from genome assembly GCF_964235325.1 of Thermobia domestica. Taxonomy (NCBI): domain Eukaryota; kingdom Metazoa; phylum Arthropoda; class Insecta; order Zygentoma; family Lepismatidae; genus Thermobia; species Thermobia domestica. The sequence goes on along the minus strand of NC_137462.1, from coordinate 195,759,502 downwards.
CTCAGAGCCTTTATACTCTCGTGTGCAAGATGGGATCGATCACTTCCTAAAATGTGTTTGTTCTGTGAGAAACCACATTCCACATTAGCACTACCATGAAAGACGGACAGACAAGCTTTGACCACTTTAGACGTCATTGGATATTTAATTGTTTCACATGGATTTCTTATATCACATACATTTGCCCAGTATTGACCAACGGGTAAGTATCTGACATCCCCACACCGTTTTTTTTTTTTTTTTTTTTTTTTTCATAAATCAAGAATCTTCGATAAGTGGCTCCACAAAATAGAGTTTCCACTCGTCCATGAAGACATCGATGTTCTTACAATCTGCAAACACATGCTTCATTTCTTTAGCCAAATTCCGTGTAAGGGATAAACAAGTAATCTCCTTTCTGAATAGTGAATGTAGACACTGCAGGTACTTCAACAATGCTTTCGATATTGTTCAACAAGCACCCTACTGTGGAGACAAAAGGTTCTCCAACCACCCACACCTTATTTCCTTATGTTATTTTCACAAGTGGAAGTAGCAATGCATTGGAAAGTCTGCCATAATTAAGTGTAAAGTAACCCTATTGTATTACATACTGTTTGTTTTACATACTATTGTACGGGAGTAATGCTAGAAGTGAAAAGAAGACGAAAATATTACATGATATTTAATCTTAGGGGCCTTGGTTTGGCGGTAGATCCCAGTAAAAATATGATGATGTGGCAACTTCTCACGGCAGAGAGAAATGAAAACTGAAATCTTTGAGTTTAACGTCTCATAATTATCCCTGTTAGGCTAAGGGAGACGCTGATTAAAGCAAGTGAATGACGATGGAAAAATGGGTAGAATGAGAAAGTGGGAAGAAAGGAAGCACTCCGAGAAAACTCAAGATTACAGCATAAAGAAAACAAGTGTCTGACGGCAAGGCTTGATTTCATTTGAGTTTCAGTTGAATGTCCTTTTCAGCAACGAGGCTATATGAGACATGGACTTACAGCTTAACATGGAATACGACCCACATGAGCTCCCGCCATAAATCGAACCTGGATCTCCCACTCCAAAGACGCATGCGCTAACTTCTTAGCCATGAGGAAGCTCTATAAAAGCAAGGGATTGCCATTGCTCGGTGCGGAATAGGAGTAAGTATGTGACTGTCAATCAAGCGATCTGTGTTCAAACCAGATTTCTGAACACGTTTTCCCCCCGTATTCTGATAGTCTTTTTTCATCCAAGTATGATCTTACATGTCGTAACGTAGATAATGTTTGACTTCACAATTACTATGTTCTAATGTACAGTTCGCGGCAAAAAATGCTACAAAAAGTTTAAGTCTGAAGTACTGACAAACTCTTGCGCCGTGTGCTTATGCATTCAGAAACTCGTCTCGATCGACTATATTCTCCTGGTATTCAATCCAACTCCCCCTCTTTCCCTCTCCTTGCTTAAAGGAGTCTGTGTGACGTAATATACTCTTTCCATTCAGACAGAAAAAACAGGAAGCATGTTTACAAGCTTAATATACCTCTAAAACGGTCTCCTTCATTTGTTTGTTCTGAAATGCCTTTTTAGAGCCTGAATAAAAAAATGTCACAAAATGTTCCCATAGCTTCATAAACTACTTTATTTGCATTCTTTCCTTTCTTCAAAGACTGCATATTATATCAAGCTGGGAAGATGCTGCTTGTGAAATCTATGGAAATTGTCAACCACGACAATAGGTGTTGTGCTTCCCGAAGCCTGTAATGCCGGCGAAGAGCTTTAAAACTATTGATAGAAATGAGTATTATTCAGGGGTGCCCACAAAGGGGGGCTATGACGCAAACTGCGTCATTGAAATATTTGAGGGGGGTAAAAATCTATATAAATATGTTTGAGGGGGTGTAAAAATTTAATCGTAAAGATTTTTTTTTTCATGGAAGAACACCTACGGATAGACAATTGAGGGGGGTGCGTCATGGACATAAGGGGGTGGGCACCACTGTGTTATTCAATGATTAATTTCATTCTTGTTTCCCAGTAATTAGAAGCAAATGTTCCAGGGACGCCATTTAAGCAGGACAGGAGAGTTTAATTCTCCCCTCTCTTGAGTCTGAGAAACATATATTGTTTGATCAAATGTATAGTAAAACACTGGTGAGTCAATCCATCCTAAATGATCAAGCATGTGTCGCTCGACCATCTCTAAAAAATCTAATTTTTTCATGAATGTTTATACTATATCAGAGTGCTTCAAAACGACAATCATTGGATTTTTAAAACATCTCGTAGCGACGTAGCGGCTGCCGCCATTTTGCGTTTTCTTGATTTCAGGCGTTTATGTTGTTTCGAATATCTCAATGTGTATTTGTCCTAGCAAATTGAAAGTTGCTGGGCGTCTCCAACTTATGCAGAGCTAAAACTTTGATCTCTTTAACATTTTTGCCTAAAACCACTTGAAAGAGGTGAAATCAGGGCTTACAGTAGCAACATTTTTGGACATTGAAGACATGTTTGGGAAGAGGAAACAAGTAACGTAGAGGTCTGAATTTGTGTGTGCATATAGTACGGGGTCATAAGTTTACACACAAAAATTTGCAGACCTGTAGCTGTTCCCAAAGACCTGAAAAAAATCATAAAGTTGGGGAATTTTGAGGGTCTGTCTAGAATATTAATATTTATGTCAGTGACTCCGAAAACTATGCATTCGACATAAATATAGGATGTTTCCGATTCGTTTTGCCTGTCACCCCCACCCCGCCCACTCTGACCTCAATGCCAACCCAGGCTTAACTTGAACTTAAGCAATATCGGCAGTGTCACTATTCGTCTTTAGGATCCCAAAAACTATGAATTCGACACTAATATTGTTCGTATTCTATTTTACATGTCATCCTTTCCCACCTAGTAATAATTTCAGTTTCCTACCCCCACAGTACATTTTCAGGTGGTAATTTACACATATACTAATACACGTACGTACAGTATACTAATATACGTTCACGTAAATACGTCTGAAATTCCTCCAGGAGTCCATGTTGCAAATGAAATGAAATCTTTGAGTTTTACGTCCCACGGTTATGCCGGTTAGGCTAAAGGAGCTCCAAAATAACCTTCTATACCTTCCTTGTAGACACCACATTTATGGATTAGTTTTAAAATGTGTATTTGATAAGTAAGGCGTTAGATGGCAAAGTGGCGTTAGACCCTTTTTAAGAACATTAAGATGTAGTCATTTCCGTGAACTTCAAACCATAATCTATTGGATGGCAACGTTGTATATCTCAGAGTTAAAAGACCAGGCCGTAGGCCAAAAGATGGCAGCACAAAGAACCGATTTTATCCGCATTTACTATATCGATTCTAATAAAAGTCTCAACATCTCACAATGTCTCAAAACTAACTTACGCCACTTTGCCATCCAACGCCTCAAGTGTTGTGTTTCGTTTGCATCTGGACGACGTTCTCCTATTGAAGTGTTTTCAGAACGAGTGGTCTAAAATAGACTGCACTAACTTTATTCCAGGAATTGATGATGATGATGATGTAAGGAACAATATTTCCGATGTAAGAAATGAAGTGTTGAATTTTGCTATCAAATTTCTAGGAGTAGGACACCACTGAGAAGATTACTGGGAAGTTTTAGAACTGACCATCATATTCTTGGGTGGCATACCTCCTTGAGGAGTTTTCTTTCGTTTGCCTGGAGAAATTCACCATACAAGGTGGATGGGAAAAGCAATCTACTATTTAAAAATATTTCTCTTTCGCCAACAATTTCGTTTAACGAAGCAAATAGAAACAGGTCTTCGGAGAGTATGCATTTCCTGATACGACTATATGTTCAAGCTTGGCTTAAATGTGATCAAGCACCCCATTCACCATTACAAGATCTGCAATTTTTGAAAGGTTTATTCAGTTATAGACAAATAGATGCTGAATTATCTGAAATGGCTCTTTTTAAATTTTCACGCCAACTCTGGTACTTGACGGAGGAACACGTAGCATTCGGATTTTTTGATGGAGTTACCATAATGGAAAAAAAAAATGGTTGAAAGAATTAAAACTATAAGAGGAAACCGTGAAGCAGCAAAGAGACTTGACGCAAGCGACGATACCATAAAAAATTTTGTGAAAAGAGAAAACAGTGATTTTGTTACAACAAACACACAAATTTTCCTCGAGAGATTTTAAGTGCCCAAAGGGTTTCTCGAGTGTGATCCGATTTCATGGCCATAACAATGACTATCTTCAAGGAAAGACAATAGTTTAATTCATCCACGTAACAAACGATGCAGCAGAAAGGGGAGTGTAACTAATAGAAGATTACAACAACGTTCATACGAAAAATGAGGAGCAGAAACAGTTTCTTTTGCAGATAGTGAAGGCCCACAGACAATCGTTTCCTAGATGCGACAAAAGTAAACTATGTAGCAAATAAGATTCATAACTTACCAAAAAGCTACTACATAAATAAGGAATATTTCAATTTCTTGCAAGTTGTATTTTTTTTCCTCATAATGATATGTGAATCATCTTGATGGAAAAACTTATTTGTAGTTCATAGCGAAACAAGCAGTCCGTTTCAGTTTATGTAAAAGACTTCCAAAATTCTTACAAAATCTGTGTTACATAACTACAATAAAATAACATTACATCGAAACATTTTGTTTTTCACACGTAAGAACTCTTACATGAATATAGGTAACTTGAAAATAATACCAGATTTGTGCTTCTGGTGAAATGCTACCTCAAAAAGATATGGCACATGACCCTCTTCTTATTTAAAAATTTTGACCTGAATTCAAGATGGCGGACTTCAAGATAGCCGCCATGGCAATGCTATACAAGATTAGATTCGTCTCTTCCTCTAGTTCCATTATCCAAGATATCTTTCCATTTCCTTAAGCCGTTTCTAAATTACTAGAGTTTATTCTAGCTTTTCCCCATATACTATGTATTGTAAACGCATTCAAAACTTTAGGTCGTTTGGAGCACCATTTAAAATTATTCAATGGATGTAATTTTTCTCCTGGCTTAATTTGGTCCAATATGGAACTATTTTAGGGGGTGAGTCCAAAGAAATTCCTAAATTTATTTTTCCCCATATAAATAAGGACCACCCTAAAAATATATTACAGTAACAATGAAATATTGCATTACCACCTGACTGTCGTTATGCAAAACTTCATCGTGATATGATGTAGGGAAACGAGTTAAATTAAGGTTGTAAAATATCAAAGTTGAAACATCGCAAGTTTAAAAAGCATATAAAAGCAAATCTCATATTTGAAAATAATTTCGGCTTAAACTAGCTGCGATTACATTTAATTCAAAATTGAATTGCTGGAAAGAGTATGAGTGTAGTTAAAAATTAAACAAATCGGTCTGGATTCGAACCTAGGACTACCCACGTAGAAGTTCCTTACACTAACCATTCATCTAACACACCCTTATGTAAACACGCTATTTTTTTAAGTTATATGTTCGCATCCAAGTGATTGACGCATTTCCATTGCTTTTTCTAACTTGTTCTTTTCAAAAGTCTAACATGTTTACGATGATTTGTTTCATTTTCCCTTAAAGCAGCGTTTCCCAACCGGTGTGCCGCGAGTGGGTCGTTGGTGTGCCGCGAGGAAATTGAAATAAAATTATTAATTCTATAGCAATCAAATTGCAAGACATAGAGAAAAATGTATATTTGTATTTCACATTACTATGAACCTCTACTATGAATCTACAATTTTAAGTTTCATACTGACTTACTTTTTTCTACATTTTTAACGTTGAAAAAATATTTGTTATCATTGTTATGACCATTATTGCTTCTTTATTGTTGCAGACAATTTCGTAACTTGAAAATTTAAAATACCATTCAATCCTTTCGACAAAGCAAACGTGCATACAAATTACCTACATTTGTGTTTTAAAAGTGAGAGATTTGTTTGTTCGTTCTTTATTTAGTGATCATCCTTCTTTGTGAAAGACTGGATACAGTTTTCGAAAAAAGGAATTGTATTTTTAGAAACCTGAGTCCTATATTTCATTGCAATTGTTGTCAAGTTTTAAATTAGAATGAAAAATATGCATAATGATTTATCCCGGGGGAAAACCAGTGATCGAGCTTTCTTCTCTGTGAGGAGATCAGTAATCACAGAGAAAAAACTCCACTGTATTTTATATTTACAAATAATAATAATAATAATAATAATAATAATAATAATAATAATAATAATAATATCTATATGAGTGTGCCGCAAGAATTCAAGTTATACCTGTAGTGTACCGCAAGTTGAAAAAGGTTGGGAAACGCTGCCTTAGAGCTTCGCAAAAGGTGATTTATGTCTGAGTATTTGGCATTACTTTATCAGACGGTTCTATCAAATATAACTCCTTTCATATAGTAGTTAACTAACTTTTACCGCCTTAAAAAGTTTCTGAACAAGGGGAAGTTTATTATGTATCCTGTAACAAAGCTACAAGAGAGCTACTTTCAATATCAACGGTACTCGCACCGAGTTAACTTTTGGAATATCCCATTCTATTAGTTTCTCACCGTAGCTAAAGGAAAAGTATACGGAAACCTGTGTAGAATTCTCCGTAGCTGAATGAAAATGAAATGAAATCTTTGAGTTTTACGTCCCACGGATATGCCGGCTAGGCTAAAGGAGACAGTAATGTTGAGAAATGAATGAAGAAAGTGGGAGGAAACGGGAGAACCCCGAGAAACCCACGCACACGGTGTTTGTCCACCACAAATTTCACTTGGCGGGAGCAGGGGTTGAACCCGGGACCCCATGCACCAGAGATGAACCCTCTACCACTCAGCCACCGCGGCCCCCTCTGTAGCTGAATGCATAAAATCATGGTTCGATAGCTCAGAAACCCATCTCGAAAGCTGATTATCTTTTAAATTCTTAGTTTCCCAAATTTTAAGATCTTTCATTCCCCTCACAATCATCTGATGTTCTGAAAAGAGTTCTCCACCTTAATTCGACAACTGCCTGATTTGGTCCTCGCAGTTCGGAAACTTTCTTCTCTTTCACAAAATCACAATTTTCGTCATAATATGGATGTTGTCCGATCATTTTTTCTTCAATTTTAAACTTGCATATGTAAATCATCCCTCTCTGTCTCTATCTTTGAATCTCTCTCAATGTCGTACACTATGAACGCACATGGCTTGGGATCAAACTTTCAACTCTTAAAACCAAATGTAAGCGCTCTAATAATGTTCTCTCGTAACTCTGTAAGTTTATTGCTAAAAGCAGTGTCATTTAGATTTTGTTCAGGGAGGGGGGAGGCACTCTCCGTCGACATAAGAGTTTCTATATCAGTATTTTACTGTATATTTGATCAAACAATATGCAGTGGTGCTATTCAGCCGGTTCGCACCGTTGTTAAAATATTTTGAGTTCGGAGAACCGTTTGTTATAGCCAGACATAACGATAATATTACCCACTAATACCAAGGATAGTAAATTTTAGTTTAACTATCTTTGTTTTTAGAGATTTTTACAGCTACAGGGTTAAACATATGCTCTCTCAGAACAAGGTATAAGCGTTTATTTCTTAATCTCAAATGTTCAGGAGCTCTTCCGTGGCTAAGCGGTTAGCGTACGCGCCTTTGGCGTGGGAGGCCCGGGTTTGATTCTCGGCGGGAACTCATGTGCAGCACAACACACTTGAAACACACCAAAGCACCATCACTCACGTATCACTGTAACACACTTGTTCACGTGCAGCAATTAAGTACTTCAACTATCCACCAAACAGCAATGAGCTCATTTGATGGGCTGGCTGACAAATACCCCATCATCTACACGGCAAAGCCAATAAACCATCTATTGGATTAAAACGTTCACGTGAATGCTCACTGAAAATACTTTAAAAAGGGAACCAAGTGCATTGGCGGGAAGTGTGTTAAGATAAAACAAACGTGCTCTAAAAAATGTATTTTATTCTCACTACTGTATTTTACATATCTTTCCCAAATTTAAGACGACGAAAGTTAGGCTTCATTGTATAGAGACTTTCTGAGTCACAATTCTTTTTAAATTCAAAAATTTCGCGACATCCCTGGGACTAGGTGATACCAGTGTGTAGTGACACACCGGTTTACAAGGATTCCGCTTCGTGTTCTTGACCTGCTTGAGTAATGCAACTATCTACCAACTGCTACTACAGCATATTTGCCCAATACCATGGTTTATAATATAGATTTCGTAACGTTCGTAAAAGTTTGATTCCCTCACACAAGCGATCCGGTCTTAACGAGGATGCCCCATTAGCTCTCGATATTAATACAATATAATAATAATAAACAGGATTGCCAGACATCTTCAGTTTGCTGAACGAGTTCTTTTTTGTCTTGTCCTTCCTCGATTTTTAAATAACTTGAATGTCCTCTTGACAATCTCTTCAATTTACTCCGATGTTGGTATTTGTTCTAAATATATTCCTCATATTGCAAAATTTCATTTATTTATTTTGACAACTACACTTTCTGAAACAATGTCCAAGGCAGTTGCAAAGCATGATATGTATGTATTTTTACCTCTTGTTGTCTGAAAGAGCAAGAAGGGGATCCACGACATCAGTATTAGAAATAGCATCGGCGTTTCTAATCAATAATAGGGCAATGTGGGACAATAGGTGACACTTGAAGGTTTAGAAAGATACTGTAAAAAGAAATTTATTAGACACATGGAACTGGAACTTTACTCAAACTTACATGCCTTTGGCTACATAATAAATCCACTCACTCATACAAAATCATTCACTCACTCACTTAGCATTTTTTTTTTTTTTTTTTTTAAGAACTTGATAGTAAATATAGTTCTGCAATTGGCAGGTGTTGCCCCTACTGCGGGGCAAGGAGCACACCTCCTATGCTCATTATTAAATTTATTTTTCATACTATGAACTACACATTCTCAAAAGACAACTTGTCTTACTTTTTAAAACATTTTTAAATATAGTTAGACTGTTTTAAAGTACTATTTTTTTTCAATAAGTAATATTTTCTACATATCAAAGTATCAAGTCCAGCTTCTTTCTACAATGTAAAAATTGAAGGCAAAGTCTGCTTCAGAACACAATTACATTTTGCCAAAGTCATAAGCATAACCCAAGCATGAGTCCTCCATGGTGTACTTTTAATGGCTCCACAGGTGGCAAAAAGGGCATTTGATCCTTGGGTTTGCTGTTTGACCAGGAATCTTCACAAACTAAGAAAAAGCAATAATATATTTGTTTGTTTGATACTTTCTCAGCTTTCTTCTTAGTGAACTGGCCACCCTCTTGCTGGCCCTCCTGCCGCATTTAAATTATCGTCCTCTGGATAACCTAACTTCATCCTTGGACTTTTCTGTAAAGCATGTTTGGCCTCGTAACACTTCTGACAGGGGTGTAGCCAGCAGGTTTGTGTAGGGGGGCCCGTCGTTTTTGAGGGGGGCCAGCTACAATGTACAAAGCCAAGAAAAATGTGTTGCTGCTAGTGTTTTTGAGGCCTGAAAGAATGGAAAATTTTGGTTTCCTTCTGGAAGACTAAAAACACTATTTTCGCTTCTTCTTCTTCTTCTTCTTCTTCTTCTTCTTAATAATAATAATAATAATAATAATAATAATAATAATAATAATAATATCCATAAATTATATTCAAGATAGTTTTTATTATGCTTAATCAAGAACTACTGCCCGGGACCAAACGCTATACTTTTGTGCATAACTATAAAGGTAACCAAAAAAGTTCTGTCCCTTTTCGTGGAGGTCTGTGTTCTATTGGACCTTACATTGTGAGTTGAATGCGAGGGGAGATAAGGCGAACGTCAGTTGTTGGTGTGGGTATATCCAACATACTACCTGGTTGTGGCAATTCAGACACACCGTGAACTTGCGTAAAGACAGAGGGAACATGGGACATCCACAGAGCATCATAAGAGCATGTATGCTGAACGAGTTCAAATGGAGGTCAAACGCCGCAGTAGCGGGACAGAAGATATGCCAAGCCTTTGGTGAGGGTGTCGTGACGACGCGGACATTGCAGCGATGGTTTAACAAGAACGATGACGAAACACCCGAAAACACCACGTGCCAGAAGACCAACACATGTACAAAGAGGAACTGGGACTACAATTCAGTATGTGGTGAAACCATTCGGCAGCACATCCATCAACTTGTGAAGCACTACAAGTTGGGTCGATGGGTCTCTCATGTTTTGACTCCGGGCCAGAAGGCAACGCGACAGTCGTCTGTGTTTATTTACTGTTTCGGAGCCATTTCTGGACAGGGCGTTGACATGCGATAAAAAGTGTGTCCTAAACGAAGCTCCACGGCGCCGTCATCATTGGTTAGCATCCCATGAACCGATTTCAAAACAGCTGAAACCAGCACTGTACCAGAAGAAGGTCCTTCTATGTGTTTGGTGCATCGTGCATCGGGAACTGCTATCAGCTGGTCAGAGTATCAATGAAACTGTGTACTGTCAGCAGTTGAGCTGTGCTCAACAAAAGCTCAAAACTCTGGAGCCATCACTTCTGAATTGCAAATGGGTTCTCGTTTACGGGACAACGCTAAGTCCCATGTGGCTAGGATGACTCAGGACACCATTTTCCGCCTTGGATGGGAAACAATATTGCAACCACTATATTCCCCGGGTATTGCACCGTCCGATTATCACCTGTTCCATTCAGGGGCGGATTAAAGGAGGGGGCGAGGGGGGCGATCGCCCCCCCAAGAGCCCTCTAAAATATTAAAATTACACACACTGCCGCTCGTAGCTTACCGCCACACGAACGAAAGTTTGGGATCATTCTTGCATTATTTCAAAAGAGATTTAATTCTTTAAATTCTACGAGGGCAAGTCAAGAAAGACTTGGACTGATTTTTTTCCCGGCAGTTCTGTTAACGCTGCAGTTTCATAGTTGGCATACAAGTAGGGTGGGTCTTGCTGTGCATATATATAAAATGTTGTTAAGGAATCATTGCATGTTTGGTAACCACGACTTTTTATTGCAGGTGATGTTCTGCGCCGCCTCTAGAAGTCGCCTGTAGAAGAAATGGAGTCATTACGAGATGAACAATTTGCAGCTATACGGTTCTGCTATCGCCTGGGGAAAAGTGCAACAGAAACTCTAGGAATGTTGAGATCTTCTCTAACAATGACTGCTGCCGTGTTAATGTTCACCTCAGTAACAGCTGACGCTGATACCCTGGTCCACCAGCTTTCGTGATTGTCATTCGGCCCTCTTTAAACTCTTTGAACCACCAGAACACGGTACTTCGTGGCAGAACGTCATCTTTGTAGGCTGCTCTCAACATTCCTAGAGTTTCTGTTGCACTTTTCCCCAGGCGATAGCAGAACCGTATAGCTGCAAATTGTTCATCTCGTAATGACTCCATTTCTTCTACAGGCGACTTCTAGAGGCGGCGCAGAACATCACCTGCAATAAAAAGTCGTGGTTACCAAACATGCAATGATTCCTTAACAACATTTTATATATATGCACAGCAAGACCCACCCTACTTGCATGCCAAACTATGAAACTCCAGCGTTAACAGAACTGCCGGGAAAAAAATCAGTCCAAGTCTTTCTTGACTTGCCCTCGTATTTAAAAATAGTCTCCGTTTAGCATGCCGCGTTTACGCTAACGATAAATTCGAGTCATAATATCAGATAAATCTCAGGAAGAAGGACGATGTTACTTGAGGCCAGAAGATCTGGAAAACTATCCATGGCTGGTTCTTTCCCATAAGGAGAGGGATCTTTTTTGTAAATATTGCTCACTTTTTGCAAGGGGTTTTGGGGGGAAGCTATCGAAGAAACGTGCCTCTCCAAACTCTTGAGATTAAAACTTTGAATAAATTTGCTACTTTCTATGGTATTTTAGAATCTCACAACAAGGCACAATATCAGATTAACGCTCTTGAGGTCGGAAAAGCGTTTCTGAAAAACTACTGGGAACCAGTGAAATCAGTCGAGAATCAAATCAACTCGTCAAGAAGACAAGTCATCCAAAATCGCGACAAACTGAAATTAATGTTGTGAAATGTTATATTCCTTGGAAGGCAAGGCATTGCTTTCCAAGGCCACACGGACAAGGGCGCCGATTTCTCCCTAAATTTGGGGGGGGGGGATTCAGATGCAGAATGTATATATATGAGGATTTTAAGACAAATTACATTCAAATTATGTCAAATATTGTATATTCATAAATACAATAGGGAGGCCCACCTGAGATTCGGGGGGCCCGGCCCCCCAGGATCGGCGCCCTTGCACAGGGACGGTGCGTGTGCGGATTATTGGACCTCAGATGGTGACAGTGCAGAAACTAAGTTCAACGAGGGCAATTTTCGAGAATTGTTCAAATTTAGAATGGCTTGTAGTGACGATCTCTTAAAGAATCACTGGAAGAAAGCATCGAAAAGGACCATTTTTGCCAATAAAACCACACAAAATGCCCTCAGTGAGGGTTGGGGATGAGAAATCACGTCTGCAAAATTGTCAATCGAGTGCGAAAGGATCAGTTTTATTCTATTATGTTTGATGAGACTACGGTCGTTTCGCACATATCTCAGCTGTCTTTGATTCTAAGGTACGAACACATGGGTGAAATAAGAGAAGGCTGCTTCGGTTACATTGATCCTCGATCAGCAGAGCTGAAAGGTGAGGTCATTGTTCGAGCTCGGAATCCGAAGACGCAGAACTGTCTGAACTCTCACTGATTGGGGGTAAAATTGGAGAAATTGTTCTATCTTTGCTACGAGACTTCTCACTCGACCCGAAAAACTGCGTTGGTAATGGTACAGATGGTTGCGCCGTCCCGACCTCTCAAAGTCGCCGGGCAGTGCAGGAGATCCAAAAGGAGGCTTCAAACGGGCTGCACTGTTCATATTGCAGTCACAGCCTCAACTTGTCCATCTCTAGGTCGTCGTCAGTATAGTGCATGTGGAACTGTCTGGGAACAACGAAAGAGATCATTGCGTTTTTCACCGCATCGTCAAAACGTAATACTGTCCTTAAGCTTATGGTTAGTGGCCAGTTGGAGACATTGTGTGAAACGAGATGGGTTGAACGGAACGACGCGGTTTTACAATTTCACGTGAAATTTCAATAAATAAGTGAGGTTCTGCAGTGTGTTCCAAATGATCCGAGTTAGATACAGCAGCCAAAGCATGGGCATTTTCTTCTGCCATGCACGACCGCGAGTTTATCGTAACTATTACGTGTCTTCAGGGTGTTCTCACGATAACCCTCCCCTCAATCGACTTTTGCAGAAGACAAATTTAGACATGAACGCAACGTCAGATGTCATTCAGGACACTATCACAGCATTAAACAAGAAGCGTTCAAACAGCAAAGAATTCAAGGCAACTTTCGAAGCAACATCCAGAATGGTTGCCAGTGTTGACGTGCAGATTCAAACTCCTCATCACACCCAAAGACAACACATCGTACGAACTTCAGGGCAAATGACACGACATCTTACTACTGAAGAACTGTCTACATTCCGTTGATAGAGTCGGTTGTAGAAGACCTCAAAACTCGTCTTGCGCAGGAAGTTTTAAATGTATACGGACTCAACATTCTATTGCCAACACGCGAACTAACTAAACTCTGAGCAACAACTTCCGCGTTCTAACAGAAAGATTTTACAAAACTATCGAAACTCAAAAAAGAATGCGGTTTTCCCTCTTTAGTTCTGAATTTGCAATCTGCACTTCTAAATGGAAGAGAATTAAAGAAAAAGGTGGAACTCTATCACGGACTGCGTTGGAGGCCTTAACTACCAGCGACGAAGATCTTCACGTGACTATTCGAAAACTGCTGCGCATACTTGTAACCCTGTGGTACGAATTCCACGTTAATCAGTAGGTCTCATACAGCCTCGCTGCTGAAAAGGATGTTTAACTCAACATCAACTAAATTTGAAACCCTGCATTCGAGCGTGGCCAGTGCAGAACGATCTTAATCCACTTGCACCGACTGAAAATATGGTTGCAATCTCGTTCTGGCGAAAAGCGGCTGAATGGACTAGCACTTTTAAATGTCATAGGGACATTGTCGTAGATCGCGACAATATTATATCGACAAATACGCTTTGTGTGGTATTCACCGAAAAGCGTGTTTTGCGTTGTAACTTGTAAGTTATTTTGTCCTTTTGTTTAATTCATTTTACTAAAATACAGAAACATTATGAACGTTATAAAATATGTTTAACCTAATGTTTTTTCTAGCGAAATATTTAGTAAAGCATAGCCACGACCAGGCCTGTAGACAGAATATCTTTTCGGGGAGGGGACATTGTGGTGAAAATTTCGTAGCAATTATATCTTTCACCCTCTTTTCCTGAATCCGTTTTACCTTTCTTTTTTTGGGGGGGGGGATTTCGGGGAACATATCCCACTCTACAATAAAGAGCCCCCCTAAGACGTTTGGTTTAATCCGCCAATGGTTCCATTCTTTGGACAATCACCTTAGAGAACGCTACTTCAAATCCCTAGTAAAAGTCCAAAATGCACCTGATACTTTCTTAGTTTCACGTCCCACCAAGTTCTACCGCGATGGATTCCATGGTCTTCCAGAATGTTTTCAGAAGGTCGTCAATGCTGATGGGGACTATTTTTGATCTTCCAGGTTAGGTGGCATATCGATGTTCGAAGGGGGTGGGTGAAAAAGCAACAAAACCTTTCTTAATTACCTTTATATTTAAATTTAAGACCTTGTATACAGAACCCATCTACACAAGATTGATTTTCTTTGAAATTTCACTTAATTTCTTTATGGTTTCCTGACAAAAATATTTATTTATTATTCGTGACTAAAAAAAAACAATATATTATTTTATTATACTGAGTAGAAATAAAACAGAGCGAATGAAATCCAAATTGAATAAAAGCATTGTTTCTCACCAAATTTTCCATCCTCTATGTCTTTTAAAACACTTGTTGAAGCATATAAAATATACTGTACTTACAAATCAGTTTAGTACCTTTGTTTTATGGCTGTATTTGTAGTACCTTGTTAAAACGTTTGTCTTCAAACTGTCAAATATAAATCGCAGTAAATTGTGTAATCACAAAAAAGTATCCTATTTTTCGATCGGTATAAGGAAGAGATACTATACTATTTTTCGATCGGTATGGAGAAACAATATTTCTCCATACTATTTTACCATAAATTATTAATTGTCAACAAACTTTGTTACTTTTAAATGAATGAAGCGAGATAATTTTACTATGATGTTTTAAAAGTTGGTCATTTGGGGGGGCGGGCCCCGATGCCCCCCCCTTGGCTACACCCCTGACTTCTGATCTTCTCTAATACTCTAATAAGGAATTTTGAACACAGTATCTGAGTCTTCGAAATTCAGAAAGATTGCTGGATGCTTATCCCAAGACTATTCATGAACTGACAAATCGCAACTCTTAAAAAAAATGTAATACATTTAGAAAACATGAGCCATGGCAACAATTGCAAGTGCCAGTTGGAATCTTAAAACATGCGGTGAAAATTAGGAGTGTTGCCAATTTGAAAGATCGAATAATGGACGTTTGGTGCACATTAGAAGAGTTCTACATTCATACTGGTCAACTATAAAACAAAAATAAGGATACCATTGGCTTTTGGGAAAAATTTACTATTAAAATGAGGTGTCACATGCTATGGTTTTCATTTTTCAAAACTTCACTTTAATTCAAAATTGCGGATTTCAAGATGGCGGCCGTCGAGGATATCCTTATCGTATCACTTACCTCTAGGCATAATATGTATTACCGAAACCTTTATCCACTTATTATCATTAATACGCGGGTTAGAAGCGGAGGTAAGGGACTTACGCACATAGTAAGTATAAACAATTCATATGCCTGTAACTTTTCCCCAAATGGGCGTATCTTAAAACTAACTTCACCGTTGTCTTCCTGATTAAATTATAGCCCGAAATTACGTATCATATTACCCTATTCCCATTTAAAAAAAACTTTACATTAATTCAAAATGGCGGATTTCAAGATTGCTATGGTCGAGGTCATACCTACCATACGACTTTTCCCTAGACCTTATACGTATCTACATGGTTGTTCTTTCATTAACACTCCGTTTACAAAGGGAAGTTAAAAACGAAGTTAAAATGTATGGATACAAAACGTTGACAAACGAAAGCAGACTTGAAAAATGACATCAAAATTCATAAATACATTCCTTTGACACAAGTTAACGAACAAGGGCGTATAGTGTTTAAAATCAGGTAAGTGGCCAGTATATATATATATAATAAAATTTTACTTCTTTTGCAGTTTAGGTAGCTTAAGCTTTATTTCCACGGTATTTTGAAAGGAATTTATCATCACTTTCCTAAACTCGTAAGAAAGTGGAAAGAACCTATGGTGTAGACTCCCTACGGATAATACTGGGATGTATTTGTCCGATTCGAGCTATATGTCCCTTTTATTTATTACTAGCTGAAATACCAGTTCTTCGCACGGGGAGAATATTTCAATCTTCTTCCTCTTACGATATGCATTTCAATGAAATTGTAATGGTAAGAAGCCATAAGATACATACATTTTGAAACTCCCTATCCTCATAAAATACAAACTTTAACTGAAGTAACATGATAAAAAGCCAACTTAACGTAAATACTATGTTACAAAAGATTTTTCAAACTGGTCAGATGTTTTCCCGACCCCGAAAACTATGAATTCGACATAATTCTTGGTAATTTTGGATATTCATTTTTCACCCTTTCTTACCTACCTTGCCGATAGGAGCTGAACGACTTTAAAACAGGTTTCATCTTAGCGTTTTCGGAAACTATGGATTCAACACTAATATGTGTCGGTTTCAATTATTTTTACATGTCACCTCCTTCCGACCCCATCCAGGAGATGCTAATGGTGTCTTACCACACGGGGGGTTGAACTTGGCCTTAATGGCGTCGGGAGTGTCAGTATTTATCCGTAACCTGACAAGTCTTTACTTGACATTAATATCTGTCGTTTTCGATTATTTTTATGTCACTTCTACCTACTCTCAGTTTTAGTAAAGCTAGGTGTCTTACTCCACAGCAATTTTTCTCGGATTGAAAATTATAGGTGTACCAAGTTAAACTTCACGCACTTCAGTTATGGTTAAACATACACACATATAGATATTTATATATATACACATATGTATGAGCACGCCTTTAGCGTTGCTCTGTCACAAAATAAGGAAATAAGTAGAATACATAAAGAAAAGCAAACGCCGAGCCAGTCGTCGTGTCCGTTACTGGGCTTAAATGTGATCGGAATGTGGCACCCAACAGCTAAGTGACTTGGAAAATAACGAGTATGATGATGGACTCCGATGGATTCAACAGTATATTATCTTAGACATTTTATTTTTTACCCCTCATGCTGATGGGGACTAATTTTGGACTAACAGTATCTGTAACGTGACTATTGTTTCAGGGCCTAGAAAATTATGAATTTGACACTAATATTGGTAGATTTCGATTATTTTTGCATATCATTTTCTTCACACCCCCTAGAAATGCTAATGGGAGCTGATCGTGAACTTGAACGGCATCAGAAGTGTCACTATTCATCTCAGCAACTCTGAAAACTAAAGATTAAACACTAATATAGTTTATTCTTGATTATTTTTACTAGTTTCCCCTTCCCACAGCTCTAGGGATGCACACTGGAAGCTGAACTTGGACTTAAAGGGTACTGGAACTGTCACCAATTAACTTAAAGATCGCGAAAACTATGGATTCGACATTAATATAGATTATTTTCGATTATTTTTACTGTCACCATTTTCTTCCTCACTCAGGTGCTAATGGTGGATGAAATTATACTTAAACGGCATCGCGTGTGTCACGATTCATCTCAAGGACCCCGAAAACTATGAATTCGACATTAATGTCGGTCATTTTCGATCATTTTTATACGTCATCCCCTCCGACTTACTCCCACAATACGGTTGGGACCAGAGGAGTCTTACTCTACAATACTGTTTTCCATACTGTAAGTATTATTTATATCGAGTTTAATTTAAAATTGCTCCAAGCATTCCAAAGTGCTGCTCCTACAGACATACACATACATTTTCAAACATATAAAGGGTTTATTTTATTTAGATATATTTCTGGGCATTATCGGTAGTTAAGGCCTTAAGCCTTTCACGTATGAAGGATGACGTCCCTCGGTGGGCACACTCTTTGGGGAAGGGAGAAGCGGCCTGATACCTGTGTGTTAGGTTCCATTCCTGTATTTGCCTAGTGTGATTGAGTAAAACCCAGGAGAAAGCTCACTTAGAATGACTAGCCTGAAAAACCAGTTACACCTTATCGACTGAGTGTCACTACTGGAAATCGAACCCGGGATCGCTCATGTTCCTTTTAAAAACCGAAGACGGAAGGTATAGTTTAACATAAAAAACGTCTGCATCTTTGTTGATGGTTAGAAGCCAGGTCACGCGCATAGAAACACTTGACTATTTCACAGTACTCCCAAGAGTTAGTATTACTTCCTAATATGACATTACTGTTAAACAAGACCTAATAATACGATAGCTTTATTCTATTAAATACTTAAAGCTTGACATGTTTTTGTATTCCTATTGTTCTAAGGTTGGCTTTTTTAAAATTTTAGTCTACAGGGCAAATCCAAACGTGAAAGCCATATTAAGAATAAAACATTTCATGAACTTATTTAATTTTTGCTGTATTAATTAAATACACCATAAATTACCGAATATGTTTCCCAAATAATACAAGTTTCTACCCCTAATATTATTTATTTCTCCTTACTAAATACATGTGTTTATATATTTACATTAAAAACATTCATTCTTCTTTTACAATATTTACTTTCTGTTTACATTACGTAACGTATAAAAAACTTATCTTTATGTATTATGTATAAATTGTGATTGTACTGCAATTCAAAATTTTAGTTTGTTTTAGTTTGAATATTATTTATATATACACAATTTATTCGAAGAAAAAAACAGTCCAAACTAATTAGGTTTTCCTGAGTGATCACTTTTTTTATTTCAACAACAATTCTCAATAACTGAAATTCTTATAATTAATGACTATCAATACGAAAACTAAATAATTTCGAATTTCGAATATCAATAAGTTCGAATTAAGCACAGTATAATTCATATTCAAAATAATGATTTCTCTACGTTGAGATATAGAAGGTTTAATTCTACCTTCAAAATTAGATGAAGTAGAAGATATACAGGTACATTTACAATTAGACAATAGTTCTTCAATATAGAATGATCATTCACAAAAGATAATTCCTTTAATAAGACCAAAAATTGAAAAGATAGTGTAATTCAACACAGTACATGACGTTATAGTTATATATTAATCTACTGACCCACGAACAAAATTCCTGTTATAGTTGTCGGCTCTTTTTACAAATATGATGACGTGTATCACCAAATATCTCATGTAAAACAATAAATATAATACTTTAACACTGTATCACAAAATAATGTTATATAATATTTAAGTAAACAAGATAAGTTTACTCTATGAAACGACCCTTCTATATTAAATGACATTTTTGATTTTAATATATTGATATGCATCCTTAATTTACACAAGAATGTCGGAAAAATAAAGAAAAAATTACTTTCACGGGAATAAAGAAAAAAATATATATATTTCTTTATTATTCGGTTGCAACTGAACATGTAAACTAGTGAAGATTACGGTAAGATTTATTTCTTTACAAAAAAAAAATACTGAATATGTTTCTACTAATACCGTACAAATATGGAAATACTTATGTATACATATCAAATTATGATTTTATAAATAACGATTTTGAAATCTGTAGTTTGATGTCCCACTATTTCCCCCTATAGGCTAAAAAGAGACAAGTGGTAAGTTATTATTAGGTAACATTCGGTAATAAAATCACTCATGTTGAGCATTACAGTTAAGATATTTATTCAGTAACAAGATTTTATAGAAAATGCTGACTCTGGGTAGAAAACTCCAAGATCAAAATCCAGAGATATGAGTTAACTTAAAATTTAAAGTATTTTTAAAGGCATGATATCTAACGTATACTACTATGAAAATCTTGAAAAATGAAATATTTTGTCATTCAATTTATGAAAACTCGTATAGGTACCGGTAACAAATTTCCGAGATCTGGAGGTGAAAAATATAGTGTCTTGTATTTTAATTCCAACTAATGATTGTCTTATGCTTATACATTTATAGGCAGGATACAAAATATCATATATCATCAAAGAAGTAAATCAGCAGAAGTAACAAATTCCTTTTAGTGGATTTTTTTCTAATTATTTATAAGTTCTGGTAGTTTCATGTATTTATACTAAATCATACTGAAAATATGGAAAAAGCATTACCATTAAAATAGATGTTAATTAAGATAGTTTGGATCAATATTAAACATTCAGAAAGTTTAAATAGTTACAAATAACGTTCAAATAAAAGTTGTAGCTAGATATTACAGGCGCTAGGAGATACAGTTAAAAAAACTGAATTTTAATACTCGTGCAAATCCATGTCGCCATTTATTCCATTTTAGAAAAACAAAATAATTCTAAGGATGTATTAAGTTAAAATTATTATATGTTTTAGTTGTACTTCACTTGTTAGTCTTATTTACTCACCGGAATATCTTCATGAAATAAACAAAATAAAGATAAATCTTACACATTTTTAATGGTGGTGAATACAGATAATTTATTATGTACCTTGCAGTTATTTTTTCTTTCTTCGATATTTAACAGTTTTGTTGAAAACTTACCCGAAATTGAATATGATCTTGACTGTTTAAAATTATTATTATTATTATTATTATTATTATTATTATTATTATTATTATTATTATTATTATTATTATTATTATTATTATTATTATTAACTGAAAGTGCGTAACAATGTGTGATTCTTAACATGAATACAAATCAAAGATCTACCTCTGATGGAAAAGTCAGTCTTCTAATTATTGTTTTGATTTAAAAAATAACATTTTTGAAGATGATAAAAACGTACCCAGGTTCTTACAGCAAGTTTTAATTTCATTTAAAAATATAGCAACAAACTGTATTCAGAAACTTAAACTAATACGCTTGATTGTCATGAGAGATTTAATCGAGAACTGTCAACTTTTGTATCTATTTCAATTCATATAAAAAATTATTAATATTAGAATGGATTTTAATATAATTTATAACAGTATTTACAAAGAGAGCTGTACAAAAACACTTATAAATAAATATTTGATATGCTGTTTCTACAGAGATTTTGTTAAAATTCAATTTGCAATTTGTTTAGATAACAAAGTCTACTATTATTTTGTATTTTGTTTTTTGAATACCATGAACACTGATTTTTTTTCTTAAAAGAATAATTTTGTGGTGTTTACTATAATAAAACCTATATTACTTAAGTGAAGAACACTGGTCACTGCTTTTAAAAATCTTGATGATCGGTGTGATCTCCTTCAATTGTCATCGGCACACTGCTGGCAGTACTCACACTTGTTGGAAGACTTTCATTTGATGGGTGTTTTGGTACAGACAGCTGGCTGGATCCTCTGAAAAACAGACATACACATTACACAAAGTTGGAACAAAAATACCGAAACAGGCATTAAGAAATATTAAAAATTAGAAATCAGTTAAAACTATCACAAAGCACAAATAGTGAAAAACTTCGCTATTCAAGGTGAGAATCGAACTTATGAAAATATTATACTAAACTGTTGTAATATCGAAAGCTAGTTTAAAGTTATCACAAATTACCAGAAAAGAAACTATTTTGAAATGAGCTTTCGCTGATTCATCATTAGATGTGGAACGTCCGTTACAGCGATATTTTTGCTCTTCTAATTTTATAGTTGTATTTATTTTGAGTTTAATTTTTGAGTGCACTTTCAACACGAAGACAAACTATATTGTGGGCTTTTTCGCAAAGAGGGTGGGTAAACTCATCGGACAGGGTGGGTAAACAGTTATCATAGAAATTAGAAGTGAGAGTGTGTCAGATGTAGCGAAATGAATTTAGGAATCAATGACTTAATAGACACTACATGAATACAGAAACGAACAAAAATTAAAGGTTGAAAGAGCACGTACAACTTAAGGTTAAAAATGAAATAAAAGTATAAAATTAGACCGAGAGCAAAAACTAGAGATGTAACTGACGTTCCTCAGTTACCGCTCTTTAATATTTCTTCTTACTTCTCCCTTCTTGTCCTCTTCATTTATCTGGTGAAATATCAGCAAAAGTATCTACAACATAGTTTTTTTTTCCTTCGTGGTTTGTGATAGCTTTAAACTAACTTTTGTTACAAGAAATATTTAATGCAATATTCGTATAAATTAGATTCTTAACTTTGATAATTCAGTTACAATTAAAAGCTTCTACATGGTCATATGGAAAGCTATATAATATATTTAATTTTATTTACACTTTCCTTCCTCTCTTAGAAATACTTTAAACAAAATATTATTATTAATCAAAATAAGAACTAACTTCACACTTATATCTAGGAAATTCTACAGCATGCATAGAGAATTTAATTTTAGGTAATTCGCATGCAATAATACTCTTCTGTTGCATCGAAAAACTAAATTTAAAATATTTTGAAAACTGAAAAATATATTACATATATTTACAAATATTTACACTTCTATGGTTTAAATTTTTTTTTTTCTGAGTTACTTCAGTTATGTCTAAAGTACCGTGGCATAGATATGTAGAAGGCATATTATTATCATCACCAAATAGATATTAGTGATTATTAACTTTAATTAGTCCCTCCTTATTTAAGTTAATGTAATGGGAAGACGTAAGTTGAAGTTGGAAAATGTAATTTATTTCATCAAGTTCAAAAATATCAAAAAGTCAGTTTTGGGAGTACGTAGTTTGCAGTAAATATACGTATAACCTGCAATTTAAAACAATCTTGTAGTTACTGAGTACTCTGTATTGTGTACGCTCAGGAATCGTACTCGTACTGATATGAATCATCATCGTAATATTATACTCGTACAGATATGAGAAAAAAAATATATTAAATTTATTTAGCCAAATTTAAGTTCGAAGACCGGGTAGAACGGCAACTCAGCGATGAAGTGCTCATTTTGGTGCATAGAGTTCGTGGTTTGATTCCAGTGCATGGAGTTTGTGGCGTCATTCTTATTTTCGTCCTTCATATCCTTAACTAATCCATCATGTGCTTGCTTGTATCGTTTTGCAAACATACAAGTTATAATCGAAGAACTAAATATTTTACTTTCCTTTCAGTTAAGCTCGATATACTAATTCAGCCGAAATTACGTATAGTAGACGTAAACTCACTTTTTTTTTTCCTGCATTGAAGGTAGTTCATGTATTTGTATCTATGAAGCAACGTTGTCACGATTAAAGCAAAGGAATGGCTTATACAAGGAGCAAAATTTCATGTCACTTTTTCTTTTTAAATTCTGAGGAGTTATTTACCTACATCTGTCTTTCAAATCCTACAAGAATCATTTTCGATATACTTTCCAAAATAATTTAGGTTAAAAGTTGGTTTAAAAATGATCTGGATAAATGAACTTCCAACAGGTTTCTCATTTACCCAAAGAATTTTTTAAACCTCTTTTGAACTAAATTCTTTCCCAGAGTACCTTGCATGATTTGAAAGACTTTTGTGCTTAAATAAATACCTCCATAGTTGAAAATATTTAATTAGTCTGTAAACTAAATAAAATAATACAATCTTTGAAAGTAATAACCATACCAAATATTCAAATAGGAAAAAAAAAAAAAAAAAAAATTCTTACGTTGAGTCAATCCAAAGGGATCTAATTTCTAAACCATACTAGAATCAAGAAATCTGTGCAAAAGTAAGATCTAACTTAGCTACATAGGTTCGAAATCAGTGTCGATTTATTTCTTCTAATCTATTGACTATTCAATTCATGCATGACCTACAAAATACTAGTGCACGCAAATAAGAAAAAATGAAATATGATCATACCTGTTGCAAACTTGTGCTGTCTTCTGTGTCTTGGTGTTTGTGCAAAAGAAATATCGAAAAGCTCACAAAAATCACGTCTGGAATATTTCAAGCTTTCCACGTGTCCCCAGCGGTGCGGGTGCGACAACAGAGATAAAGTAAGATTCATATAAGCATGCAATTTTTTTTCAACTTCCACTCGACCTAATTCTTGTACACGTTTCGTTCTCACACCACCTTTCAAATTACCTGCATATGTGCAAGTTGACATACATAACGTAGTTTTTTCTCTTTTAATATATAATGTATTAATGAATTCACGGAATAAATGATGTGCAGGGGATTGACAAAGCTAAAATTCAAGAAAATTTAATGAATAACAAAACTGGTATTCAAAAAAATAAGATCGATACTATTATGCAACTCATCTATTTTTCGTTAAGCAGTTGAGTGAAAATATTCTTGTTAGTTTAAGAATGGTCAAGGAAGAGTCAGATGACCAAGGACATGAAAACAATTAAAAAAAAAAAAGTAAAATCAAGTGCAGTATTGTTAGAATTGAAATATGTCAGAATGAGAAACCAGAAGAAATATCTCGACATGAAGAGTAATGCATGCAAAATTTTGAGTAACAGTTAAATTCCTTTGTTCTGTCAAAATGTTGGTTTTAATAAGAAATTCGTCTTCTAAATACTGTTAAAAAACATTTTAGTCAACATTCGGAGTAAATTCAAGATCAAAGAAGAGTAGGAGACAAAAAGCTCATAGTTGTAGAAGAGAAAATATTTTCAAATTTTAGATACCCAGATTAGTAAAAAATAAATAAATAAATAAAATAAAATAAAATAAAACAAAAAAAAGTCAGGCTTTATATTATCTAAACACACTTATTTGCTCGCCAGATTTGTTCACGTTTGGGAGCTTTATATTTCAATTATTATTTTAACTGAATGCCAGATTAGTGAATTTCTTGACTAAAAAAAAGTTATAGAACAAATGAAGTTTTATTAGCGAAGCTAATGACTTTTAAAAAAGTTACATAAAACTTTTAAAAGCCTACAAAATCGAATAACGGAACTAACTTTTGATCATAACACGAAAAGAAACATTTTTCTGTCTATAACTAACTAACTAACTCTATGGCCTATGGAACCCGGAGGTTCAATGCCGCGTTCACAAAAGCTCTCCACTGACTTCTATCCTTAGCTAACTGCATCCAGTTTCTACTTTATATTCCAATCTCTGCGAGATCCATCTTAATATTGTCCTCCTATCTGCGCCTAGGTCTTCCTAATGGCCGTTTTCCGATTGGTCTTCCAGTCAAGACTTTGAAAGCGTTTCTACTTTCTTCCATTCTAGCTACATGACCCGCCCACCTAAGCCTCCTAGACTTGACGACCCTAACAATGTTGGGTGGACCATATAAATTATGTACGTCTCTTAAATAATTTTTCCATTAAAATACTTCCTACAGTTTTCTATCACAATATATGCACTTTTCTCAACTTAACCTATGAAGTTGGTTCTTCTGTAGGAACTTTCTATCACATTCTGTACCGAGTTCGCAGAACGAAAATGTATCAAGTAGTATTTACGTAGGGTTGCTTTCTATATAATCAACTGTGTACAATCACGTTAAATTTAATTGCACTTTCATTTCTGGAAGCCTGCATTCAAAAATACGTATAAATATTAACAATTTCATGAAAGTAATACGAAAAGAAGCTGTAGAAACCATTGTCTGATATCAGAATATCGGAAAATTTTCCGCAAGAGAAAGTACTGATGGTCTTCATTAGAATTTGAATGTGAAATTCACACAAAAATACTTTGCGTATGGCTATTACAAAATAATTTTACACAGCAAAATTATGTTTGCACCTTGCTGAGAATATTCTACGTATTGGAGTTGCCCAAAATTATGTAAATAGACCGAAAAAAAAAAAATAACATGAACGGAAATATTGCTTGATGCTAAATTAGAAAACATACAAACTATAATGTTGATAGTACTGAATGAGATATGGTCGCGTAGTAGAGGTCTAAAATTATATACAATTACACATCTTTTCATGACGGGTTTCATAACCAACGGAAAGTGCATGCATAAGAGATGTGTTGGTGGCCCTAGAAGCTACGTGCTTAAACATTCTGTGATATTCACTGCGACAGCTAGATGTTAAGTGTAGTAGTGGTATATCATGCAGTATGACTAAAAACACAAAATACATAAATTATTTTTATAAAATATGTAATTCAGTTGACATTCAGGACAATGACATATTTTGATACATGATGAAAGGAAAATTTGCCTTTTAATATACAAAATGCAAAAAACATACATGTGGAAATACAAGTGCTAATTCGTGTATCTTATTTGGCATTGATGGAAATTATAAGAAGAGAAATGTCGAGTCATAACTGTTCTAGCTAAAATATGTATCGAAGTCCAAGTGTATATTTATCCAATAAACTTCATTTAAATTTTATCTAAATAAATACTACCATAACTTAATAGTAAGTTCAAATTTACAACTTAAGGAAGTTACTGAGACAAAAAAATTTCAACTCTGATCACTGAAGTCAATGCTTAACAGTAACTGATCCGGTTACAAACAGGTTTAACAAAAAATTACCTTCATTACAGAACAGAATTATTTATGAAGCACCCGTCCTCTTCCTCCTTTTCTGTTTCTTTAAGCTTCGTTACGTTTATTAGTCTACATATTTCATTCATGAAAGGCTCTATTTACATTGTCTCCTTATTTTCCACCAATATCATTACAAGATACTGCACAAAACATGCCTGCTAAGCAGTTCGAAAGCATCACAGTTCGAAAAGTTAAAAATAAAATAGTTCTCAACAAAAATGTATTGCATATATATATATGGCACAACACTGTCCCTCACAAATTTTAAATCTTACACCAGAGAATTATCCAACTGAAGAAACAAAGTTTGCCCTCATACAAAAAATCCATAAAATTATGTTATTTTTTTATTCAGTATTATTTGATATTTTATCTATTACGAGGGAGAGCAAGAGTTCTTTTTCATTTCTTTTAAAACATAATATAAACATTCTGTGACAGAAATTTAATAAAACAACAAAAGAAAAATATATGTGTATTTTGGTTTTATCTTTCTGTGTAATATTTTATGGAATACGTAAAAATACGTATAAAATAAGCACAAAATAATTATTCGAAGTTTCTTTTTAATTAACACCAAAATATAAATTTTATATTTTCAGTTCAGTAGTTCAGTCAACTATCAAATTTATTTAATTATTATTATTTCTTTTTCACATTTAGTTATTCCAGTTCTACAAGTACAGTTTCGCTTAAATTTCGGGTATTTACATTTCTTATACAATATAAAAAGTCAAGAGACAAAAATATTACTTCAAGGCACATGTGTGTAATTGTTAAAAATTATTTCTTCAGGGATTTGTTGTAGTTGATATGATTTTTTTTTTTAAATACAAAAGATAACTTTGGCGTTACAATGCTAAGAACTCTCGTTGATTCAATCAATTGTATCAAAATGTTACCTTGCTGACGAAAATACGGATTTGCATTCATCAAATACACATACAAAGCCTTAGTTTTATGTACTGTGTACAAAATAGGAACAATCTTTTTAAGTACAACATTTTTTTGGAGGCAATACTGCATCACTAATGCTCGTTAGTGAGGAACATTTAATGTGGTGTGCACTTTATGTTTAAGTGAAGATTTATGTACAGTGAAGCACGTGTAGCAAAGCAAAGAAAAGAAAAAAATAATACGCCATCGGTTCATACAATTGTCATAATATAGGAATTACCCTATTTAGTTTTCAGCAGAATGCCTAATAACAAAAATACTTGATTTCCTAAATTTGTTCGTAAGGCCTTTAGATTCCCTTATTTTAAAATTAAACAGTGAATAATTATACTACAATCAGCAGCATTACTAAATTTTTCCTCTAAAATCAACTTTCCCTAATTACTTCTGTATATCTTGTGTACATAGACGAAAATAACGATTTCCATGATTATCAGAAAATACATATGATTAATAAGGAAAATAACTATTTGTATTCTCTTTTCATAGTAAAAGATTTCATTGTTGTTTACGTGAAGAAAGTTTTTTATTTCTTAACTAAAATGAACCGTAGTATTTAAAAAAAAATACTAAATTTTCATTATGCTGTTGCATTTAGTTATGTTTATCTTCAATATAAAAAATTGAATTCTAGTGTGGAGTACGGAAAGTAACCTGACAATTAAGGAAAACTTTCGCCAAATGCTCCAAACCAACACCCAACCAAACTTTCTTAAAAGCTTTCAATTCTTTTGACCTTAAATTATTTCGCCTTTCAAAAGTACCCATTAAGAATATTTAAATATAATAATAGATGTACGTCCTCTGTGCCCATTTGGAAGTCTGTATGTATAGGAATCCGAGACAAGTGAACAAACTTAACTTACTTTCAATAATAGTGAAAGTAGATACTGTTCACTTGGAAGTGGAACTTCTTGACGGGCGTACTCTATGATATGTAATATTAAATACTTAACGTCTTTTACAAGATATGAATGAACTTTTGTAACACACTACAGCTTATTAAGATTACAATTTATACTATGATTTCACTACGAAGCTCTTTTCTTTAAGCAAACTACGGCCTTTTTAAATTCACAGTAAATAGAATAAATATATGAGCGTCGGTATAACTTGTATGGACTCGTACATCTACGTGAATATATATTTATTGTAGTATACAAAGATTAGTTCTGTTAATTCTTTACTAAGAAGAAACAGAACTTTTATGAATCGCGAATATAGTGCTAATTACACAGTTGTTTCCTTTAAACAAAATATTATCAACTGAATGTAAGTAGGCATTCTGTTTAATTGACGTATTATGGCTTGAAGATTGTGCTCGACATCATTTAAGCTACTACTATGTATAACACAAGGTTTTGTTATTTCATTAGGATGTTTCTTATTTTCTTCTACATACCTTTTCTTAAAAGTTAGCATATTTTTAATCGAAGCTTTGATTGACATCTTCTTTTTAGATCCCTTTTCTTTACGTTTCTCTTCTTTAGTTATTAAGTCCGTTTGACTCTCACTCCAAAACGTTTTGGCAATGTAAGTTAGATGATGATCTTTACCAGATGATCTGCTCACATTTTGAGCAGAGTGTGCACTGCTTAAAGGACGGATGGATGTATTATGATACAGTGATGGTGATGGTGCGTGTTGGACGGCCATATTATGTATACTTTTGTGATTGTCTTCGATTTGTCGAGGACTGCCTAACTTGGGAGACGGTTCACAAAGACTTGGTTCACTGCAGGCAAGGTCTTCATTCTCATCTAAAGTCGAGACATGCTTTTGTATATCATGCATGCTCTTAGATGCCGGGAAATGATGCTTGCTGTGAGACGATTTCAAAGTGTCTTTGTCACCCATAGGTGATATGCTTCCACTGTGTCTACTGGATGGCATATCATCATGTTCTTCGGAACTAGAATTTAGGTCAGAATCACTCAGAGTGCGTTCCATACTATGAGACCTTCGTTTCGATTGATGAACGTTTTGGCGGGAAAACCTGTTTTTTCGATATGACGAAGGACTTTGTTCTTTGCAACTAGGCAGACGATGATTGGAAGAAGAACGCGATGTCGTAGTTCCACCGTAACAACAGCTGCACGTTTCTTTACTGTCTGCCATTGTCCATTCGGATTTTGATCTTGTTTTCAGTTTTGATCGACACAAACCAACACAAGTTACATCAGGGCTCGAGCATCGACCATGCTGACAATTGCACATTTGATTTTGACCTGAAACGGAGCCCGAGCGGCAAGGTACATGCGATGATGATGATGAAGCTTTATTGGAAGGAGTGGCTGTCCCGCTATTTCCTGTGTGATTATTCTGATTGTCTCGTGATCGTGTTTGACGGAAAACTTTCCCTCGGCAGCATTGAGACTCATCAGTTCCTCCAGCACTTCCACTACTCTCGCTGACACTCATGCTGTATCTCAAAGGGTCGTCTTTACTAAAATTCATATTCGAACGGTAAGAAGGGCACGGGGATCTTCTACCGGACTTCTGAGACCTGTAGGGAAAAAACGTTATATAAGTAACACAGAATTAGAAAAATAATGTACTACAAAATAGGAAAATTATTAAGAATATAATCTTATTAAGAATATACAGAGTTTGAAAAAAAAAATTACATTTGGAAGGTGATTTTATTTACGAACGAAAATAAGTGGAAACTATATATAAATTGTGAAGTGGATACTATTAATGTCCTCTGGAGTTACTAGTATTTTTGTTATGTAATCCTGAAACTTATTTTTTCACCTTTCGGGAGACTTGTGTAACTAAGAAATGAACTCGACCAATCACCTCGCAACTGTTGCATTTTGAAATACTCTGTACGTAACCATTAAACAAGAATATAAAACACAAATATAATCACAAAAATCCAGATAGTATTAACTCTACAAACTTCTATTTATATTGCACGGTTTTGGTACAGTTCAATTAATTTCCAAATTTCACTTTACAAGCAACAGACAGTACATATTGATATCTATGAATTTTTCCACTAATGAAACAATAATAAAAAAATTATTTTCTTAAATGACTCGCTTCGAATTGCGGGCAGAAAATGTCTAAAATTTGTAGCATTACAAAGCATTATCGCAGAACGTAATCTGTTTAACAGTTCCAATTACAGGTTATATTTTAACAGATTTATGAATCTCTCAAGTGAAAACTAGAAAATTATTTCTGATAATTCGAAGAAATATTTTGCTCTTGTAAATGTAGAATTTTAAAGTTTTTTTTTTTTTCCAAAACTTTCATTATTATGTTCTTGTACATATCATTTTAATTGATGCTCGTTTCTACATTATTTGTACGAAATTATTACATTACAATAAAAGAATGGGAATTGAAAATCCCTACCATCAACTTTGGACCCCTCTGGAGTGGCCCCGGTTAAAAGCACAGAATTCAAATATATCTGAAAATACTATAGGGGTTAGGAAATATGTATGCCAAGTTTTGTATTGATAGACAGAATAGATATGAGGGAAAAGCTTGTATAACAATACACATTTTTCTCTCATGTGTACTTTATGAATGAAATTATTAAATTACTGTATGAATGAAATTAAAAGTGACTTTTAAAAAAATTCTTTTTTTGTCGCACTGACATTTCGGTGGCGTTTATATTAGATAATTTGAACTGCAAAACAGTTATTCATTTAAAAACATTACGAGATGAAAATTTTATCACAGCATCCACATGTAAACATAATTACACAATACATTCTGTCCATACTCCTAAATGTACCATTAACCGAACATAAATCTAAATACCTGTTTTCACGCAATTCTGCTTGTGGAATGATTTGAGCTGTAACAAGCTGGAAAGAATGTTCCATGGAATCATTAAGGCGAGTGAGATAGTCACGAAGTCTCTCAAGGCATGCTGTTATTGGTGCATGATCCAAATGCGCTTTGTTGGTGTACTGTAGCATCTGTTTTAATAGCAGGACGTAGCGTGGCATCCTCTGCACTGGAGTGAGAAGGAAAGCACCAAGGTCTAAACCTCCACACGCAGGTTGATCCAAGCAGTTCTGTTTTTAAAAAAGAAAAAGAAAAAGTAATTATCAGGGAAATTATCAATTAAACTATAATTCATTTATATAGTAACGTCTTTGTAATTTTACATTTGCTATGCAAGTTGAAATACTTTAACAGAATCAAGTAATTAGCGCACAAACAATAACTTGTTGTTTACAAATTTAATTTATAATTTTAATTGATACCTTCGAAATGCAAAGTTACTTATCTACTATGTATACAGCTTAAAGACTTGAAGAACGTTAGAGAAAAAAAAGCCATAATATAACTTAACTGAAATTTCAGTTCCTTGAATACAACATAATATTGTTCGAGCTCAACATTACATTCTCAGTTTCTAATTAATTTAATTTTCCATTCATATTTTAACAGTTATTCAAACCTTCCACTAAATTTATAGTCCTTTATGTTCATCAACTGAAGAATCGTTCATAAAATTCTATTGGTCGTACTGGAGTTTTCAAACCTATTATTCAACGTAAGGGAATGTAAATTTATTCTTAAAAGAAGTCAAGTAAATAGGTATTCTCTTTAACCCTGTAGCCACAGAATTCAAATTTTACTCTTAAAGATACTGCATTCTCTTCCAAGCATTACGAGCGAAACTTCACATTTTAATTTACTTATTCTGCGTTTCATCAATCACAGGATTAGTACATATTGTACACATGATATGTTATACATAATGAAACTATTTACTTTGATAATTAACAATATTATAGATTTACTATTACTCCTGGAAAACTAAATAATAAATATACATACATATTATATATATATACGTTAAAAATGAAGTATACAGTATATTAATAAAGTTATTCAGAGCTTTAGTTTTTACTTACAGCTTCTCTAACAATCACTCACATAGTAAAGCAATTTTGAAATAAGTAGTAGTTTCTTATTCTAATTTGTAATTCTGTTATATTACATTCTATAGTTACTACAAAGGTTTGTCATTGTAAATGTTTATTTTATATATTCGGCTTTCTGTTGATAATAGTGTAATATGTTGTGTTTCAGAATGGTATGTTCACTTTTATCTTGTGTTCTTGTAGTGGATATCACTATTACATTCCAAGCTTGGTTTGGGAGATGGTTTCTAGTGAAGATAGTTACTACAGGAACTGAGAGGAAGAATAGAATATATTAACGATATTCTTGATCTTTCCTTCTCTAGTTACTTTCTCTAGAAATTTCCTTACTTTGCTGTGCATTTGCCCAGTTATATTCTATATTGGTATTGACTGAAACTGATTAGGATAAATTATTTCCAATTTTGACAGGTTTAATATATTTTTCACAGTTTTTAAATGGCAGAGTGCATATTTTGAAATTTCTAAGTAAATTTGTGTGTGTCATATTCGAGTATATACTCTATTCACAATTCTAGGAATCTTGTCTTGTTAATGTTAATAAATTTGAAATGATTCAATTCCAAGTGTGATGGCAAGTTAGCACTGCTCCTTTATTGGCATTTAATTAATTTAAAGTCTTTTGATTAAGCCAAATATTTAATTCTTCCAACGTTTTTTCTAATATTTTCTAGAATGTCCACATCACGGCTATTGCTAGACATAAGTCATCTACACATAGCTCTTCGTCGATTTTATAGTTTGTACGCAATGGCAAGATGATTAATATACATTACGAACAAAATAGGATTTAATACAGATCCCTGCGCTACTCCACATGTCAATGATATAATACCATATGTATGACTAGTATTGCTTGTGCTCTGTTGATTAGTACATTCAGGTACCAGCTTATTTTTCTACTTCTAGATAATTTTGCAATCAAACCTTTTTATGTATTATTTTTATGTATGATGCCGATGTTATTTCATTTTTCGAGCAGCTTCTATCGAATGCTTATCTTCAATCTAGAAAATTATCCGTTCATTTATTTTTCAATATTATCATTGATAATAAACAGTATCTGCTCAGTTTTGCAAGATGATAGCAAGAAGAAGAAGAAGATGATGATGATGATGATGATGATGATGTTGTTGTTGTTGTTGATAATAATAATAATAATAATAATAATAATAATAATAATAATAATAATAATAATAATAATAATAATAATAATGTGTAATTTTAGCTAATATTACTTTCCAGACAAAGGATTTATCAGAAGTGTAACAGTTGCAATGTTTTAAGGGACCTCATATTTAAGCATATTACTTTTTAAATGTAACCTGTCCCTGCTATATTACTTTGCCACAAAAGTAGCACTAGCATTACGTTACCTCACAAAAAACAATTTTTTAAATACAATTATAGTTGCTTCTTGAGATTAAATTAGAAAAAACTTATCTTTCGAGATTTTCTTATATGTTGGATCCATTGGTCTAATGAATTAGGCTGTCAATCGGAATATCTGCCAATCGCGGGTTCTGATCCCGCTCAGGGCACTAAAGAGTTGATTTTGGGTTTAGTGTTCCTTTCAGCAGTGAGGCTATATGAGACGTGGACCTACAACTTAACGTGGAATCTGAATATGACCTCCCGCTGGGAATCGAACTCGGGCCTCTCACGTTAAAGGCACGTATGCTACCGCATAGTCAAGGTGGTTCAGGGCACTAAAGAAACATTAGGTATTGTCGTTTCATCATTTATTTCATGATTTCGCACTCTGCTTTAGCCTGAAGAGAATAACCGTGATATGCACAAGTCATAAATAAATAAATACATTAAATTGAATTTACCAAAGAACTCTTGCGATTGACAAATATTTTGTGCCTAGGTGACATTTCACTTTCAAATTTATTTCATCTTGCCATCTCTATTCTCAGATTAGAAAAGGGTAAAGATTTGACGCTTCTTTCATACATAACCTTATATTTATGTACAGTATTAGGTAGCAGAATCTTTTCTTTAGCGTTTCTTTCAACAGCGTGGCTTATGAGACATATATCTGTAGCTTAACGTGGTATCCGACCCACATGCATTCCCGCCGGAAACAAACTCTGATCTCCCGGATCAAAGGGCGCGTATATGTTAACCATATAACTACAAGAGACCTACCAGATCTTTTCTCACGCAATGTGCGTGTCTCAAGCAAAAAAAAAAAAAAAAAAAAAAAAAAAAAAAAAAAAAAAATCACAGATACACTGACTAGACCTAGCAACTAAAGAACGGTGCACTCACCACAAAAACTACTTGTAGTCATGAACTATGACAAAATCCTTTGAAGGACAGAATCCTAATGACAATAATTATATGGTTCTTTTTTACATTAACATAATCCAGTTTAAAAATTGTAAATTGAATTTAACTCGTAATTACAAAAATACTGGTTCTTGTAAACTAACTAGGAAATACTTTTAAAAAATATTTCATTCGTTCACAGGAAATTTTGTCCCTTTTTTGTTTTTTCAGCTCAGACATGCATCTACATAAGAGTTATGCAAAGCTAACGAAGTTACTTAATAAAATTTAACTAATTGCAATTACTTAAAAAATATGGTAGGACGTTGCTATGTATTGTTACTTACTTGCGTAATGTTATTTCAAAGACTGGGTGAACTTTTATTTATTTTATACATTATTTTCAGTTTCAAAATTGCCATTGGTATGCCATCGAAACTAATCCATATTTCAATCTTTTTCCTTTTAAAATTATTTTAACCCTTTGACTACCAACGGAATACATGTGTCCCATGCAAATAATTCAAACATCGTTAGGAATTTGTTTTAAAAAAAAATTCTAAAAAAAATACGTTCTCCCATCGGGTCAGATGTGACCAGGAGACTCTGATTAGTTTTCAAAACTGTGTACAGATGTCACGAATATCTCACATTACAAGGAGTCGTACATATAAAAATGTTCACATTTAAAAAAATTAATAATCGAAGGGTTAAGCACTTCACTAGGTATTACTAATTTACGACACAGTTTCCTAAATCTTCGTTATTTATGATTGTGGGTGTGAACTGTGTAGATGGACAATGACTGAAGAAGTTGATCAAGATATTAGCTACTGCTCGTAAGTTTTATATTTTTGCAACCATGAAACAATTCAAGACTAGTTTAAAGCTTTGGGGATTTTTTTTTAAATATTAAATTCACATTAGCCACAGGTTTCCGTTTTCGATTTTAGTTTGTACTTGCATCTGAAATATTTCGTACTAAAAGTTTAATGGTTTTTATTTTACCACCGCTACTATCTCTCTCATTCTTCTGTTGGATAATTACCTTTAGAAACTTGGTAAAAGCAGGAGACGAACGACAAAGTTTATGAAATGTTTTCAGTACTTCCGGAAAGTCATTAACATAGCTTGTATACAATCGTAACACATCTGTTCCTCGAGGGTCAGTAAAATTCCCAAGAAGATCTCCAATGGTAGGCTGTGTTCTCCAATTAGCAACTCGTTCTTCCAGTTGTTTCAAAAGATGACAATGTTGTTTATATAGAGCAAGTACTTCTTCCGGAAACAGCGTGCTACAATAGAAAGAAAAGATTCACACAAATTTGGTATATATATTATTTAACGCGACAGTTAAATGATAATACAATAAAAAAAATGTTCTTTTCTCTTTAAACTGTTTTAACATATGTGAAAATCATATATCATAACAACAATCAGTAAATATGGAAAATATTTACTTATAAAGTAATAAGCTCTGATATTACTCATTTCTTTAATGGTTAATTATAATACTCTTGGGAGGTTGAGAAAATAAACTAGAGTTTAAGTAACATACAAGAAAAACATGATATTAACTACAATAAAAAAAATAAGATATTTAGTTATTATTCTTCCTGATAAGAAACATTTTATTATTTATTTCATTTAATTTTTCTATGATTTGCTTCTACATCGTGTTGAAGCACTACAGAAATTTATAAATCATAATATTATATATATATAATGTAAAAATTAAGTATGGAAGTACAAAGTAAATCTACCGAAACAAACAGACAGAATGTTAATTTTTGATAAAAGTAAGGAGAAAACAGAATAAGATAAGTATAAAACAAACAAACATGTCTATATTTTATATATATATATATATATATATATATATATATATATATATATATATATATATATATATATATATATATATCTTGATACCTTAATGCAATATCCTTTTAATGCTACGATTTGCTCTATACTTGGGGTTCTAATCTTTCAAATTTCATGAAAAAACTTTGTATTAGTAGTAATAAAAATTACTTTCAAAAATTGTTCAAAATTTGCAACTATATATTAATATATTACATCTACTATATGTCTTGCAGAGGCACATTTATTCTTCGGTATGTGATTTCTCGGTCTGACTTTAACAGCTTATAATTACATTTTGAAATTAATTTGATTCTTAGCCTAAGTACGAAGAGAAATGCATGAAGTATTTCTTCGTTCTCCTAAGATAGTACAGAAAAAGAAAAAAAAACTATAGCATTATTAGAATTACATTACGATACGAACTCCTATGTTTCTTCTTCTAAAGTCTCAAGTTTCAATTAGTTTGATACAGGTTTCCACTCTTCCCTATTTTGAACCATTTTTTTTCCATGTACTTTTTCTTCCCTACATATTTAAGATACTTGTAGATATTTCTTTCTCGCCTTTTAAAAGTCAGTTTTTGTAAGACATAAGATAAGAATAACATAAGATTTAAAAACTAACAATTATACTGATCACAATAAATAATAAATGCCAGAATAATCTATGTTCTTGTGAATTAGCACGAATCGGATTCTCTTAAAATAAATAAATAAAAAGATCATATTTTAAATTGTATTTATTTACTTATCATTGATTACAGCGCGTCTAAGAACATCTAAAAACAGCATTTGCTGCCGTTATAAATGATTTAAAAGTTGAGTGATGAGTGGCCAATCTCATAAAATTCTACTGCTATTTCTAGTTTTCTAAACAGAAATTCACTACTTCCAATTCAAGGAGCTTCCCAATTGCTTGACCAATATCGAAAATTATGTCTCCTCATGAAAAGATCAAACTTGGCACTACCTATCACAGGCACTCGTACTAATTACTTAGATAAACACTTTCAATATAAAATCAAAATATCAAAGAATAAAATTAGTAAGATTGCCATTCAACATGTTTCACGTTTATCGGAAAATTACCGTAGTTACTTATTTGTCCATCTTGTATCAGTTAATGAAGATAATTTTCATTAATTTTCCCCCCACAGATATACAAACAATTATAAATCCTTTATTTGAACGAAATTAGCTTGGCGAAATTTTCTTATCATCCCCACAGAAACCCAAGATTAATGACTGTGACCTATCTAAACTATTTTTTATTTAATGCTTGTTGATGGGTTGTAATCATTACATTAAAAAAAAACAACATTAAAACGAGCAGTTTTTAGACGAATTTTTTCCAAATTCTATTGTTTAAGAAATTTTTGAATTTTCTTCTGCAATTTCTTTTGTCCTAAAACACAAAAAGTTCGATAAAGAATTATTTCATATAGTTTTTGTGACGACAAAAACAAAAGTAATAGTATACGTACTTGATATCCTTCATGGAAAGAATGCCACTGCTCTGTAATGGTTGGGCAAATATTTCTTGGAGAGTGCATAGCGTTTGGCAATATTTCTTCTCAGTATCTACAAGATCTCGAGCAACTTGCAGGCGTTGATATTCGCTCCATTCCAAGCCACTTTTACTGCTGGAAATCTGGGCACTAGTTTGGTTTCCTGTATTGTGTCCAGATGGTACACAGTTTCCTTGTGAATCTAATTAAGAGAGGGAAAACAATAAACCCATAACATAGGAAAGATTCAGAAATAACTAAAAATCCCTTCACTCATTCATTGTGTTCATTTCTGGTAAAGTCATGAACATTGAAGGCGTCAAAAAATATTAATGTAGAATGATACATATTTAATATATTTGTAGCAGTAGCTCTCAAGAAGAAAAATCTCCGCGCAGGCTCAAGACGGGCCATAAATCACTTCACAAAAATGCATTTGAAATGAAGTATTTATCAACTATGAAATTATTCAGTTATTACAAGTTGTATCATAATATTAAGTAAATTAAATATTCAATGCATCATCCATCATTTTCAATCCACAAACTACGTTTTTTAAGCACAGAACATATGCCACTCATGTTGCTGGATGATAACTCAGTCAGAAATAATACGCTCTTTTAAGTGTTTTAGATCAAGGATCTGAAAGCCACAGTTTATTTTGATTAAATTATACAATCTGCTAAGTAAATCATACAAAATAATAATTAGATATTTTTATACGACCAATTAAGAAACTGACATACACAATGAAATTGAATGTTTTAACTGTAACCTACAATAAAGTGATATACATAGATAACTCACATAAAGAAATTAAACATTGTAATTATGGTTTAAGAGATTTATGTAGCTGTAATTTTTCACTGCTAATTGTTTGAATGTGCATCAAGTTTACTGATGGAAATTATTAGCAACGACTTCAAATGTTATCAGTTAACATGGACCTGTAAATATTTTTTGTACATTTCATTTTGGATATTTTCTTTTTCACACAGATAAGTAGTTCCAGAAGGGGAAAGAATGCCACGAGCAAATTTCTGCAACTGAGTGAATGGAAGACTTATAAAATTCCTTATACACGCTAAAACAAACTTGAAATTAACTAAATTTTTATTTTTACCTTTTTCTGCATTTTTCAAATTTCTTTCAGTTTCTTCAGTCGTAACCTGAAATAAAAGAAATAAAACATATGTAAGATTTTTCTTTTACATTTCACGTAATAAGTCATTTGCTGTATGTTTTCTACAAAATCAAATTCTCTTACTTGTAGTAAGTTACTTGTAGTTTGATTTATTTTGCAGAACATAGTATTAATTACATACCTTAATTTATTATGTTATAATATAAAGGATAATATATTTCACATAAATAAGCATTCGTTGGATATATTTTCAATCATATTTTCATCATAATAACATCAGTACAGACAAAGATTTATGTGTTGCTGTGTAAATACTATGTGAAATCAAAATCATGGTAAAAATTAGATTTTTCTTCATTAGATTATTTAAAATTCAAAATAATAAATCTAATATGTCACTATCCGATGTAAGACTAACGAGATAAAATCAGTTGTTTTTTTTTTTTTTTTTTTTACTTATTAATTAAAAATTCAGAAACTCAAACCTAAAAAGAA
The DNA here is from genome assembly GCF_964235325.1 of Thermobia domestica. Taxonomy (NCBI): domain Eukaryota; kingdom Metazoa; phylum Arthropoda; class Insecta; order Zygentoma; family Lepismatidae; genus Thermobia; species Thermobia domestica. The sequence goes on along the minus strand of NC_137462.1, from coordinate 195,719,713 downwards.
AAACATTAAATAACATATTGTATATTTTCTTAATTTTGAGTGTGCATAAAATAATTTTGAAGTACGATATAATATTTCAGTCATTTAGTTATTTTTCCCTTTAACCTTTCAAAACATGAATAATATATAACTTCACCGAAGAGCTTTGTCAGCCAGTTGGCTAATCAAAATTTTGCAATTTATAGTTCAGCTTCGTGTATTTTGCATACAGTTTGAACTATTACTATTTTTAATAATATTTTTGTTATTAATTAATTTAATAGTTACAACAATTAGATTTTGAATTACAACAATTTTAAATAAACACATTCTAAGAAAAAGTAACACAGCGTTCGTTACATAGAGTAAACTGTTTTTAACTTTATGACACGGGATCTAACTAGCAATTCTGATTTTATTATTATTATTATATATCTTAAGTATGTCTTAACCAATCTTTTTATGTTAGAAATATGACAATAAGTTCCATCCGCTTTTGTATGCTGAATGTGTAATTTTAAGCAAGGTTGATTAATTCTTTTAAATAATAGTTAATTGAAACTTTAATTTGCACAGTGCTGAAAATGATAGAAATTGACTGTTTTGATTTTAATCTTGTTTTATAATGCAGCTTGTACCTTGTTATTTGAATATATTAATCTTCTGACAAGAGACTTAACCTGGTGAGTTGACAACTCTTATATGCATTATATACTATAACATTTTCTGGTCTGTTGTAATTGATTGTATAATGGTTTCAACAGAATGCTGTATTTTTTGTCTATGAGCTGTTCGCAGCACTGAAAATAAAGTTATTACTATTATTATTAGTACGCAGGACTATACATCAGAACAAAATGTGCACGTTTCCTCATATAGTTTCTTCCGTTGGTGCTATCGGAAGGATTAATCAAACTAAATTTCGTTTTAATGTAATGGTTTCAGATTTCTTCAGTGATAGAATTGGGCCAACATGGCATACCTGTAGTAAATTAAAACTGCCAGAAATCATAACCAGCTGTAAAAATTTTAATTCAAATTTTAATTGTACAATAGTGTACAATGCAATAAGTTATATGTTGCAATTACTGGAATACATCTATTAAAAAGAAACTTTTCCCTAAGACAATGCCTAATTAAAGCCTTTCGTCATATTTAAATACTAAATGTTTGTTTCCTTTTGTAATAGGCTTCTGAATTTTCCCATTCTTCTTTTATTTTATGCTCTTTTCTTACTATTTTTAACTTCTAATTATAACAATTTTCAAGCTCAAGGACATTATTTCCATCCTCTTTTTTTCCTTGTATGCGCTCTAAGCAGCCTTCGTTTAGCATTTTCATAGCTTTAAAAAAGGTAATCATAACACGATTGCAACATCATTACAGTGACGTTATGTCCACGATATAGGGGCGATTCATTACACGAATGGAGAAGGTTTCAAGTTCAGCACAAAGAGAAACAATAAAGTATCCTTTCAAGAGCTACAAGCAACCAAAAGAGTGAAAAAATCTTACTTAAGTACTAACTAAATCCACGGCCTATGGAACCCAAAGGTCTTCACTGACTTCTGTTCTTAGTCAACTGGGTCCAATTTCTACTTTGTATTCCTATCTGCAAGATCCATCTTATAATTGTTCTCCCATCTGCGACTAGTCTTTCTAATGGTCGTTTTCCGATTGGATTTCCAGCTAAAACTTTGAAAGTGTTTCCACTTTCTTCCATTCTGGCTACATGACCTACCAACCTGAACCTCCTAGACTTGATGACCCTAACAATTTTGATAAACAGTATAAACTATTCAGCTCCTCGTTATGAAGTTTCCGCCATTTCCCATTTCCATACCTCTTGGATCTGAATATTCGTTCTCAAGATTGTGTTCTCAAATACTTTCAGTTTGCATTCTTGCCTTACAGTAAGCGACCATGTTTCGCAACCAGACAGCACAACAGGTATAATTATCGTTTTATGTATTTTAAGCTTCAAATTCATCGATATAATTCGCGACGGCAAAAGATTTTGAACTAAATAACATGCATTTTCTAATTTCAGTCGGTATTTAATTTCTTCGTGGATATGTTTTTGGTCTGTTAATATTAAGAAGTGGGCGACCGGCACCCTTTACGTCGGCAGGAAAGCATACCATTGTATTGAAAGTGAAGAAAAAAAAAATTCAGTCCTCGAAAAATTAGAGATGAAGTGGCAAGGGAAATAGTGAAATATGTAAATCCATAAACAATAAGAAAGGTACTTCCGTGAACTACGCGTAGATGTGAAAATCTCACAACGACAATGGTGTGGGGTGTATGAATGTTAATGCTGTTCAGGGATTTGTGTTTTATTGACTGCACTATGGATCACATGTGTTACATCAACATTTTAAAGTGTTATCTGTCCAATTGTGTTAAAATCATAGATCTTTCCGATGACTGTCTTCACCAGGACAATGACCCAAATCAACACAACACTGAACACTAAACAATGTTCGACAAAACCCGCTTGAGATAACTTTTATTTGAGATATATTGTTAATTGTCTAGACCTCCAATCGTCTGGCATCACTCCCATAGATAATGTGTGGCATATTCTCGAAGAACTAATATCGCGAACACAATATCTCCAATAAAAATTACCTCAAGCGGGTTTTGTTGGATAAATGGGGATGGTTTGCCGATAAACAACAAAAATCTTGGTAAAATCCATCCCACGATGCTTACAAGAAATAATCAAGAGAAAAGGTGACTCAATCAGGTACTCAATATGGCTTCCATCCCTGATATTTTGTGAATAAATATTGCAGTTAAATACTTTTTTGAGCTCAATTTACACGTTTGTACTGTGTTTGTTCCAATATTCAAGAAGTTTCTTTTCTGTTTAGTTTATACCTACGTATCTACCTAGGTAATAAGTAAGTTCGAATACATGTACAATCATTTGTATTTGTTATCCTGTGATCCAGCGTTAGTACTTCACCTAGCTTGAATACTTATTTGAGTCATTGAATATCGATTGTACCGCCATTTATCAGGGATGGAAAGTGGAAATGAAGCTAAATGAATCAAACTAGCACAATGCAACAAATCAAGATAATATGGTCCATCAAAGCTTTTCTTTCAATAGCACGTATTAATTCTAATTTTCTGCTCAGGGTTTTGCATTATTTTCGGATATAAATCACTTTTGCCATTCATTTGTAAGTAAACGACTGCAACCATGGAGTCCATACTTTAACAAAAATTGGTAAGCGCGATGGTAGTGTATTTATCTTTAGTGCGAAAAGTTCTATGTCTGATCCCAAAAATGTAAACTTATAAAGGACAACACTATGTTCATAGTTCTTTCTTTTCTCTGTAATCTCTCGTTTCTTTCTATTGTTGCCATTCTATTTTCATCATCATCATCATCATCATCATCAACCATCATTTACATCTCCGCGTAGGCTCAGATGTCGTCTGTATTACCTTTAGACCAAGGTACTGATCTCCAACCATTTTTGACTGACTAAATACTTAAGTAAACGCCGACAACATCGACACTCACTTATTCGATTTACTATTAATAAATAATAATATAAATTACAAGACTATAAGTTTCTATAAATAATAGAATTGAACATTGTTGCCGTCGTTGCAAGCGTTGGCTCTTACAGACTATCTCAAAATTTATTTTAACTTCATAGTTAAAATAAAATGTTTCGTATAAAATCTAGACTCATGTAGACCTTCTGAATGGATTTTTTTTTTTTTTTTTTTTTTTTTAATTCTTAAACTTCCACAAGAGCTACGTGATACACAGGTTCGGAAAGGCTGGGCTAAGGGCATAATCATGAAGCATCAAATGCTAAAAACTTCAATAACAAAATACTACTGCAGCGTTTTAAAATCTTTTTCAGTTTCTGGCGCACAAACTTTGTAACTCAAAATCCTATAACACACGTATAAAACTTCTTTTTCGTGTAGTCATATTATAGCACATACTTTGCAATACTTTTACATATACTAGCACGCTAACGTTAAGTAACTCCGTGTAAACCCATCCTAAGGTATCTGAAACACTTTAAGAGCCATACATAAACTCTTTCATGATCCGCGTGTTTTTCACATGAAGTTTCGTTCAGTTTTTGAGACAATTTTGCTTGTCTTTTGTTTGTGAACAGAAACAGAGCACATTACTACATTTCCTGCCATGACAAAAATACAACTGAAGAAAGTTACATGACAAACTCAGTAATTCACAGACTATTACATTCTTTTCCTTTTCTTTTCCTTTTTTAACCTACAGATTACGATACCCTCTTGGCATGACTTCCGTTCTAAGCGTGAGAGAAGACAACAACAAATTTTACCAAATGATATTTAGGGAGTTCTTTCTTTGTTATGTGAACGAACCATTCATTAAAAGTTTGTTTAAAAAGAAAATATAATAAATTATTGAACAAAGGTACTCCAACATGGGAACATATAAGCCAATTTTAAAAATTTGGAAACCTCAAGTAATCTCTTTTATATAGGAACTTAACAAAATTACTTCGGAAGTTTGGAAAGAATTTATCTTAATAAATTTACTTAAGGTAATATTTAATTGACACGTTAGTGACAGACGAAATCTTTTGTAGAAAATTATTCTATTGTTACCAATAAAAGAACAGTTTAATAATCATATTAAAAACTAACCAATTTCCGTTCAATTTTCTCCAATTATTATTATTATTATTATTATTATTATTATTATTATTTTACATGTTACTAGAAGAATTGTTCTCTTACATGAAGTAGAGTCAATATTACGATGAAATAAATTGAGCCAAAAACATAATGGAGTGATCGAAATGCTCCCAAGTGATAAAGTATAAATTATGATAACTCGAAATTTTTATTATAAATATAGCTACACAGGCTTGATAAAAGAAAGAAAACAAAAACGTTGCTACCAAACTCTTTAAAGCCAGTTAGTTCCAGTTCAGATCTTTAGTCTAAGCCAGTCCAAAGTATCTATACAATTTGTTACTTATGGTTGAGAGACTACGGCCTTCTAAAGAGGAGACGGTCAGTTTTTTTTTAAGACTGTACTATTTAGAAGTCTGTTTTATTAAATGTTTTAAAACTAATATAAAATTTACACACACACACACACACACACACACACACACACACACACATATAATATTATATACGGTATATATATATATATATATATATATATGTGTGTGTGTGTTTTATATCTGTCACATGAATGACAGATTTCTAATATACATTAAATCATAATTACGTTTAATGTCCTCTCATGTTCCCCTTACATATGTTCAGTTCTAGACAGTATGGATAATGATGTCAAGATTCATGAATAAGGATCTCTCTGCAATGGAAGATGTTTTATGTTCTCCAAATTTAGCAAAACTGTGTCCGTCATTACGGTGCAATGAGATTGATGCACCAGAGGCAAAGAACATTTATCGTTCAACAACTCCAAAAAGGACGGTGTTTAGGTAAGGGTAAGAGTCCAGAGTAACCACACATCTCAAAAAACTGTGTAACGAGTTCAAAAGGTTTCTCAACGAAACCTGCCCATCTGGGCCCCAAGATCTCCAGACATTACACCATGTGACGTTTTCTTGTGGAGATATGTTAAAAGAAACAAAAGTTTTATTGTACTGTTACACACCGAAATGGATAAACTTAGAAAACAAAACTACGACGACAATAAATTCTGTCAAAAGAAGAAATTCTGAGACACGTTTGATGCGAATTCAGATATTGCCTTGGTGTTGTTTATGCAGCGAATGGAGAGAAGCTTTATCATTTATCATTTATAATTATGGAAAGTGGAACTTGAGCACTCACATAATCATCCTTAATTTGTTTTAGAACTACTACTGTCATTATTAACTATAATTCACTGAAATTCAGTCATACTTCTTGGAAACACACTGTATAAACCAATTTGACCTTGCAATGCTAACTACATGTCATATAAACAAACGAAACTATTTTAGATACCTTTCTCCCTGGGAGAAACATACAATTTACACCGCTTAAATAAGACACTTGTACCTGTATTAACTGGCACCTACTTCGGTTGCTTGTGCTACAAGGTAGAAGGAAAAAAAAATATCTATCTTTTCTCATCTTTCTTTTATTTTTTAAAATCTTTATCTTGAGGGCCCGCATAAATCGTCAAGCTAGAACTGTTGCTCTAATACTTTAAGGTCATTGCCACAAACACTATTCTTATTTACATACAGAGAAAGTTCCTTCGTCAAGGTAACGGTATGTGTAATTTTCTACACGTTTGTCAACTCGATAATAACTATGCAAATTATTTTACAAATGATCAATTATTACAAGCTGTTATGTTTACTCTAGACAGCAGTGAAAACATGTAACTAACCAGATTTATGTCAGTGTTTCGTATATACAATAATACAATCGTATTATCTTAGCGACAAAGAAAATTAGCAATTGTCTTCTGTACGTCTTGTTTGTGAAAAAAAAGTGACACACTAATTGAAAATTAATGAGTCCTTGTTTATGTTGTTTGTTCTGTTCTACCTTTACCGATTGAAATTAGGATTTTCCTCTTCTTTTCAGTATTGACTACGCTGGATATTATAGCCCGAACTTTACCTGGCAACAGCAGTTTTCTTGTTTGTGGTCTGTATCAGTTTCTTCATTTTAAAAAGACAAAACTTGACATCCCAAAACATGAGCATAAACTGCTAAATATTTCAAAGTATTGCATATTCAGTGTGCTAATGATTCGCAACCTAGTTAAATTTGTATCACAAAAATAAGTTTTTTAAAAAATATAGGTATAATGGTGAAAAACAACCTTTATATTCTGCGTGGAGCAAATCCGCAAAAACAAAACACGAGCAAACAATTTACTAGATTATTATTATGAACACGAATTCTTAGACCATGGTGTTCTGGAAACAATTTTATTTGACATTAAAAGAAATAACTGTGAAGATGAAATGGTCAAAATAGTTACCTTCTCAACAAAAGTAGGCCAATAAATTAAATTTTATCGTGATATCTACGTTCGTACAGCGCACATATATATGTCAGTATGCATATCAAAACACTATATACCGTTGTTCTATGTACTCTAGTTAAAGAGCACACGAAATCATTATCTTCTTAATTAATGGCCAGAGCTTCTGCCGCAGCGTTGTAAGGTTAAAATTTTCTCATCAAAATTCATTGCACGACTACGCCATCACGCAAACGTGAAAAAAAGAAAAAAAAAATACAAATCACAATCCGTTCTTTCACAAAATTTTGAATCGAAGTTCAAATAACTTTGAACGACAAACTGACTGTCGGCTCCGTCCTTGCGCTATTTTCAGTTTTAAAATTTTAGACAGCGTCATTTGTTTTGCAAGAAAAGTTGTAAATTTAATGAAGCTAACAAGAGTATCAGTGTAATTTTTTTTTTATTTTTTGACCATGTGACAATTATATTCTTACCTTTACTGAACCCTAATTCCAACTTCAAGGACGAAAACAAGAGGAACGCGTTTCATTGAAAGTTTAAGGAAGACGTCATTATCCATCACGCAAGTGCTTTACAACATGAAACAACGAATTTATTACTTTTCTTTTCGATTTAATTACATTCACATTGCTTTTCAATATATTACAATGAAGTTTTGCAATTTTGTTGTAAACTAGTCTTTGTCAGTTGGTGGTCCGCAGACTCCTAGGAGTCCGTGAAACAAATCTGGGGGGTTGTAGAGTTATTTACAGCTCATAATTTATACAAAGATGTGAACAATGACATGGAGCCTTGTACGTATGTACAGTATGTTGTAAGTTTGATTGTTTGCATTTCCCTCTCACCCTACCCAAAAACTTTAGTAACATGAATAAATATTTGAAAATAGAAAATATTTAAGTCTTTAAATTTGTCAAATAGAAAGTCATTTAATTTCATTTTAGCGTTTCATTCCATGGACAGCTTAGTATTTTACATCCTGAACATTATACAAACCAGCTAGTCAATAGTACTGCGAATAGACTATCAAGCAAGGATACTATCCATAATTACTTCCATAGGAATATAAAGGGAACAGATTTTTGATCATTCATATCTTGGGATTAATTAGGTGGGATTAATCAAAGAACTCGATCCTAACTTCTGACCCCTCTACATCCTGGAGACAGACACCTTAAATATATAAAGTTTTTGGAAAAACTCTAAAAATTGAGCACCAAAACCCTCATCCCTGGCATAAGCATATCCATATGTTCTTAGCCTTTAACGCCTTTGTATTGTATGCAAATATGGACATTTTGCAAACTGGCCTCACTCGGGCTTATGCACGCTATCTTCAAATGAAGCCCGTGCTCAAACTCATGAATTTTAATCACGCTCGAGCGAGCTTCATCTTATGCTCATTAATCTTACCGAGCTAGAGTTCACTAAGGGCTCTGGTTCGCTATCAGCTTAGAGCTTACTGAGCTTGAGATCAAGAGTTGGACTTCCGGGATTGGACATCTCTGGTTGTATGAGTAATTAGAAACATGGACGTTACGAAAATGCAAAAATTACTAGAAACATCGGTATAGGCAAGAATGAAGAAAATCAGCTGGATAAAACTGAAAGCTGCAGACATTTTTCTTTATTGAAACCTGTTAGGACATGGTTTGAGAAGAAGCTGTAATTACAAGGATATGATAGAAGGTATAGTACGAAGAAAAAAAGCAAAAGTAATACATAATAATAATAATAATAATAATAATAATAATAATAATAATAATAATAATAATAATAATAATAATAAAACTGAAGTTGATGGACTGTATTCGTAGTGGCGTAAGCAAGGGTTTAAATCCCTTTCTGAGCAAGATATTATGGAAAAATAAACGTTTACTATATTAAGATATACATACAAACATCACGTTTGTTCTGAAAGAATGAGATAAAGTACTTGAACTCTCCCTTAATTGCTAACGGATTCAGAAGAATCAGTTGGAGATATGGATCGACTCCTAGATTGTTTGAAATACGCAGGTTCCACATTTCGGCCACTTAGCATCCTATGTCATCTACTAGTCCTATGTATAATGTATACCTACTTGAATGATAGAATATACAGCAGTTACAACGACGTCAAGGTCAATTTATATGGAAATTTGATAAACTATTGTTAGTTGGGAGCTGACAATGGCTCCATGTATTGCCGAAACAACTGGGCTTAGAAGAAAAAAAAATATTTTTGGGAGGTGTGATCGTCCCCACCGCCATCATCACGGATCCGCCAGTGCCCTTGAAAATCTGTCTACGCCACTGGCTATTCACAAATGACTAATTCCTACGTCAAAAGGGAGGAAGAGGTTAGCGAGGAACCATGGGGTATGTAAACTTTCCTCTTTACGCCAAATGACCTGCTTATGTGTCAAAACAGCGATTGAACGACGGCCAACTTCGAGAACCGATCGTCAATCAGGACCGTTTCGAGCATAAAGTAATGTGTGTGTGTGGTGGAACTACGAGGGGGGTAATTCACTTCAAGTTTATTCCTAACGGTCATACCATCAATGCCGACATTTACTCCGAACAGTTGGAGTGTATATGCTGCACTAAACCAAATATATATCTTCCATTGGTGAACCAAACTCGAGCCCTGAAGAAACAGGAAGACGCACGACCATACTCGGCTAGAAAAATGCAACAAAAAAAATGCAGGAACTTGATAGCATCGAACTGATAATACACCCAACACACAGTCCTGACCTTTCCCCTTCATCATCCTGCTATCTGTTTCGCTCTATGGCACACTTCCTGAAATCACGATGGAAACAACACGTGCTATCAACATGGAATCGAGAAACTTGCAGGAAGGTAGCTGCAGACAATTCAACACGACAGACTATACTTTGAATGTTAACATAGATTCATTTTTCTCTAATAAATACAGGTATGTTGTGTATCAGAATAATGTAGGACTTAAGACTGACCCTTGTAGAAGGTATATTATATGCGCGGATCCAAGGGGGACTATAGGGGCTATATAGTACCCTCCCCTTAACGCTCAGATATACACTGGATAAAGCTGCAAACTATGGTTTAGGCCCTACCTTCATTATATCCTGGTTCCGCCACTGTATAGCTATATCTATATCTATCTATTTATCTATAGATAGATAGATATAGATAGATAGATAAGATATATATATATATATATATATATATATATATATATATATATATATATATATATATATAGATATAGATATAGATATAGATAGATAGATAAGAGAGAGAGAGAGAGAATCAAAAAGTGTTTTAAAAATTTCCCCCAAAATACGCCATTTTAAGCAATACATATAAAATTTTACCTTTTCTAAATCTTTCTGGAACGGTTTGATATATCAAATTGCTATAAATGGCACTATCACTTAGGTAATATGATGTGGTATTTATTTAAACTGTTTTTTTGAAATAAAGTCCTTTGAAAAAAAAAGTCAATTTCAGTTTCTTGTAACTTTGTTTCTATTTGTTCGAAATATATCATACGATAACCGCAGTATTCGACACTAAGGTACTTTACATGTGCATTACCCAGTTCGTGTCATTTGCGCAATTACTGTTGGAGAACCGTCCAATTTATTTTTTCAAAGTTTGTGATACTGAGCGTTCTTAGTTTGCAGCACGGTATAAGTGTAGAATTGTAAGTTTTCGTTTTACACGTAGATTTGAAATATGCAATAATAATCCGTTTCAAAAAATAAAACATATGTTGATTTGGTAATACTGTTAAGCTAGTGGCATTAAAGAGTATTTTAAACAATCTCCTCCTGTAGATATTTGAACGACGCTTTTATCCATTAGTTTAAAAGTTATGGGGCATATCAAATGGTCCATCCTGTATATTTTATATGTAACTTTCTATTTTACAACTACTTATTGATCACGTTATTTATCAGCTACGCAGAACTTACGAGTATCTGAATTCATCACTAAAATCAAATAAATATGAAATCTTAAGATTAAAAATAATAATAATAATAATAATAATAATAATAATAATCAGGAACGTTTATACACTGGCGAATACAAGCTTACACATAGCTCAGGAAATATGGGTTTAATAAACTCTTGATATAGTCAAAAGATTTGTACTCGTTTGCGCAGTTTTAAGTAATAAAATTTATGATTTTTATCAACTATAAAACGAGCTAAAATATAGGTGGGTTTTACATTGCTTTTGGATGGTAGGTGAAAGTGTTCTTCACCATTAGCACTGGTGCTAGTTCGTATCATGTGAAAACTACCTTTTTAGTGTATGTTGTTCCTGAATGTATTACGCGCAATAAGGAAAAGAATACAGAATTCTGAAATAATGAAGACGAGAGAAAAAGAGATGTAAAAGTATCATTCATTACAAAAGCATGTATAAAAAAAAACATTTCAATCTGCGGAACTGATTTATTCGCCAAGGAATAAACGACAGATGTATGATAAGAAGAACCAAGCATGCAAGATCTATTCACTGATACTACATAGCTGAGAGATCCTTATTATACAGTACTCGAAGGGATATAAGCGATAAGAACGCAATGAAAGACGCGTAAATTTAACATACACACCGTAGTAAAATTATATCGGGATATAGCCTAAGAAATAATGAGAACATCTTTTACATGATGAGAATATTAAGCAATTCTTAAAGAAGATAATGCACAAATGTGATAACTAACATGAGATTAAATTATATCTTCTGAAACACTGAAACAAGCCATTTTATCCTAGCTACAATTATAATTTCTTCAACACACAATGTATCAGGAGGAATGGAACCGAGCGGGCTTCATTGCAATCAGGATAGAACGAGAATCTCGTTCTTAACGCGGGTTGGGGGAACTTAGTGGCTCAATAGTAGAGTGTTCATTTCTTATGCAAAGGATTCCTAGGATAAACGTTTGCGGTAATCATCATCATGGGTTTTCTTGAGTTCCCCCATTTTCTCCCACATTCTCATTCCACCAATATTGTCATATTTTTTCACTTTAATGGTGTTCCCATGAGACTAGGAATAAGGATGTCTCGTAAATTTTGTAGGAGTTTCCTCTCGAATAAATTCTTTCTTGTCTCGTTTTGTAAATTTATTTACACACTTTATGGCCTGACGTTTTCCATAATTCCATCTGGATGTTATCAGAATCTTTCTGCGTCATGAGAGGTCCACGAAGGGTGTGATATAACAACATTTAAACCATATTTATTATTGGGAGTATATTATGTAATATAATAACTTGCCTATCTTTAAACGTCGATACATGCTCTTCATTGTGTTCGTCAATTACTCTATCAATTTATAGTTTTTTATATTATGAATCATATAACACTAAACCAGTGTTTTAGATTCAAGACTTGGGTGTGCTAGTGTTGCCCACAAGAACAATTTTCTAATTTCTCGTCTCGTATCGAATTAGAAACTTGCTTCTCATCTCATTTTCTCAGAGAAGAATCGAGACGAGATGAGAATTAATTTGGTCGTGCACAACACTATTCATTAAACATTTGTCTTCTTTAGCCTACAGGGCAAACTGTAGGATGTTAAAAAGATACGAGGGTCACTACGAAAGTTTTGAGATACGCATTATTGTGGCACAGTATTTGAATTCCAACAATTGCGTTCGGTAGTGGTATCCAGAGCGAAGAAGCGAAGCAAGTTTCAACTCGCCTCGCTTATCGGCGTGGCCGTATTGCCTTCACTTGTTTGTTGATGTGAGCAGTATTCGGCTGTCTACAATGGAGCTCGAAAGGGAACATTTTCGGGCAATGATCCTTTACGATTTCAAAAGTGGTTTGAACGAGACACAAAGCCTTGACCATCGCGTGTGTGGGAAGAGATTTTGCAGCCCTGATGAAGCTGTAGTGGCTTATGAGAATGAACTTTCAACACTTGAAGAAAAAGACTGGCAACACTGCTTCCAAAAGTGGTTTTCGAGGATGCAAAAGTGTGTACAGTGTAATGGTGAATACTTTGAGAAAATGTAAGTGTTAAATTGTTTTTAAGTATGTAAGTTATTTCACATCTCAAAACTTTCGTAGTGACCCTCGTATTTTCTCACCGGGCGGTCTGCTTGGTAGGTAAGAAGACGCCTTTTTGACTACGCAGCGGTGATTATAGTCCTTTACCTCTCAGAATTAAAGTATAATTTGGCAATACACTGTTGCTATGTAGGTCGCTGGGCTAAGTACTGTAAATAATATGCAACTTTGAAGCATGCACACCTGTATAGTACATCTCTTTTGTGATGTAACCGAAAACAATTTAACGTAATTGCCATCAATTTACTAATATCATACAATAAACCACCATCTGCTCATATCATACTGGAACGTAAAATATGTGTAAACAGTGGTTTCAACAATTTTGGTTTAGGCTTTATTTGTAATTTCGTACCACGATAATCAGAGGTTCATAACGGCTTGTGGAATAATCAAAAAACCGTAACCCACAAAACATTTGCCTCTTATTATATCCTGCGCATATTCTTGATGCAGAATGCGTGAAGCTCACACGTTTGACATACTTATGTTACTCATTTGTTTTTCTTACAAAAAAAATGTTACGGACACAGAATTGTGCACAGAAGAAATAAGAACATATGTTTTTATAAAGTATTTAAGAAGCTGTAGATGTTTTTTTCTTTCTTTGTATATTTAATAAAAGCTTATACAAATAATAATTATCATCATGAATACTGACATCACAAGCAGGTCGTCTGCTGTAAATTGAAAAGTTTCCATACATAACGTTCTTCAACTTATCTCTTCGTCTTCTTAGTTTCTTGCCGTTCTGTACGCACACGATATTCGTGTTAAGAGAGAGCAGAAGTAGATACAGTATATTCATTTCCAACTTACGAGTATATGGTGATCAAAGACAGGAGAAAAAGGATAGGTTGACCGAAAAAAAGGGGGGAAGATAACCAGGTGAAAGAGAATAAAGCAAGGTTGTTAGCATTTGATTAGTCGCGAATCAGAGTAATATCTATAAATAAATAAATAAACTACTATGCTTTATTTGCCTGTCAAAACAGTCAAATTTACTGTCTTCTACTTGCTCTCTCTGTGTGGTTTACTAAGAACACGAGCAGTAAACTGTAACGTCACAGATAATCCAGATCGATATAACTGGATCGATTTAACATGGGTTACAAATACTTTTCATTACGTATCTCGGGTTCATGAAGATGATATTTTGAAAAAAAAATTACAGTAATTATATGTTAAGGAGTCCTTAAACTTTTAATTTCTCTACGTAGTTTAGACAAGTTTTCACGCAGTTATTTGGACTGAGCAACAGGTCCATCTTCGCAAAGATAAACAGTGCAATTAACTGAGACAAACGTACAGTACACGTAAATTGAAACCGCAACTACTCGATAACTTGAACGTACTCCATACACCGTAGCTCAATTTATCGTTTTTTGTTTGTTTTTTAATATCAGTTTTAAGCCTAGTTGGACTGCGCAGCAAAACAAAGTGTAATGGCCCCTTAAACGTGAGACACGTTAAAAGGCATCTGTACCGATGAAAGCTTCATGGATTATAAATTGTAATTTATTATATCAGTAATAGAGTGTCTTATAGAGTTTTGGATTAAATTACAACTTTAGTATGTCTCATAAAGCTTCTATCGGTATAGTTGCATTAATGTATGTCATTCACACTGAACTATTTCGTCTTTAAATATTTTTATAAAAAGGCCTTGTGTCCATCTTAAACATAAATTAAACATAACTTTCTTACAAGGCTGTCTGTATTCTTTATTATAAATTAACGAGAAATCTAACAGTTTCGGAAGTATATCACTTCCTTCTTCAGACTACTACTCCAACTGAAATCATAGATAACATAACATAATTTGTTATCTCTACCAATCAAGAATCATCTTTTTCATTAAAATTCTTAATTCAGGAATTTTAATGAAAAAGATTATTCTTGATTGGTAGAGATAACAAATTATGTTATGTTATCTATGATTTCAGTTGAAATAGTAGTCTGAAGAAGGAAGTGATATACTTCCGAAACTGTTACATTTCTCGTTAATTTATAATAAAGAATATATACAGCCTTGTAAGAAAGTTATGTTTAATTTATATTTCGTCTTTAAAAACACAGATCTGAGATATATAATGGAAAGTCCATGGAGATATATCCATGGTCCATGTCGAATCGAAGCTCGTAATTCATACCAGGATGTATCCACTTCTTCCCTTTACCACCTGCATTTATCTTCTTCCCTTTCCTAGTTTTCCTTCATCACACCTTCAATCATATCCTTCAATGCAGTTTCATCTCATAAAATTCTAACCAGTTTATTTTATTTCCAAAACTGTTTTCTCTACTATTTTCAATATTTCATTATTTTCCTTTCTCATCCATTTAATTTTATACTCTCTTGTCCACTTCGAAATACAATTAAGCTTCGTTCACGAATTAATTAGCGATAGCCACGAATTATGACATTATTCTCGCGACTTTTGTCATGAAATAACCTTGCTGTTCTTATTTGATATTTGTAAGGTTACTATTGTTCTTATGTTGGAACTGAATTATTCCTACCACTTTCACTCAAGGATATTTCTCACTTACCTGACAATATAATTCATTTTGGGAAATAATTCATTTTCATATAGACATTGAACCGAAACTGTGAAATTTACACCATTTTCGCTTTTTTCTATTTTCGCTTCGTCGTTTCTCTTTCTCATTCAATAAATATATATAGGGTATTTCAAAATGATTTGAACGATAAGAAATCATTCAATGAATAATCGATGATAATAAGAAATAATTCAATCAATGATTTAAACTCAATCGAGCATTGAAATACTTCCGACCACATCCTAAAGTTTTGTTTCGCACGAACGTAGTAGTTCGAAATTCTTCCGCTAGTACGTGGCGGATAGGCTTGTAGATGGCAGAGTGACAAATTGCCTGTGCTGCAGATACAGCATTTTGCGTCCTACAATGTCACGTTAGTTGGTCTCTTGTGACTCTTTAGGCGCGCACTCAGAAATTTTTGTTGGAGGTCAAGCTTCGGAGTGGGTCCAATACTACAAAAGCCACTGAACGCAGTAGTAGAAGCGGATCTACAAAGGTGTTGGGGGGGAAGTAGGTAGCGGCATGACTTCACGCCGTCCCCCTGCCTATCTTTGCCGATTGTAATATTTTAGGAACTGGGGGGACGCCGTACATATTTTTTCGAGGTGGGAGGACGGCGTCCCCCGCGTTCCCCCACACTTTTATCCCTGATTGAACGGTTATTATTCTGTTCGCGATAAGTAATTGTAAAATACTTCAACCTATATTTGAAAAAAAATGATAGAACTAGATGGCTTTTATAAGAGAAAGAGTACAGATGAAGTGTAAAATCAAATGATCATGCTACATCAATCATTTCCCTCTTAAAAGTTTTATTAAGGAAGTCTACAAATGTATGTTTAGTTAGGAAGTTTTAGGAGGTCCCGACAAGGTGAACCCCCGCAAATGCGCCCCTGTAACTGTTCAACGTGGCTTTCGTACAGAATTTCGTAAAGAGCCACAAAGAAAGAACTAATAATTAATTGTAATAATAAGCATTTAGTGATTCTACAGAGTGCCTAGCAATACACAATACACAGAAACAGTAATGTTCTCTGATTGCATGTTCTCCAGAAAATGGATTCAGAGAAAAAGATCAGTGGAATAGCCACCAAATCACCTGATTCCAGCCCTATGAAGCATTTCGCTATATGAGATGATGCTAAAAATGCAGACATATGATGTGAAAATGCGGTATCTGTATCATCTCCGGAAGCAGATAAGTATTGCAATGGTTGCTTTGTATCCTCACATATTGAAGAGAATTTAAAGAAAGATAATGGAGGCTTTAACAAATTTTGCTGAGAGGAATTGCGTAGTGGGGTCGTTTTGCATTAAAGTAATTTGCTATCCATTAGCTTCCATAGTTTGTAGCTACTCTGTCACAGAAATCAAAATATTGATGATATCTCCATTGTGCAAAGTCTTAATATAGTAGTAAATGAACACACTTATTTAACTCATAGCTTTCAAGACTTAACAGTATTATATATATATATATATATATATATATATATATATATATATATATATATATATATATATAATCTTTTTTTAAGGTATGAAAGCAAAGGGCTCTTAAAGATGTCCATGGCCTTCAGGAACGTCCTTAAAACAAAAACAAAAACCATCTACGATTCGATTGGCAGCTTCAACTTAAGTCAACAACTTTTTATTATTTTTAAGACTTTAGCAGTAGCAGACAGACCAAAATGGTGACTCGGCTCTATTAACATAGTAGCATCAATATTAAGACAAATTATTGTCTGGAGATGAAATGTGCTATTCAATATTAATTAAAAGGAAAAAAAAAAACATTGTGCACATTTTGCTAGGTCATGCTTATGAGTTTAATCAACATACACAACTACTTGGCCATTCCAAGAATGCAGACAGAATACACATTGTTCTGTTCACTCCTTTCTCTTCGGCGTTTCAAAATGTATCCTTGTCAGCGATGCTGAACGAAAACACTAATATAACTGAAATACAGTAGGCCTATTTGTAAGGCAACAATGAATGATTCTACCTACTAGTCCTTTTTAACATATCTATGTACGTTTTTTTTTTTAAGTATATATTACATTGTTCAATACGAAAAAAAAAATCGAACACATTCCTTCACGGCTTTTCTTAACCCTATTTTCAATTCAGCAAACTATATATATATATATATATATATATATATATATATATATATATATATATATATATATATATATATATATATATATATATATATATATATATACTTTAATGAATTCATACAGTTATATATCATACTGCTTATCTTGTGATTTAATTCAAATATCATGGGCAATGTCTAAAAGGGCAAGGTTGCTCTTTAGAATGAATCATCATATTAAGATCACACATCGAACTGTATCAAAATAATATCCCACAGATCGTAGACCTCAAGACAAAGAAGTGAAACAATCAGTTTCACTCTCCGCCCTTTTCTTCTTATTATCCACACCTCCTGACAGAGATACTGACTTCTGATAAGAGATTTGGCACAGGTGGGTAGTTATTATTTAAGGATGTGAAAGCAGGAAGCGACGACTAAACTACGCAGAGATTGCTGCTTGTTTCACCTTCAAGTTCAGTAACCTAACGATTATTAAAGGTGGTATACGAATTATTTGCTCGTCAACCATCTACTTGCAAGACAACGTAAATAGTTCTGGCTATTACTTGTCAAAAGCAGTTTCTAAATTCTGGTATTAAGTTACTACCTAGATATAATCAAATTACTTCGATTTAAAATCTCTTTATATTATATATATATATATATATATATATATATATATATATATATATATATATATATATATAAATTCTTCGATTTCTGCAAACAAAAAGGATTGTTGTTGATTTTAGTGTAGCGTCCCTTTCAGCAGCGAGGCTATATGAGACGTGGACCTACTGATTAACGTGGAATCCGAACCACATGAGCTCCCGCCGGGAATCGAACCCGGGTCTCCCACGCCAAAGGCGCGTATGCTAACCGCTTAGCCACGGAGGAGCCCAGCAAACAAAAAGGGTCTATAGGCTGTAGATATAATTTCCGAAATGCACATGTAAAAAGTGTACTGCTTTATTTACCTATTTATTTTAACGTGGCCACATCCAGTCTTGGAAAAGTTCTGTATTCTTGTCGTAGATTGAGCCGCGGTGGCTCAGTGGTAGAGCGTTCATCTCTGGTGCATGGGGTCCTTGGTTCGATCCCAGCTCGCGCTAAGTGAACTTTGCGGTGGACAAACACCGTGTATGTGGGTTTTCCCGGGGTTCTCCCGTTTCATCCCACTTTATTCATTCCACCATTTCTTTCATTTCTCATCACAATCTCCTTTAGCCTACCCGGCATAAGTGTGGGACGTAAAACAGAGGTTTCATTTTTTCTTCTTCCTTTTAAAGAGAAGTAGGCAGGGTCGTCCCGATGGCACTTGCAAGGGTGTTCCATGAGTATAGGGACGCCATGCTAATCTGTGTATGTCAAGTGATATTCCATAAATAAATGCTACTAAAAAGTAGTCAAGATACTGTAAAATGGTCTTTTCTGCAAAGTCCTTGCCTTACAAATAGACACTGATTTGTCTCTGGTTTAGTATTCCTGAATTCATATTGCAGTCACCTCTGTTAGAGTGCCATGTCAACTTATATGCACATAAGCTTATTTACACTTTGATCCTGGGAGTAATTGTCGTAGGGGTCCATAATGCTGTTACGAGGGCACTGGAAGTAGGTGACAATAATAATAATAATAATAATATTATTATTATTATTATTATTATTATTATTATTATTATTATTATTATTATTATTATTATTATAAACAACAAATATTCCCGCAATATAAAAATAATAAATATTAAGTAAAGCTCTACTCAGAACCGCAAAGAGGACCACGTCTACAAGTTCAACTTCGTTCCGTAGATGTCAACCACTGGAGGAGTGCATGTTGCCATCTAATAGCGCGGCGGCGCAATGTATGCAACTTCTAGCATTCTACAATTTTATATACAGGGTGGCATAAAAGTAGGTCTACAGCCCCGTACTGATCAACTGATTGCTTTTTATATCATTTCTTATTGTTATCCATCAGGTAGACTTAGTTTCTTTATTATTTGTTGTTAATGTCTTTATACTCATACCTTAACCTCGGAAGAGCCGATGCGAATAAGCCTATACGCTAGAATGTTATACTTGATCAATATAGCGGTGTATATCTACGTTTGGGCCACCCTATATATTTAATATGATCTCAGTTTCAAATGACGTGTGGATATAGTAGGAAATGACGTATGAATAGCTACCATTAAAGTCATTGTTACGCGTTACAATGTTAACGAATTGAGTTGTTTAACAAACTCAGCCTATTGTTCTAGTTATCTATTGCAAATAATAATAATAATAATAATAATAATAATAATAATAATAATAATAATAATAATAATAATAATAATAATAATAATAATAATAATAATAATAATAATAATGCTTTCGTTCAAGAGTTATCATGTGGAGTAACAAACGGACGTATTAAAATTACAATCTTATAATTTCCACTAGCATGATCCTAATAAAAATTGATACAAGACATGCACCACAAAATGAAACACATGGCATGAATCATATGAAAGCATGTATTATCATGGTATGTCTCTTCTTAAAGGAAAAGAAACATTAAATATACGTATATATCTCTTGAACAAGTGGGAAAGTTTCTTAAAAGATATCAACAGGTTTCTTTTCTGTAGAACGATTTAGAAGATGAGAAATAGAATGGGATTCTCGCTACATTTGACATTGATATGTCGCTATAAGTTCTTTAAAAGACAAAAAGAAAGAAGAAAAAAAACTGATCTGAATGCAAAGTCACAATCATTTAAGTAGAACAAAAGGGAATCAAATCGTCACTTGATTGTTGGGAAAAGAGCTAAACTTTCCCCTTGTCAAAAAAAAAAAAAAAGTCAGTTCCATTGCTCTTCTCTGTTTTGTTGCGTTGCTTTGCTTTGTCGGCAGAATTCTCTCTTCTGACAACCTTCACAACGTTAGACAAGTAAGATGGTAGATCCACCCAACAGCATCCAATCCAATCCAAATCCTTTGGCGATGAGTGCATTTGAAAGGAAAACAAAAAACGGGTGGGAAAGCAAGACATTTTCTCGTACTGTGTTTAACTTGTTATACTGAACTTTTGACCTTAAAAACTTGTTTAAATGTGAAAGTATTGCAAAATTTGGGAACAATTTCCTGTACTGATGCTACAAATTGAACGCAATAGATTTTTAGCCATGTCGCTCTATGTTGGCAAATTGTGATTAAAAATAGTAGTTCCACAAATTTTGTATTTGTTGTTGCATCAATACGACCCTTTCTAATCTGTTACTTAATATTTTGTATACTTCAACAGGTATGTTTCAATGCATTCTCCTGCTCCTGGTTTAATTCCCGCGGTCGAGGCATAGAATTTTCGATGTTAGCTCGGCAATGTCAGAGCGCTGGAGATGGGAAGCTACTTAAATGAGACAATGAATTTCAGTCTACAAACCTAGAAATGACATCGTGAAGAACAGATGTGCTGATTGCCGAACCCACTGTCTAGTCCAGGCATGTGTAAACTGGAACAGTGTGTGGGCCAATCACAGAGAACTTATTGGCGTCGAGCCTGGGCCGTAACAGAAGCGGGCAGGGGGGCAACTGCCCCCAGGGAAGCTCCCCGCCGTTCGAGTGGGGCCCACTTTAAGACTTTTTTTTTTATTCCATATACGATACGAACATGAAATTATAAATGGATCATCAAACAGGTTCACTACATTACATAGTGAAACAAAACAGCATACAAAAGTTACGTTAAATAAAACAAAAATGAGTTATGTTCCCATTACAGTAAAAAAAAAAAAAAAATTACTATTAGGGGATCTAGAAACAATATTTATTCTTATAACTTTGAGATTTCTCAATATTGTCCCCTTAATTAATTTGTCATGTATGGAACGGGCCCATGGGCTTAACTAACGGCCCCTCAAATGTTTATGTTTTTCTTTCCTATCGTCGCTCCAAAGTACAAACAAAACAAATTTTTCTCTGTAACTTTTTTCTTTTTAAACGTAACCTTGTAACAGTTCAAATATTTCTTTGCGGCAAATTCAAAATAAAAATTCATTATTAAGATTTTCACAAAAGTATACATAATAGTGTAAAAGGTTATTATTATTTCAAATTTTCTATTATGTTAAAATTTTGTACGACGGGGTAAAGGGTAACAAATACCTTTTGGCATAGAGGAGGCAAAACACTAAATCAGCTATGGTTACACGATGGCAATGTTATAATAGTGTTTGTCCCACTCTACAAAAGCCCTCTACTTACAACTACCACCACGACGTTTATGATTGGCCTCTCTGACGGCGATCCTAATAATTCTGTGACGTAGTTTCCCTTTTTAGCACAAATTTCCACGTTGTTTTTAACAGTCAAATCATTTGTAATTTTGATCCGAGTATACACAGCGTGTAGGCTCTCAATGGTACACTGGACGATTTGAAGGTGGACATAAATTATTTTTTAAAAAACAAAAATCATTCATACGAGATTATGTAAGAAATTTCAAGAACGGATCAGGCGAACCAGATGAAAGGTTCAGTGGCCCGGGATCCGCCCGGAGACCAGCTGCTGTACATGGTTGATCTAGTCGATTTAGACTTTAATAGGCTCCAACGCCTGGGAGTTTAGTAGCTTTATAACTACACATGACAAAATTGACAAACATGCATGTGGTAGCACTATATTTTTGCAGCACCAATAAATTATAACCCTCCCGACTGGTCTAGTATCTACTACGTGCGTTTTTGGTGAACAGGGTCCCGAGTTCGATTACCGCTGGGAAGTATTGAAATTTAAATCCTTTACAGCAGTTCGGATTCCACCATAAAACTGTAGGTTCACGTCTCACATAACTTTGGTGCTGAAAGGGGGCACCAGACTTCCAACAATCAAACAGGGAATTACATTTGAGCATTAGATTTTAGCAACACCGATAAACGATAAAACAGCCAATTACGTTTCTGTTCTGGCTAGGAGCAAATTACCACCTATGATGCTTAATTATGAGCGGCAAGTATCAGGTTCGACGAAAATAAATGATGTGACAACGCCTCAAACACGGTCGAAGGCATTTCTTTTCCTTTTTTAAGGAGAGGGGGGCACAAAAGGGAAAGCAAATTGAGAATTGAAGTAGACTTCACTTACGATGCCACAAAACGCACACAAATTTGTTTTAAGCAAGCAAGCATCTGAATGAAGACTTTTGTGCCCTGTTGACACATTTCCACCTGTGGTAATATTAGAAAATTTACAAATTCCTTCCTTTCGTCAATTATTGTTTTGATAGCTTCTTCCTGTTGGTAGTAGTTGTTACGCAACATACTGTACATAAGAAAAACTTCTAAAAAAAATCGTTTTGTAATAAATTGCCGTGCATGCAAGATTTCCTTTCCATCATCTTATGCATGCAAACCTTCTCTCTCTCTCTCCGTTTTTCTTTACTCCCCCTCCCCCACCTACATCTTCAACAACGAAATTATGCAATAATTTCCTCTAGAAGATTTTATACAGAACAGACAGTATATTATGCATTTCTATAAAATCAATACTGAATAGAAAAGTACTATAGAGAACGTCCTTGTCCTCTTTTTTCCCTTGCAACTTCCAGGATAGCCGTATATGATGAACAGATTTTGCGACACAAAACTTGAATAGCATCGTTGAATACCATTGTTTGTTTGGTGATGCTTATAGTTATAATGTACGTAAGAGTGAGGAGACTTATTTACCTTGTGCTGCTATGAAGAACTACTTACAGGATCTTGCATTTGCTTTTTCCTTTATTACCAAAGACTAAATAAGTTCTAGTGATGTCATAGGCTATTTAAAGTAAGCATGGCATTGGGATACTAATTAAATTATGTTTCTTTATGCTTAATTCGAACGGATGGTTTTAAGAGCAACCACAGATCCATCGATTTATTCATCTATCTAACCTGTTTATTCAATGGCCTATAGCCAAGGAAGATTAACTCTCCATCGGGTGGGTATAACCTGTTAGATGAAGAGCAAATATATCTACAAAACTTATCTACAGAACTCAAAAAGAATTTTCCTAGAAATAGCACTAGCTTCATTACCAGAGGCAATGGCCTTTTATATCGTATTTTACAGTCACCTATACAGCGATGACCTAACTACGGCCCGCGCGCCAGATGTAGTCCCTTGAAAAATTCCATTCGGCCCAAAACATGATTCCTAATCTGACAAATGAAAAGAAGAATACGGTTACTTCGCAAGAATTCTATTAGAAACAGACTGACTGATTAGCATTTAACTTCACTTTTGAGAATCAACATATCCTAGTTCGAACTGCTGTGAGAAACCTCAATTATTAATCGGACTTACTATTACAAGAATTTTCTAAAATGTACCATTGTGGTTTATAATATATTACATTGACCCGCCTATTGCTGTTTCTCGCAGTTCAATGTAGTCTGCAATAGCAATCTTTGATATTATTTGCGCTCAATGGAGAAGCTCATGTAGTTCGGACCTCACGTTAAGCTGTAGATCTACGTCTCATTAAGCCTCGTTGCTGAACGGGACGATAAACTGAAATCTAACTACCTACTTTTCACGACAGAATATGCAATATCCTGTGAGCGACAATGCTTGCTAACTATATCTTCTTTGTGACAGCTTTTGTGTGAAACAATCAGAAATCAATTGCGTAATAATAATAATAATAATAATAATAATAATAATAATAATAATAATAATAATAATAATAATAATAATAATAATAATAATAATAATAATAATAATGACTAAAGCAAATAACTTTTTATAAATAAGTGTTACAGTTTCGGAAATGCATCGTTACCTTTATCAGATAGTCACTGGTACCTAGCTGTTAAAAAAAGACCCATATGGTTTTAATTCTGTTTGCACTGCTAAAGTGATCACATTATTGCAACGTGTTTTATGCTATTATCTTCATTTGATGTGAATGTTACGTCCAGATAACAGCAGTGTTGCTACACCTTCTCGATTTCTCTACCAGACATAGTATGGGTAAATAAAAAAAAATAAAAAAGACCCATACAGGGCCGGATTTAGGGGGGTGCAAAGGTGCACGAACACCCCCCCTTCGTTGTAGTGAAAATACCAACACTTTTCGAAACTTTCTACCGTCATGTTTCCGTTAGGGGCTTAAAAGGAAGAGGAGTTTTGCAAAAACAATAGTTTGAGTCGATTTTCTAAAGTTTGAAGGAAAAGGATTTATCAAACAAAACAATATATCATTTGTCAAGTAGGTAAGAAAATAGAAGTCAGGAGAATAGAACATTTTCCTGTATGCCACTTGCGACCCTCTTTAAACTTTCCTCCGTTCTATGCGTCAGTGTTGTCCGAGTTAAAGTATGTTGTCACATGTCACTTTGAAGAGTTTCAATGTGATGGGTTATTTTGGCAGTTATTGGTGCACCCCCTAAGACAAGCCTGGATCCGGCCCTGGACCCACACATATATCTTTCACGTATTTTTTGGAACTTGTAGACAATGGCTGGGAGATCATTTATAACGAACTGAGGTACAAATATTCAGTACATACAATAAAATGCGAACAACACAATTGGTTCGCCGACGTAAAAAAAACATACTTCAGTAATAACCTATTTTAGAGAACTTGGAAATTTTTTCTACAGCTTCTTCTTTTACTTCGGTATTAATTTTTTAAGTCATCATCAACACACCGTAAATAATTACTTTTAATGTGTAAATTTACTTTTTGTCCTAATCTAATTTAATTTAGTTTTCTCTCGAGAATTCTTCACTAATTATTTTTTTTAAAGAAAAACTCCAAAATTGTAAATACAAGATAAATTTATTGGAGCATTCATCTTAAAGTCACATACTACAGTATATTGGAAGTTTTCATTCGCTTCTATAGAAGCATAAAATGAACGAAATTGATTTTCACTTCTTTGCAGCTATTACTTCTTGGTACTACAGAGCAAGAAAAGATTTCTTTTCTGTTACTGTTTTTCCTGTCACTGTTTTTTTTTTTTTTTTTTCGTTCTTACTTCCAACTGAGAATATTATATTAAAATCTGAAGTCTTAAGTCCAGTTAATTATAATTATTTTCTTTTTCATCCAAATTAAGATGTCACCATTAAGTACTGTCAGTTATAAAAGGAAACTAAACAGTTTAAGTAGTTATAATACAATATTTGCAAACGGTTCGAGTTGGCAACACACGTGTTTCTAGTATGCTGACCAAGTGACCTGAGTTGGTCACGTTCGGTCACGACTTGACAATTTAGCGTAAATGGAAAAAACGAACGTTGGGCTAAGCAATTATCTCATTCAATTCTTGACTAGTTTTATCTGGAAATCTCGTGTTTCCTCTTGTAACAGTATCTAGTGTTTTCATACACAAACAGCATCAGCTGACTACGCTTAAATTAAGTTTGTAACCAATGTTACCAGGTCACGGTAAGGCATCTTTGCCATTGTCGAAAAATGTAGATTAACTGATCAGACACAATTGGATCAACGGCATTGCTCTTTGTTCAATGCTCTGAATACTTATTGAATTGTTTGGATGTCTTTATCTGAAAAGTAACTTTCCAAACAAAAAGTTATTTTGTTTGTTGAATCAATATTCATGGCTCAGTTCCATCATTCACTTGCAGAAAGAAAACCTGAATGATTTCTATTTTAAACTTTACAAATTAAGATGATGCGATCGACTACTTAGGAAGATAATGCAAATAAATAAATAAGTAAATAAAAATAAATAAATAGGTAGAATCACAGACTAGAACTTAATGATAGGATAAAACAAGGAGATAAAAACGAAACATCTGTTTACTGTTTTGATGTCGTACCGAACCTTTCATACAGCACTGCCGTGCTCAGTTATTGCATAATACGAATATCCGTTCTAATCTAACCCTGATAATAGGTATTATAGGTATCGCAGCTTACAGAGGAGTGCACACGAGATAGTTATCGACTATTACTATGTTTTCAGGCTAAATATTCTAGGCACTGAAGAAAACAATATCAGGCGAGTTAATGATCAGAAAGTCTATAGCATTTGAACTTTCTAACAAGTACTGTACATGGAATGTCTTGAAACAGACTATACTCTGAAATGTGCTGTTTTCGGGAATTTATCACTGGTGATGGCAAAATCCAGAACGTTAGATAAGTTTGATTTAATTTCAAATAATTAAAAGTATCCATCTATTAAAATGCTATAATACCAACAAAAGCGTCTGAGCTCCAACCTATAACTTTGGATTTCAAACATTTCATATACGGTTATTTGTGATTTCACGTTTAACAAAAACAAATATTTTAAACTATGTGTACTTTAAATAAATTATTTACATATACCTTCTTTTTTCATAAAGTTTATTTTTTTAAATTATTGTTCCAAGCCTTTGTATTTTAATAAGCCTATTCCAAAATCAATGTAAATGAATTGTGCTGCCATCTCTGGAGTTCTTTTAAATTATATGTTAGTGGACGTTTATATGTTTGTGGCCAATCCTTTCGACAATGAGATTTCGAAAACTACAGGCTCTAGAAAGATGACGTTTTCACTGATCGATTGCAAATTTTGCGTAGATTGTCCAGTTCTAATTGAATATTTAAAATATATGGCCATTATTTCTTTATTACATTTTTAAGGGTACACTGGAAGTGTTGAAATTAAAAAAGGAAAACTAAAGCAGCATATTCTACGAGTTATATATTCAAACACCACATTGATGTATATAGATGTTGCATATGCTTCAGGCGTTTGTTTCATGGCCAAATAATAATGAAAAAGAAAGGATAACCATTTCTTCAGTCTAAGATGAATCTTTATTTTTGGAGTGTTTTGCCCAATGAGCACATTATATCACTGACATTATAATTAATTGTATATGTAATGTATTTGCTTATTACATATTGCATGCAAGAAGAAAGAAAACACTAGTCCTACATGAATTAGAAACTCCAACCTGAAGTAGGCTCAAATCTTGCAAACAGTGCGAGATATTGAGAAAAAAAAAATCTCCCCTTTATGATACCCCTTGCCGATTTTTTTTTTTTAAATTTTTATTTATCAAGACGTCTTTCACGTGTGTCTGTAAAGTGACAGGTACTGATATTGTGAGGAACGACAAGGAAATTCATGGTCATATGTGGATGATGCGCTGTGTAGAAAGTGCAGGTTCAGCTAGTCCATTCTTAAAATATTCCATAGTGTTCGTGGAATTACTTGAGGTGCAGCGTAATTTTAGGTTGCTTGCTTTTTATTTTATTTATTTATTTGCATAATAGACTCAAGATTAGTTTTCTTAGCTTCTAAATTAGCCGTTTCATGCACTGTATGATTGCTATGAGGTTATACTAACCTAAGTTTTAGTGTTCCTTTATAAGAGTCCGTGAAATCCATAATCTGACTGGTATGAATCATAATAACAATTCAAAATGATTCAATTGTTGTATACATAATACAATGACCCTCCTGAAGTTAGAGAATTCAACATGGCACACTCCAGTAGTAGGCGTAAAATATATGTCCATTACCATGCAGAATATAAATGTATATCTTGCTACTATATATTTTAAGGCTGACGGAAGTAAGTAGTTCTTTATTATGTACGAATGACTAGTCTCTATGGTATAATGCTAAAAGCTTGTTTTCCTAACGGAACAGAAAACTCACATCTTTAGATACGTTTCTTCTTTACTTGATGAATGTTCCAACAAAGAAACCTAACCCTGCAATATCTGTATATACGATGTGGCCATTCTTCTTTTGGAGTATAGCAGCTAACTCCGACCACATTCTCCTGCCATGACGTGGCCAGGTTTTCCCCACACCTTCCTTCCTTCCTTCACAACACAAACAGGCTTCCAGAAATGTTTCTCCAGCAGATCTTGTCAGATGGGGATACACCCAGATTCCTCTCTCAATAGGTCTTTGTATAACTTCTCCTTGCGTTGTGCAAGATATCATCGGTATGGAAAACATGCTTTTCAAAAGGCAATTAAAATTTTAAATCTTCGGTGTAGGTTATCTTGTCTCTCTACAAATGAGTTATTCAAGATCTATACGTTTTACTAGCGAAATATTTTCTCTGATAATAGCTTGGCTGCTCTGTTATGTATTAGTTCAGCTTCATATATTAGAAGGGAGTGACTGTATCGTAACCTGGTATGCTTGTATATACATCTCATCTGTGTGTCTTCCAGGCACCAAAAGCCTGCTGAAAGGTTATTTACTTCCCTTTGAAGCGGACTGCAAAATAGGCCCAATGCAGTCAAACATAAAAGATTGTCCTTGTCCCTTATTGACGCTAGGAATTGATGTGCAAATTCATTTCTTTTAATTTATGTTGGTTTACATCTTCGATTTCAAATAGCTATTAGCTAAGGAGATGACGGAGGAAATTTATCCTGGTTCGATCTAAAGGAAAAGTGGGGACACTCGGTCGAAAAAGATGTAAAAGCTTTTCCAGCCCAGTCATACCGAGTAAGATTTTCCTGAGTTTTCCTCATTCACACCAAGCAAATGCCAGGATAGTATCTAACATACAGGTCTCAGGCTGCTTCCTTTCCTCGGATAGTGTGATTACCGAGGGACGTCATCCCTCATACGTGACGGGGTAACATGGCCATAGATGTAGTAAGCGCAGAAATCTAATTCCTAATCTTAATCGATGTAAAGGAAGTAATCTCTCGTAAAATACCGAATGATACAAAACGGAAATTTGTGTTTTGTTTGTTTAAGTGAAATTTATTGTCCCTTTTTCCGCACACTATTAGCTTTGAAACGAGAAATCCGAGAAACATGAAACCCAACAAGATTCAAACCCAGGTCTCCCACATGGAAAATAAAAACGCGATGTACAGTATTTCATTTACCCTAGTTGTGGAGGTGCTCCATTCAGAGTTGCATGTTCTCAATGTTAAGCAAGACTAACTGTTTTCATGAAAAGCATTCGTTTACCCATGAAAAAGAAGAAAAGAATCAAAATAACTAATAAGAAAGTGATTATAGACTTGAACAGATTATGTAATGTGTTTTTTGTAGATGAACTGTTATTATTACAAGCATTCTACAACATTTATTCACCAAGAAAACTGCATTCAAAACTGGTTTATGTTAGTTTCATTAACGATTTCCGCTAATACATAAATTAACTTGTTTTGTGGAATGCAACATTTTTTTAAAAAAAGCAAAGTTCTTATGATTCAGTATTTTTTGTTTGCTTTTCTCATTTTTAAAAAAAGCACGTATAACAAACAAAATGTACTGAAATTTATGAGAATACTCTCAATGATGTATAATGAAGACGTTAAGGGGGCAGACTACTAAAAATGATACAAAAGCTAAGCAGCATTTTTGCCTGTTTTTCGTAAATGAAAAGAGATAATGAAATGTAACTTATCACAATAATAGATAATGTTATTCTACACCCGAAAATATGAATCAAAAGAATTTTCAGTGTTGCCATCCATAGAAATTACAGTGGCCAAAATATGAATTAGCCAAAAATCTAAGTTAAGGCAGCGACTAGAAAAATGAACTCAACGGTAATTGATGACTTATCATTTGCATTGGTTCCTTCTAATTTTTAAATAATATTTGTATTTATTACAAAATTATTTATTTTTTACTGTTTATTATAAAATAAATACAAATATTATTTAAAAAGTAGTCAACAAGGAACCAAGACATCATGATAAGTCATCAATTAACATTGAGTTTATTTTCTAGTCGCTGTCCTAACCTAGATTTTTGGGTAGTTCATATTCTGGCCACACTAATTTCTATGGATGGCAACACTGAAAATTCTCTTTATTCGTATTTTCGGGTGTAGAATAATATCTATTATTGTGGTAAGTTACATTTCATTATCTCGTTTCATTTACGAAAAACGGACAAAAGGAAAAGTAGCTTTTGTATAATTTATAGTGGTCTGTCCCCTTAACAAATTTATTTCACACACATGAAAGTGTGAGAAGGATATTCTTTGTCATACTAACATATGGTGTGGAAAATCAATAATACTGTGTATATCTTATCGAAAGAAAAGATTATGATAGGCGATAGATAAGGTAATCAAAGAGAAAAGCATTGATTAACTCTTTATCATGTTAGATACAGTTTTGTAGTTTAATCAAT
Source organism: Thermobia domestica (assembly GCF_964235325.1). Taxonomy (NCBI): domain Eukaryota; kingdom Metazoa; phylum Arthropoda; class Insecta; order Zygentoma; family Lepismatidae; genus Thermobia; species Thermobia domestica. Next base: position 195,688,882 of record NC_137462.1, on the reverse strand, counting down.
TTGTTCATTTTCGGTTATTCGATTGAGTTGAATTATCTTAAGTTACACGTATTCTGTTTGCACTCTGCCATGTTAAAAAATAATTTAAATCTTATTCAGTTAAGATATAAACATGAATTTTCTTATTGCTGTATGTTACCAAATACAGAACTAATACTACCTACTCTTTCTTATCTTGAAAAGATACACGAGAAATTCCCTAAAAATTTAACGGTATTTAATACATGCTCCACTTTTTTTTTTTTTTTTTAAATCTACTGATTTATATGCAGATTTCTGCATCAAAAGATCCAATATGTTTCAGCACAAATTTTCTTGTAGGCCTTATATCTGGAGAACTACATATAGTGTAGCCAAATCCAAACTATCACATAACTCAGTATGATGTTCTTATTCCGTAGAAAATACGAAAACTCAATTTAGGGGCCGTTCAAAAATTCTGTAGCTCTGATCCAAAAATTAATTATTGGCCAAGATCCCAATCTTTAGATCCATTTTTTTGGATCATTCCTAAAATTTTTGTTTGTTTCCTTTTAAATCAACTGGAATTTTAAAAATTGTTTGATTTTACAGCTTTCTTCTTCAAATTTACTTAAATGTATTTTACTTTGTGGAGCCTAAATTGTATTATTTATAATAATAATCTCTCTTAATTTAGTACCGGTAAATTTATTTTCATAAATTTAACAAATATTTAACTACACTTGAAGAAGAAATTAGTCAAGTCACATCATTAACATTCCAGTCCATTAAAATAATAATAATTTCTCCATATATGGGCTAAAAACAAACATGACGAAGGTACCGTTAAGTTAAAATTAGGCCCCAATTTGTGTTTCCCAAATCTTTGATCATACCAATGGACGGACGTTCAATACTCACTTTTTCTTTCTCTTGAGGCAATGGTTGAATTGAATTGATTGAATTGATTTTTAGTTTAACGTCCCGTTCAGCAGCGAGGCTATATGAGACGTGGACCTACTGATTAACGTGGAATCCGAACCACATGAGCTCCCGCCGGGTCTTGAGGCAATGGAACACACAATTCAATCATAACTTTAGACTTTAAAAAAGAGAACTCCTACTTGCATGGTCTCTCACGTCAGTAAAAAACATTAATAAAACATGTTCTATAACAATCGGTACTGGGAACCTAGATTCAATTCCTGAGAGTATATGTGGTTCAGACCCCGTGTAAGCTGTACTTCGGGTTGAACTTGCGTAGCAAGAAGGGCCGTCATTTGGACCCGATTCGTTATTTATTATAATCAAGAGTATAATAATATACTAATGGAAAACGTAATTACTTATACCAGTGACGACCCTCCTCCCTCTGGTAAAACCTGAAATGACGGTACTGATAGCAACAACTTATATTTGAGGAGTTTGGAGGAAGAGCGTACAGGAAAACTTCCTTGATGTCTATCAAAATTTAGTTCAGTAAGCACGAGTTGTAAAATATTACTTTACATTTGGGGAGAATCGAACCATTTGATTCCCCTAGATACACCACTACATTTCATCTCATGTAGCTTCGGAGTTCAAAATATATAATTAAACTACAAACAAAAGAACCTAATTACTAAATGCTTATTTATGACACGATATACATGACAACAATTCAAATGGTTTTGTGACTTTCGTAGATGTCAATGATATCTCCGCTCATTAAATGTAGTTTATTCCCAGTCTATTCCGTATTTCAGGACTGATATCTTCCAATGATGATACAGTTTAAATAAATTAATGTGAAAAATTAGGTGGCATTATTACGACCAAATGTACCCAAACTTATGAGGTCGGAACTCATGCTCACTTGACCTCGCCCTCAGGAAGTGAGAGTGAGGCTGAGTGAGCGCGAGTTCCAAATCATGAGAGTATGAGATCGAGTAAACATGAGATCGCAAGGATATTGTGAGTGTAAGGTCAAGTGAGCGTGATGTCAAAATGATGAGCGTGAGGTCGAAAGGATGTTGTGAGTGTGAGGTCGAAATGATGTTGTGAGCGTAAGTTTGGGTGAGGTTAATCCAAAGTGGGCACCTTTGATTACGATTTTTGTTGCCGGATGTAATGAAGATAAACAGACTAAGGTAGTCATCTCAAGGAATTTCACCCAGAAAGTTTAAGACGTCACAAAAATTCAATACATACTCCATTGTCCCCTCATCATTGTAAGGATTATAATGATAAAAGAATTCGAGTTAAAGGAGGAATAAGAGGAGGGAAGAATTCCCATTCCTTCAAACTTCTTCCCTAGCTTGTGCTAAAGAAACAACATCTCCGCCAAAAAAAGCTCAGGTGAATATGTTTCACGAAATTGTAAACTATATTTTTGTTATTTATTCTACGGTCCTACAAACAAACTACTTCTGCCTAATGAATATGTTCATATTAGTCCAGAGAACTTAGTGTTTTTTTTCTTCTTTCTTTTGGTACTTGGTAATTTAACAGGGAAGATTAACACTAGAAATAACACACACTGAGGATAAATACTGCATTTTCTATGAACATGTTTGTCAAAAGTAAATAAGACGGAATTAACTAGCTATGTCCCCCCAAAATACATAAAAGTATATTGTAAAGAGGAATTTTGGGAATTGAATACTTCTTGGTCAGAACATAGTTTCTCGATTTTTTTTTTTTTTTTTTTTTTTTTTAACAAGAGGGAGACTACTTTTATGTTAGGTACAAAAACGTACTCTTGTCTCTTTCGAAAACAAGTTTTGGATTATCTTTACCCTATTAAACCGTATAATCTATATTTACTTGAGATTATCCAAATCTCAACATGTGTTACGCAATTCACTTGAATTTTAATTATCTGTTTTTTGTTTGACATTTAATTTAGGAGGACCAAAGGGAAAACCTCGCGGACCACAGTTTGAGAAACACTGGTCTGGAATAACATTGCATAGTGGCAAATTGTTGACTTTGCAAGTTATGAATTTCGCAACATAAACTCCCACCTATAGATGCGATTGGCTTGCTATCAAAAACGACCGGTAGATTTACTAGTTGACGTCGAAGAACAAGATCATATATTTCCAATCTAACAGTAAAAAAGTACAAGAACCAGCAGGTGATGAAGAAGGAAACAGAATACGTCTTAACACCATCATAATGCGAAAGAACAAGAGTTCGCTTCGTAGGCCAAACAAGTGAATTCCATTTGATCCTGCTTGCCCTAAACCACTCTGTTGAAACATCACGACGAGTCTTCCGGCAGGTAAGTGGAGGCAAAGCATAATCACCGGGAGTTTATTATACAGCCGATAACGGTACATGAACCGCTTGCTCACTGGTAACATGGCTGTTACCATGCATCAGCTCATCTTAACTACAAGATGTATTCTGCATTTGTATCCTCTCCGTTTGGCCTATTGCGCTTGATTTGAGATGAAAAATTCCATCTGCCACGGAGTTGATAAGTATCCTTTATTGATTAGTGATACTGAAAACGGTGTAAACGTAAAAGGATTATTCTTTTTCTCTCTTAAAAGACACCGTGTCTCGCTGATTGTATTAGATTAATAAAATGAGAAAATGTTAAGATTTGCTATGTCACGATAATAGCATGTTGTGTTCCTCCTCCGATTAAAGCAATCGATAAAACGTTCAAGTACAATTTCGATCCAATACAAAATCAATACAAATTCATGACTGAATATGAAGTAGCGTGATTCAAAGAATTTATCTGTGCAAACGAAGTTCAGTATTATTTCAATAACACTACACAGTGGCAATTTCAGTGGGTGACCTGGGAAAATTTCTCCAATATCATAACTTCGTTCATGCTTTATGTAATTTTGCAGTACTATTTTTCGGTCCCTATAAATAAAATTATCTTTTTCCCCCAGAGGAAATCTGAAATTATCACTGATTGTTGATTGTATGTACTTCGTAACATCCAGTTTTTCTATAAAAGCCTTGCCCACAGACAATTTCCCCACTTATTTTAACGTAGCTAAATGGAGCCACTAATCCAGTACAGTAGGGGGTAGAGTTGTCAGTTTACAACAAAAAGGTATATGGGAAACTGAAAACTGTGTAACTGAAATGGAAGGATAAGTTGAGAGTTAAAATTAATGAAACAACATATATAAAAGCTGTAATTGCGTACACGCCTTCGGTGCGAAAGACTAGAGTTCGATTTCCGGAATCACTCGGTGATAATACTATCCAGGGAAGCAGGTAGAGAAGAGACCTTTATATTAGGTACCAATCCCGGGATTTGCCTGATGTGGATGTACAAAAGCCAAGAAAAACCTCGCTCAGAATGCCTGACCTGAAAAGGCTTTTTACACACCACTGGGAATTGAACCAGGAACAGCTCGCATCAAAGGCGGCAACGTTAGCGACTATGCTACGCGGGACTACTCATGTCATTATGTTAGGCATTATGTCATCTATCGATATATATATATAATATAATGTATCAATTTTGGACACTAGTATCTTAGTAAAACACATTAAAGTTCAGAAGTAAATCATCATTTGGGGACCCAATGGCGTACTCAAGGGGGTTTCGGTGTTTTAGACCCCCCCTGTTAAGCAGGATATTATGCAAAAAAAAAAAAAAAAGACATTAACCATCTTATGTATACAAACACCTGAAATTATAAGAACTTGGGAATTCGAACCCCTCTAGACTAACTTCTGCGTACGTCACTGTTTGGAATTATATCTCACTAAACATACTATGCATTGTCATCTTTTTACTGTCATAAGAAAGAACTTGATGGAGAATATACTGCTGTATCAGCATCACCTTAACAGGTGGCTAAATTCACGTAGAACATAAATTTTAAAGTTTACACACAATTTCCTTTTTCTCAAAAATACGCATGACTTTTAACCTCATCCATACCATTTTGTGCAGCTGAAGGATATATACTGATTGGTGTCTCATCTTTGGACCCCCCCCCCTTGTTAAACGTTAATAATATTCTACAGTTAGTACAATTTTCAATACCTTGCAGCCTATAGATGATTAAGTTTTCCCAAAAACGTTAGTGTATTAACGCTCACATTCACTATATCTCGCCATGGCACGATATCTAAGGTCAAATCACGTTGTGAGCCGACTAGCAATTTCGTGACCTCATGAAATATCACATGTAACGGTTTATTCCTCACATACATAATACTATATATGCACGTGTGTAGTCAATAAATTGAAGTAAACCGTTCCTGTAATATCGTGATGGGAGTTGACAATCCTATCAAAACATGATGCTTGGGCGGGTAGGTCGACACCCTCTTATACTGGGCATCGCACTTATATGATTGTCATATAACTGAAGATGGATACGTAGATAGAGATGTGAATTATTTTGGAATGCAATTATTCGTCTAGACACGAAGGTTTGAGAATGTGTAAACAGTAGCAATGTATTATTATAGACTGAATTTCGTTTGTACACTTAAATAGCTTCTAGTGTTTGTTTACATGTCACTAAGCAACTTAATTTTCTAGTAGTACAGTACTTGAGCAAAAAGAATTGTAATAATCATAGCGATAGTCCCCATATGGCTCTACATAACATTATGGTAGTTTAATACTATTTCTTTCTTTCTTTCTTTCTCGCTCTCTCTTTAAGGAAAATGTTTGAAATCCAGGTTTTCGAAAAATCAGGAAGGGTCAGTTTTACGTATTTACGTGCATAATTGTATCAGAGTACCAGATTTTGAAAACTTGTGTTCATGTTTACAAGGAAAGTAGCAAGAGTGCATATGCATCAATTCAACATTGCTTAGGTCCCGTTTTTCAATAGCTTGATATTCCGTTAAAGTAATGACGATGAAATTTGCTGCGGGGAATAAGATGGATATGTAAGGCAGTGGTGTATATTGGTTCAATAGTTTGAACTATCACTGACCAGGGCCGGCTCTTTTGCACGGGGCGGCAAAATCTGTCTTAACTATATTATTTAAAATACATATTTATTGTTGGAAACAGACTTCATAAGAATGGTAGTTAAGTTTACTAAGCTGACCTATTTGAATACTACGTTCATAAATCATGTTTAAGTCGCATTAGTTCAAGGTCACATGGACAATGGTCAAATCTCAGCTTAAATTGCTTGATTGTAGTTAAATACAAGAACTCAATTCTCGAACAGTAGCGAACACCTGTTAAATTTAGTTAGTTATTACAGTTGTAATATAAAAACTACACATACACAAACAAATTGTCACAAACAAATTCCGTATCATTGAAGGTGTAAACAAGTTTATTTTTTTTTTTTTAACAGACTGGAAAATGTCTGGAATTGCAAACTGATATAATGAGATTGAAGCTCGATATTGAATTCTATAAAAATGATTACCATCTTTCCTGTGCAGGTGTGTGTGCTTTATCTTTTACTAACATAATAGATTATCATTTAAAGCAAAAAAAAAAAAAAAAAACCACCGAGATTGTATTTATAGTGTTTAGGCCTTTCTGAGTGCTAGTGTTCTTTACCTCCCCTTAATTCTTCACGAGCATACTTAAAATCGTAGCTTTTAAGATTTGTTCTTTTTGGAGAAAGGGAGGTCAGCAAATGATGCCATTGTATAGGGTGCCTAGAGCCGGTCCTGACACTGACTTTAATAATAATAATAATAATAATAATAATAATAATAATAATAATAATAATAATAATAATAATAATAACGAAAACATCCGCAGCAATGAACAAATAGTGGCTGAATATACTATTGTTGAACCTTAGTTTTCAGACAATTGGTTGGTTAAACTGGAGTTCAGCGCCCCTTTGAGCATCTAGGCTATATAAGACATGGACCTACAGCTTAACGTGGAATCCAAACCACAAGTGCTTCTACCAGAGATTGAACTCGGGCATACCGCGCCAAAGGTGCGTTTCCTAATCATATAGTCACGAAGGAGCTTTTTCAGAAGTAGTTCTGAATTAAAGACCTTAGAGTACCACAAAAGATTATTGGACAGTAATGGTCATTTTCACTCAAGGATTTTGAATGTTTAATATAGTTTCCTTGATTATTATACTCTTTACGCACATCATGATCCTGAAGACATTTATTAATTCATAAAACTTTCAATTTTTTTGAACAACAGCATTGTATTTGGTTTTCTTTAGAGCTTGTTGCTTATGTAATCGTAAATAAAGTTTGTGTTACCAAAATTCCAAAGCTCAGGCTACTGTAAATATGTCTGATTTATTATGTTTCGGGGTTGCAGTGCGACTGCGAAGGGAGTTCACGAAAGAATTTTTTTTTTATTCCGACCATATTAAATTTGCTCCTGAATAACACGACTGACGAAATAATTTCGACAGCTTATACTGTAGCTATCACAATGAGAATATTAATTTATACGTATTATAATAATTCCTTCTCGCAATGCTCTAGGGCTACCGCCAATAGAGCCGATAATCCACAACATACGCTACTGATGTAAGACACTCAAACCGGAGCCTTAGCTGTTGTAAACATTCTGCAAGTGGTATCAGAATCAGATTGTGTATTGTCATGTCGAATCAATGCAATGATACCAAGGTTAACAAAATATACATTTTCGATGCCTAGAAGGTCCAAATAATTCCATAACCTGTCAGTTTTGTTGTTGGGTGCTTGCTGCGCTACACTACTTTTACGTCTAATATTTCGAGTGAAAATTGCACAGCCAAGCCAACATCTGCATCTCATTTAGGTGTTTTATTTCTTCTCTCTGTGTAGCAAACATAAGCGTATATTATAGTTCCTTCAATTCCTCTCTTATTGTGGTATATTCTGGTGCATAAAGTTATAAGGGATAATCCACATATTATTATTATTATTATTATTATTATTATTATTATTATTATTATTATTATTATTATTATTATTATTATTATTATTAATTATTATTATTAACGATAACGGGCGTTCAAGTTTTCATATTTTACGGTCAAATTAAAAATAATAAACATGTGTAATAAAAACCTACCTGTGCCGGAAGTCTCGCACTTTCAACTTCGCTATCAGAAGATGGTAGCTGGTCCAATTCCAGTCCACATTGTTTACTAAGAGACGTCGATAAACTGAGAGATTTGGCGGCCGCTAGTGTAAGGGAAGAGTCAGAGTCATACACAGTGGCTTGTTGGTCACCTTCATCTGCAATTAAAAGGAGGAAGATAAGTGTGAGAAAATCACCAATATTTTTACTATACTGTTATATACAGGGTAATATACAGAAATATTTCCCTATTTTTGTTTTGATATATTACACGCAAATTTTGTGTCATATCACTTGTGTGTTATACTTGAGCGTAAGTACTCCATTGTATAATTACCCACCTTTTTGGTTATTCGATTAACAGATGGTCAAATTAAGCAGTATAAATATTATAATAAAAAGACACCAAATTTTATTGTTCTATAATACTTTCTAAATACAAAACTGCTATAAATACCACATTTGGTAAGCAAGCGACGAATTCTTAGATATCTCTTTAGCTACGTCCCACGTTGCATCAGGATGCCGCACAAACAATCTGAGATACTTCGAAAGGGACGTCATTATTGGATGTTACACGTCTCGTTTGTCAGCATGAGCCATCGTAGCCAAATTTGATCACACAAAGACAACGGTTAGGGCATAATAACAAAGGAGATACATTCATGTATCATCTCTGTCGCGAAACAGCCTGGACGTTCCACAACAATCATGGACTAGGACAGGAAAGTGCTGGAAACAGTGGTAAGATCAAATCGCCACCAAGTGAAGTATACTATCCATCATAAGTTCCAGACTTAAACCATGGATCAATGGAAGACTGTGCTACGAAGTGATGGATCAATGCTTCAAATCAGAGGGAGAATTTGGGAGTGGCGTCAATCTGGTAAAAGCTTCTCAGGTGACTTGTGCAAACAATGAAATTTGATAGAGGTACATGTTATGTCATGGGAGATTTCTGCCTATATAGACTGGGTTTGCTGCTCATCGTCCCTGGGAACATTCTTTATAATTCAGTACTTCTCACATTGTAGTATTTCTCACAAAATGGATCAAATATTCTTACCAACATGAGAATTCTCCCTGGCACCAATTCGCCATTGTTATGAGGTGGTGTTGCCATAATTCCGTTGACTGGCCTGCTAAAAATCCCGATTAGGGATGCGCACGAGACGAGTCGAGACAGGATTTTCCTGACAAAATTCGAGTCGAGACACGGCTCTTCCAATAGAGAAATATACATTTTTCGAGTCGAGGCAGCCACAAAACTTGTCTCGTGCGCATCCCTAATCCCGATCTAAACTCCACTGAATATCTGAGAGATGAATTAAACTCATTTTGAGGACCTGTCCGACTCGCCCAATTCTAATGTCAATATTCACATTAACATAAAACCGATTAATGTCTTAACATCTGTATATTATTATTATTATTATTATTATTATTATTATTAATAATAATAATAATAATAATAATAATAATAATAATAATAATAATAATAATAATAATAATAATAATAATAATAATAACAATAATAATAATAATAATAATAATAATAATAATAATAATATACATTCTTTGTTGAATGATTTGCCTTAACCTCATTAGCTTTATTAACGCAGGTGTTTGAGAAAGAACGTAACAGGAGGAGGGAAAAATGTTAAGTTGCTCTCAATAGCATTTAATGTGGAATTCAATTATCATTTCATTAACTGCGAAGTGCGCTGTAACCTTCAATAAAAGCTAGGCGAAGTTACTGCGGCCTCATGACGAAATAATAACGTTCAGGAGAATAGGTAATGATGCATGAAATGATGTAAGTAGATCCACCCAAGGCTTATTGCTGCATCTTTAAGTACCGTTATACAGAGATCAAGCACTGATCTTTTCAAGTGCCTTTTTTTTTTTTTTTTTCAATCAGAAGACTATTTTGTATCATAAAAGAATGCCAATAAATGGTTAGCGATACGAGATGTGCAGTAACAAGTCATCATGTATGAAATATACCCACGTATCGGGCCATATTTAAGTGCAGGCACTCGAACACGTAAGCAGGGCATAAAAAATTCAGAAACGAAACAAGATATGTGATTTAAAAGACATTCGTGGCAATATCGAATTGAAACACTCAATACAAAAAGAGTAAATAAAATAAGTCAAAAGAAAGTCCAAAGTACTATGGTGAGCTATGCTACCACAAGCTAGAATTGTGCGCTCAGAGGAGAGACGTTTCAGGCGGTTGAACATAATTTGATTCCCCCTTTCATGTTGCTGAATAGTTAGCCAGATTGGTAATTTCGATGTGCTTAATTCCGGGTTCAATTTCTGTTTGGGACAATTTTCAGCGTTTGCTTGGCATCAAGAGGTAATTGGAGAGTTATTTAAAGTAAGAAGTAAACTCAAGATCAGAAGTCTAATTTGAGCCGATCATACATCACCTAGTACTGGCTGGTCACAACTCTCCGTGGAATATAGCTCCAATGATTTTAGTTTCATCACAAAGTTTATATAGAGCAGGAGAACCGCAATGTGCCCGATCTGGGACCGAATTTTAATCACATGTACACCAAGCATAAGTATTAGCCATTTGGTGAGTCGAGAGCGCGAAGTGCTGATACATGTTTCACTTGCTGGGTTCGGACACTATTTTATAAGAATAATCTGTGCCATAGGCAGTATTCAGCATTTAAATATGCCCTTTTTCCAAGACTATAAATGTAGATATAATTGTTTTGCACTCAATCCCTTATCCTGTATCATTATACTCCTAGAACCAGGTCCCTAGGCTATTTCTAAATCAATGGAAAATACTTGAAAGGTATATTTGAACCTTCTCCCCCAATCTTTAGGATGTGTATTTAAACGGCCGAAATGAAATTATATAAACCCAGCTCCATCTGAATGCTAAACATATTCAATATATATTTATAAAACAATGCAGTAGTTAATCTTTAAAATCTTTAATATCTTCCCTTCTTAGGGTAACCATCTCAATCAAAATGTAATTGTAAACATTTCAGTCACCCAAATATTAACTATTTCAAAAATTCATTTTAAGCAGTTTAAACGTTTACTCATTTTGACTATTTTATGGAGAGAGAATAAGAAATAAGGATAGTTTAGAAATTGCCATATTCTCTATTTAAAAGCAGAATTTTCGAATACACTGGGGCACGTGAACACTTATTTTTAATGATGAGTTTATACCAAGTTTCATTTTCCTAACAAGGAAGGTTCGTGAGATTAACATACACTTTGCAACCCCACCTCTGTCAACTTGGTATATACATTTAAAAAAATTATAGATAGTTTAATATATCTTTCCTGCAATTTCTTAGAAGACATGCCAATATTACCAAGCGAACGCTATGGATTTATTTAGGGGACAAACATAAAAAGAAATGAACACATAGCTTTATACAAGATTTGTGAATATATAGCACTTAATAGTATTTCAATTATCGAAGACAATACTTACTATATGATGAGCTGTGTTGCTGACTCCCTAGCGTGGCCACATAGTCATGAACAAGGGAAGACACAGGAGGTGGATGTTCGGGTAACGAAGCCGAGTCCTGTTCACTGTTGTCAAGGCGGACTGGGAATTGGCTGAAAGCTGCATGAGCTCTTTCTAACAACAGGGCTACTCCAGAGTCACTAGAAGGTGCCCCACTGGAAGCACGGCCCACGCCAAGGCTTCGAGTTTGGAGTCTTAGATGTTGCAGTCTTTGTCTGTAAAAACAGAAAAGAAACGAATATTAAAAATAAATAATTCTTTGATACAGCCCTACTTCACGAACATGAATAATACAAAATTTAAGAATCTGATAAAATATACCCAGTTAACCATATCCGGAAGTTGGTCACTTTTCTCATTTGGCCATATTTTGAACACTATATATAGGTGTCACATACGAACTTCGAGAAATAAGTATAGGGCAGTGAAAACTTCTAACTACCACCTAGATATAGTGAGCAATGAAATAAATTATGCATTTGCATTTAATACGATATACAAGCTTCAGCATGCGTTGACAATGTGCACCAGTAAACGTCTTCCACCAATACGGAGGCACTACTTGTAAGTGTCAAGAAAAGGGGTCACGACGCGCGGTATAATTTCCCGTAACAGAAATTACATGTGTATCTCAAATTACTTGTATATTTCATGGAGAACTGAAATTTCTACTTTTTTTATATATTGATCGACTGTTAAAGTACTGGAACTAAATATAATAAAGGTGATGTAATAATTGATAGCACTGTAAATGAGACTGATAACAAAAACATACATATTATCTAGCTTCAGCACAAAACCCACACACATGGCTTAGGATCGAAATCGAGACCTTGAGATTCTGGGCAAATAATTATTGTAAGCAATTGAAATAAACAATCGATGTATTGATTTGAGTGCCAGGTCACGTTCTTCAGCTAAATGCGATATAGTCATTCATAAACCAATTACACAATCAGTGCAGTGCAGTATATACTAAATACAAGATAAAACATGGGACATAAAACTGAAGATCTAATTTAATTACATCAGCAATTAAGAAGATGAATTTCATGTAAAACTGAACGAGTTGTTTACAATTAAACGATTCATCTTATCGGTTCTCTATATTTACAATGAATATTCGATAAATTAAAAACTTTCTACTGTTAACAATAGGAAAGTAGTTTTGATGCACGTATGTGTATCAAAGATTAAAACAAGGGTAGTAGTATACATGAGAACCCCCCTGATCTGCGTTTCTTCTGTGTTCTATTATCACTTCTGCATGAAATACCATAAATTTTCTACGTAGTGCAATAGTAAGAAGTATCCATGTGCACAAGACATGCGATATGCGTTAAATCCCCCCCCCCCACACACACACATAGTCATAGATAAAGTACAAGGGCACTACACATGCAGATATACAGTACAGGTACGTTCTTTTTTATTTTCGTATCAGTCGATAAGTAAATAAAAGTCGCTTTGTTACCCCCTTTGTAAGTTCGTACATACTCAATGAATAATCCCTAAAAGTATGAGCGTCCTGCTCCTTCGGGAACTGATGCAGCTTCATGTATACTATATCCAAAACAAGTTTGAAAGAACTTATTTCATGCTCTGTAGTATTTGTAGTATAGCACAAAAAATGGACGCATGGCGGTTCGATGACGGAACATTTATCTTTGGAGTGAGGGATCCTTCATTGGATTGATTCACAAGCCGTGTGAGCTTGTGGTTAACACCATCGCAGTCGTATGTTTCCTCGAGGTATTGCCGTTTCTTCCCCAATCTGATTCCACTAATTCACCTCATTCAGCCCAAAGGACATAATTGTAGGCAACTAAATTAAAGATTATTTTCATATTTTATTTTTCAGCACAAGAGGCTCTGGTCAGCAAGATGACTTGTAAGTTTGATGATATGTGATATTTTTCATTGCTATAGTTCAAGCCTTCTTATTTATCTTCACTCAAGTAGTTCTCTAATTGCATTAGGAAGCAGGATTAGTACCAAAAATGTTATATCACTACCTAAAATTATAACCGGGAGTAATGAAACAAATATAGCAGAACTAATTACTGTAAACAGAAGAAGATACAACATTTTCAAAGAAAAAAATGAATACTACATTCTGCAATACATTTCCACACTAGTACAATTCAGCGATATTTTTGAAACTTAAGTTTAATATAGAATGAACGAAAAGACAAGATCTGGACAAACAGAACTGAAATTGAATTGAAAACAGAGATAAAAAGTAAAAATTAACGCTCCATTACCAACACGATAATGGGCGGTACTACTTTATTATATTGGGACACTTTTTCATCATGCTTCATAGCAAAGAGGCTAAAACAGAATTAAAAAAAAAGCGCTATATAAGATATTCAATTGACTGTAGAAGAATAGAGGAGAAAAAATATTAACTTTTACTTAAAGAATTCTTAATCGAAAGCAGAAATTTCAAAGAAAAAAATATTATATATATAATGAATTCAAGAGATCAGTGTCCAACCCATTTGTATATGTTTAAAAAATTTCTACAGCGGGTAATTAAGAACTATCAATAACTTTTATTACTAAAAATATTATGTTTCTATATGTTTATTTACTGCAGAATAAGAAGCGAAAGAGAGGGAGACGCTTAGCTAAATGAAGATCGTTCTTCCAATATCAAGTGTTTACTTTTTAATCACGAAATAGTTGTTAAAAAAATTTGAATTTAAAGAAGATGCTATTAGCAAACATGTTTAAAAAAAAAAAAAAAAAACTTCAATGATACATGCATTCACTTTTGTACTCACTTTTATATGATTAATAAGGGAACCAATCAGAGAAGAATACGTGTATGTTAGACTAAATCACATTCGCTATTGAAGAGAAGTTTTCTTATTCGATTATTTATCATTACTTAGCAGAAATTCTTAAGACATTTGTAAAAGGAATGTTGATAGTTAATTAGCCATGAGCTGTTTGAACGAAAATCTAAGCAATTAACAATAATAGGGTCTAGTAATATGTTTTCATAAAATTAATATCAATTTACGTAGCAAACACCCCAGGTACAAGGTCTGCAAATTAAACATCTTTGTTAGTTGAACATCAGAGTCGGATTCAAGGAAATTCCACTAAAGACAGTTTGAGCCTTTCTATCTCATCTGTGCCCCCTTCTGGCGCTGCTGTCGATATGTGGTTTCCCGTACCTCCCTCGAAAGAGGAGGGATAAGTTGCTGCGACCGGGATCTTTTAATTGTTAAATGCGGAAGCGTTGCCACAATGAATTATTTCATAGATTTCGGTGTGTTCTGCCTTATTAGCCGCTCTAAGTAGCCTCCGATCTTCACTCATCAAGACCAAACGACTGAATGACAAATTGGCAACACAGCTGAGGTCGTTCACTTCTTTTCCTAACCAAAGGGAGGGTTTCATCCGCCAGAGAGTGCGGGGATGGGGCCGAAGTATAGTTCCCATAGTTTCCGAGGGCACAGGTGGAATAGACAGGCTCTAAAAAGAATCATGCCTAGAAGTATCAATTTTGTCCGATAGATGACAACCGTTGGAGGGTGTTTGTGCTTCCATCTAGCAGTGCGATGAGTAACTTTGATGGCATCCTACGTACAACTGTATATATTTGTTTGAATAGTTGAAAATATGATATGGATAGCAACTGTTAAGTCAGTTCCCATGAAGATGTTAACGGTTGACTATTGCCGAACTCGGCCGAGATAATTATTCTACCTATATATTATATATATATATATTTAAAAAAAATCAAAAATTTACGTTCACTCAATTATCGTGCGGAGTTACGTACAAACAGTTGGACGTATTGACATTAAAATCTTGTAAAGCCGATCGTGTTCATCTCAATATATCAACAAACATAGCATCAAGCGAACAACTCTAAGAAGAGCAAAGAAAATTCATCGCATTTAGTTAAAAAAAAAGAAAAAAGAAAAAAAGAAAGAAAGAAATATGTGACATTAGAAACACACTAAGACGTCTTTCCAGCCCTACCAGCAGTTTTCTTGAGTTCTAAACCCTTCTGAACTACAAGAATGAAACTCCCCTGATACACTGTCTTTTCGAGTCATGTTAAATAAGTGGGTGAACACAAACATTCGACCTTCGGAATAATAGAATCAGCGTGTGGGGGGAACTCACACCGGTATTATGTTTTCCCTCCCCTTCAAACTAAGAAAAAAGTAAGCTTTCCTAATGCACTAAGTTTCGCAAACAATCCACAACCTTTTCTCTCTAGTTTGAAGGAACAGAACTTTAATTTTTATCAGCGTGACTTCTCTCAAAAGTTGCCTCTGGAGGATAACACGACGCAAATAAGATACATTTATCATTTATCTTTTTTTTTTTTTTTTTTTTTTTAACCTACAGAGAACAAACGAGGGATATTAAACCAAGTTTCATTTAATTTAATTTTCGTGTAAAAAGTAAAATGTAGCGGACTGAGGTAATTTTCAAATGCCATTGTCAAAACTCGCTATGTATCACCAACTCAACTCAAACATGTCTCATCTGGCTACGAAAAAATACGCAGAGTATAATATAAATATCAAAAAAAAAGTTGTCAAGTGTCAAGATCAAGTCACAGATCAAGTGTCCCCGCTCCTAACTGAACGGTTTACTTCTAATTTGGAATAACCATCTTATAAGTACGATATCTTAGGTGCCAACACACACACAAAACTAGAAACAAATTGAGTATAACACATCTCCTGTTAGACAAAAAGCCATAGGGTGTTAAATCTTATTTTCTACTGTACCTGAGAGCATTAAGTGCGTAAGTCACAAATCCTCGTTTTCCAGAAAACACCAAAAACACTTAAGCAGTAAATACATAATGGACATACTACATTATATACTTGGTTAATTACGTCATCAACCCGTATAAAACAAAATACAACCAACCATTCGTTACAGACCTCCGAAAAGCATACAAAACTGGTTTTAACTCATTTTCGCCAAAATTGGAATTACGTACTTCATGCTCCCAGGTAGATAAAGATCATACGAAGGTCACTTGAGTATTCCTCTTTTGATTTTCAACATTTCCTAGAAGTTATAACAGTTTAACTTCAATCATGTTGGAAGTTTTTGCACTTCGATTAGCTCGTTGACATCGTAAGTTGCATTGTGTTTGTAAGAATAAAATAAAGCAAATATCAATTTGTACACTTTTCTTCCCTTTTGAAAATGGTGTACACCATTTACGGTTACCTAAAGAGATATAAAGTGGGCTTATCAAATCTCGAAAATATGTCGTGAAATGTCGCCTGTGTCTTATCACACAAATTTTCTCGTCTCGCGAGCAACCCTAAACCATTCCGTAATTGAAGAATGTACAGATATAAAGAAAATTCAAAATTGCTATACTTTTATCAATTTTGTGGAAGCGTGATCTGTCTTCTGTTCGTCGTAAAAGCGTGGAAACTGCATCAAGTTAGTGCAATCAAACTATGCGCATTAAAAATCCTGTTTATTAAATAACAATCGTAATCTGAAGAGTTAACACGGGATACTTACTTCATTGCGCACAGGTAATTGAAAAACTGTAACTGTTTATGTTGGATGTTAGAGAACAGAAAATGTCTGATTTTTCAGTGCAGATGTCTGATATTTATTGACCAGTACGAATATTTTCCTCATTCATACAAAAAACAGTACGTGCAGCAGTGTTAATAATAATATATATATGTGTGTGTGTCACAGAAGAAACCAAACACACTGTCACTTATCAGTGTACATTTTTCATATAAGTGCATAAATAAATAATTTATTCTAGGAAAATAAACTACCAACTGCATCAAACTGACAAAGAACTCATATCTCATTAATGTATACTGGACTATACCTCATTAATCATATTGTGCACTGTTATCTTAGCATTATAGTGAAAAAAAATGGCATTGGTTACTTTAATAGCCGATTCATCTCATTAAATGACAAGGTTACCGTACACCATCAACTTTTAGGTTTAGAAAAAAAAAAAAAAAACTTTCTTTCCTGAATTTTCTCGAAAACTACGCGTGGTGATTTACACTTACCCATATCATTTTGTTTCACTTAACGAAATCTATCGATTTGTGTATGTATCTCATTAATGGGAGCTTCCGGAAAGTAAGGTTTGTTTTTAACGTGGCGGTACAATACTTATTGTCAAAATAAATTGTACGAAAAGTTGTATCACCGGGGATCACAAATAGAATCCATTTTTAATATAGCTATATTGAGAACAGTGACGAATATAGGACGGACTTCTGGGAGAGGCAGTGGGTTGTAATAGTGCGACTTACAAGAGCTCTACTTTGGGATGGATTTTATATATATATATATATAAGAAAAATTTTCTCTTCTGGGAGGGAGGCGATCGCCCCTGATTGAGAAGGGGGTAGGTAGTCTTAAACGTGTCGACCCCTTCCTTACGCCACTGGTCTACAGTGTGGATTCATGCATCTACTTTTAATAGTATGGTTCAATAAAATACAACTATACAAATTTTAATAACAGTCCTCACTTCTGTGTTTGTTTCATTAAATGCAATATGAGTCCCCTTTTTCTTTCTTTTCTACAAAGTTTTAACAGTTAATATGTAGTCCTTTTAATAGCGGCATGCGTTACTTTATGAGGTGATTTTTTTTTTTTTCGTTTCCATTTTCCACTTCAAATCACAACTATCACTAGCAATATTATAATACAACAAACCAAGAAATGAACTGTGTGTATTGACTTTTAATGGTCGTATGTTCTGGTAGTGTTGCCACAGTCCTAGCTCTGGAGTGGGCTGAAAAATAGTACCAAATTGAAACAAAATGGGCTGAATTCATTATTTTATCCCAGTGTAATACATGGTTCTATTACACGAAACTAAAGGTAAAGTTCTAGAACACTCCCCCCCTCTCTTCCAAGGGTCCAAATCAAGAAAGTGCTTTTCTTTTAAAAATTACTTTTTAAAAACTTTCAAATAGGAGAACCCCGGACAACCGTGGAAGTAGATGAAACCTTTCTCCCAGGTAGGAAATATAACAGAGGCCGCAAATTAAAAGGAAAAACAGCTATCACCTTCGGTATGTAATGTAAGGAAATCAAACGCGCCTCTACTTCAAAATGACCAATAAACCAAAACGGTATTATGGCCATATATGAAAAAAAATACATAAAACGAGGAACAAATCAATCGTCTCCGAGTTCGTGTGTAAACAGTACGTTATAATTCAACACACAATATGAGTAATGTGAGATGTAGAAAATGTCTTACTGAGACTTTTGAAAATGTGACAAGTATTTGATAAATGGTGATGAATTGGGTAGAATTGTACCAACTTGTTCACAAAAGGGGTTGAAAATGCCAGCGTGTGACACCAACAAGCCGATGAATGACAAAAAGGGCTGCATTTGGTATAATTGTACCAAGTATGGCAACACTGTGTTCTGAACATCCTGTAAAGTAATGCAGAAAAGTACTCCTCACAACTCGTTCAACCAATAACAGCATATAAACACGCACCAGCAACTCCATAAAACAAACCTACGTACTTGTCACATAGGTAATTATCTCTTTCTTTAAAAAAATCTATATGATATAGAACAGGAATAAAATTCTCTATTACACTCAGGATTCAAATTCCTGACTGAAGATTTAGTTTCCTTCAAACCAAGACCGCCAAATTTTGAGATAATACAAGTTTAGGAGCCAGAGGTAAAAATGGCTTTATTGAATGGACGTTTTTTATTTTATTTTATTTATTTATTTATTTATTTATTTATTGGACGGGGAGAGAACAAATGGTGGAAATGGATTGTTCTTTTTAAATTCTTGTTCCCAACTGGAAATTTGCTTTATTACATTAGATTTTAAGATTCAAGGGTCTTTGTAACATACGATAACTGTAAATTATTCATTGCAGCTTTGGAAAATTCACGCTTGCTAATAAAACTCCAACTGACCAAAGCAGTATGTGTATTTTAAGATTATATATTTGTGTTACATAGCCGAAACTGTAACACAAATATATAATCTTAAAATACACACAGCAAAAAATGAGATGTTGAAATAACATAAAATGACTACCACTTTAGCGTGTTACTTCTGTGTTAATTCAGCGCCAAGACATTGCTTTCCGAGCATATCAGAAATAACTACTTACTACTTGAGAGAATTTGCACTGGTATTTATCGTTTAATACAAGCAAAGGTTTGCAAATTACATTTGGCACTTATGCCAAGTAACGAATAATGTTTTATGTTTTCTGTAATCGGTCACAATAATATTGTTGTAAACCTGTGAATTGTCTGACAACAGTTACATAGGCAACAGTTCTGCCATCTTATGTTCATATATGCTAAGACACAAGAATAACAAATAAAGAAAACAGATGGAAGCACAGCTATCTGTGTAACTGTTGTCAGATGATTCACAGGTTTACAACAATATTATTGTGACCGATTACTGAAAACATAGAACATTATTTGTTACTTGGCATAAGTGCCAAAAATATTTTGCAAAGCTTTGCTTATATTAAACGATAAATACCAATGCAAATTCTCTCAGGTAGTAACTAGTTATTTCTGATATGCTAGGAAAGCGATGTCTTGGTGCTGAATTAACACCCAAGTAACACGCTGAAGTGGTAGTCTTTTTTGTTATTTCAACACCTCATTTTTTACAGTGTATATACTGCTTTGGTCAGCTGGATTTTTATTAGCAACGATAATTCTACTATACATCACATACTTCACCAGATATGCAAGTATTTGGGAGTTTCACGAGCTGATTGCCGTTAGTGTTTAGAAGATAGAGGTATATCATCAGTAATTTATTTTCTTAAAAGAAGCGTTTTCGATTCTTAATTAACCGACACATGGAGAAAGACATTTTATTATTTGTTTGTACTGATACGCGAGCATATACTACAGAAACAAACGGAATGTAGTCAAACTACTTTTTATTCCAGATTAGCTGAGATACCCGTTCATTACCCGGGAAGAATGGAAAATATCTTGAACCTCCTCTCTTTTTTAGGATACGTATATCAGTGAAAGTGAAATAATATGAACTCCATAAGATATTCTATTTTGGTTTAAATTTTGACTCCTCTCCATTAGGATGCGCCTTTCAAAGTAGTACTAGTAGTAGTAGTAGTAGTAGCACTACTACTACTACTACTACTACTATTACTAATAATAATAATAATAATAACACTAGTTAACAAAGGTTTTGTTACATAAAAGGAAATACCTGTTCTTAAAGGAACTTTTTGCGCTGAATTCGAATATGCACTCGGTTTTTCTCCATCACGTACGATTTTCCCGTAACAGGGATTTTCGGGAAAATCCCTCAAAAATTTCCCTTTTCGTTTATTTTACACCCCAAGATCTTGTCCCCTTGCACATACTAACATAGAAATTATACCTAAGTATACTTTGATTCATATTTAACAAACCCTCCAAGTTTCGTAATAATCGCTTTATTCTTTCTAGAGAAATAAATATGTTTGTATGTATACTGTGTGTACTGTTTATTGCACCTTATAGTAATGCTTTCAGATCTCTTAAGTTGAGGTAAAACGTTTTGCTTTATTACCACAAACACATATATAAAATATAATACAATATAATTTACAAGTGTGACAATTTACAATAAACAATAATACAAATGTACCAAAAGGTCATGAAAAGACAATCAAAACTATCATGATATATGAAACTTCCATTGGGTTACAAAAACGTACACTACTTCCTTCTTTTGTAAGAAATGTTGCATTCTCTAACAAGACCCCAACAATAGTCCCCCATCATTGAAGGATCCCATCGTCCCTGGTACCTTTTCTCCATTGCCATTATATCTTGGTGGAATCTTTCCCCCTGTTCGTCGCTGAGAGCACCTAGGTTAGCAGGAAAGAAGCTGAGGTGGGAGTGCAAAAAGTGGATTTTTAAAGACATCCTACAACCCAACTCTTTGTATTTCTGTATCATGTCCTGTACGATTTCTGTGTAACTCTCAGCTTTGTTATTGCCCAGAAAGTTGCGCACAACACACTTAAATGCTGTCCAGGCAGCTAGCTCAGCACTGTTTAACTTGCTGTCAAAGCTATCATCAAGCATTAATTTCCTAATTTGGGGACCAATAAACACTCCTGCTGAAATCTTAGCATCACTCAGGTTAGGGAACTTATCTCGCAAATACTTGAAACCTTCACCAGATGTGTCCATGGCTTTGACAAAGTTTTTCATAAGTCCTAACTTGATATGAAGTGGCGGTAGTAATATCTTATTAGGATCTACCAAAGGAGCGTATTTGACGTTGCATTCTCCAGGTACGTAATTCACTCTAGGTTCCCATTCCTTCACTTCATAATGTTTGTCATCAGCTCGGCTATCCCATAAACATAAAAAACATTGGTACTTCATGTAACCGCACTGCAGTCCTAATAAAATACCAACTACCTTGAGATCACAACATATTTGCCAACAATGGTCCTTGTAAGTTATAAGATTTAGCAAAGTTGACATGGTGTCATAGGATTCCTTAATCTTCACTGAGTGCGCAAGTGGTATAGAAGGTTTTTTATTTCCATTATGTAAAAGGACAGCTTTAAGGCTGACCTTTGACGCGTCGATAAATAACCTCCATTCTTCTGGAACGTAAGGAATCCCTAGCTCCGCCATCAACCCATTTATATCCGTACATACGCACACATTATCTTGCATTGAGAAATAGCTTGAAAATTGAACATGCCTTTTCCTGTACACTGATATGTTCGTTTCTGCATCCAATAAGTTCCACTGCTGGAGCCTTGATTCCAGAAGTTCCGCCTCTTGTTTTGTCAGGTGCAAATCACGGACTAGGTCATTAAGTTCACATTGCCGGATGAAATGTTGCTCGCGAACACAGTCAGGGATGAACGTTGGATCCTTGGATGTACATGTTGATGTCGATGGTTCATCAAGGTCATGATCATCATCAGAGTCTTTTGGCCATATCTCTTCCCAGTTGGTAGGGGGCTCGGGAAGTGGAAGTTTATTCCCGTGCGAAATAGGTCTAATTGCGGATTTAACGTTGGGATAACTTATTGTGTATTTGCTTTTTTTAGAATGTCCCTTAACTACTGTGAGACAAAAATAACAATCATCCAGATGGTTGGTGGGTTCTCTCCACACCATTGGTACAGCAAATTTCATGAACCTCCGTTTCCTTTTGGCCCATGCAAATAAAGTGACGTAGCACGACGCACAAATTATGTTGGGTGTCCAAGTTTTGTCCTGATCTCCCACACGACATCCGAAATATATATAATATGCTAGTTTCACCGATGGCGTAATGGATCTACACTGTCCTTTAACTACAAACTGGCCACACACATAACAAAAACTATTTGGTGAGTTAACACACGAACGCCGTCCTCTTGACGCCATTGTACTGATCACAAACTAAACTTCTGGTCTTAGTTGGGTATAATGCCGTTAAGATCAAACATGAAAGCACTCTTAGCAGCAAAGACAACTTTGAAAGTGAAGTAGTGTTAAACCACACGTCAATATAAAAATGTACAAAACTCCCTCACCAGGTGTCAAGAACACAAGAAAGAAAGAAATGCGCGGGGGAGGGAGGAAACGATACTGTAGTGGAAAATTCAGACTGCATTAGTTCATTGTTGTCAACAATGAGTCTGTATTCCATTCTTTCTTTCTTTTGCATTCTGTTACATTTGATAACAAATATTGATAACCATTTCATGAACAAAACGAAAAAATTTGGAGAATTGTATATATATGTATTAAGATATACATATACTGTACGTTTAAAAAAAATATACGTTGGAAGTACATTCTATTTTTATACACGTTTCTAATTTACAGAGAGCAATACAAGTGTGTTGTTGACTATTGTAAATATTCATTTTTATGTCTGTGTTTGTAGTAATAAAGCAAATCGTTTTTACCCCAACTCAGGAGATCTGAAAGCATTACTATCAGGTGCAATAAACAATGCACACAGTATACATACAAATATATTTATTTCTCTAGAAAGAACAAAGCGATTTTTACGAAACTTTTAGGGTTTATTAAATATAAATCAAGGTATACTTAGGTATAATTTCTATGTTACTATATGTAAGGGGACAGGAGCTAGGGGAATAAAATATCTGAAAAAGGGAAATTTTTGAGGGAATTTCCCGAAAATCCCTTTGTTAAGGGAAAACTGTACGTGATGGAGAGAAACCGAGTGCATATTCGAATTCAGCGCAAAAAGTTCCTTTAAGATCAGGTGATTTTTCTCATGTAACAAACAAAAAGTTTAAATTTGTTAACTAGTGTAATAATAATAATAATAATAATAAACTAGCTCAAGATAGGCACTAACCATGTTCCAAAATTCATTTCAAATTGTTCAACCGTTTCCTCACAACCAACAGGCACTTCGGTTTTAATGTGAGAAAAAGGATTTATAGAAAATTCTTCGCTCTCTTTAAAACGAAAATTTTCAAAAACGCTGGAACACGTGTCTAGCAGAAAGTTCATATACCTAATTTCATGTTCCTAAGTTGGCGGATTCGTGATACATTTTTTTTTAAAACAAATTTTGAACTCCTTCCACTCTTCTCCCCTACGATCGCCCTTAAACTAATATAATAAAAATTCAGCTCAAGGTAGGTATTAATTATGTTCAAATATTCATTTCAAGCTGTTCAACCGTCTCTCTGTGATGTGATCACAAACACGCAATATCGGTTTCAAAGTGAAGAAAGAAATGATAGAAAATGCTCCCAGTCTCCCCTTAAAACGGCAATTCTCTAACTCTGGGACACGGGTCCACTTACTTTTAATTAGAAGATTTTATATATATATATATATATCCAGTTTCATATTCTTAACTTGGCAGGATCGTGAGATATTCAATTTTTCATACAACTTTTGACTCCTCCACTTCCCCCTTAAAATACAAATTTAAAGTAATATGATAAAAATGCAGTTCGGGATACGTGATAACTACAACAAAAAATCATTTTAACCGGTTTAGTCATTTCCCCGTAATCTGATCATAATCAAGACCCTTTTCATTTTTAGATAAATTCAGTTGAACACTGAATTTGATCAAGCGAAAACAAAGTTCGTTATGCGGGATTCCCAAACATTTTTTTTTTTCAATGTTATTCTATTCTGGGATGATCTCTTGATAAATACATAGGCCTATTTTAAGCCAATTCTGAAACTAGCCATATACTAAGAAACAAGATTGAAGGAAGTAATTACATTTTTATTAAAGTTATTGTTTCAATCCAAATTTTGATGTATATATATTTTGGGTGGGGGGGGGGGGCTTATCGTGTTTTTTAAATGTAAATTTTATTTCCAAAGAAACACTGGGATTGGCTGAGGAAAATTCCAACAACTCTGGTCAGATGCCAGCTGTAATTCTAAAGTTCGTTGAGTGCTCTGAATAATAAGCATAGATGAACTTAGGCATGAAATGTGTATACTATAATATGTATGTAGTGTGTTTGTATACATCATAAAAGAGAAAGCAGTAACCTGATAAACCTTTTAAAAGCATAAGATTGTTCTCGAGGTAATCATATAATAATTACTCATACGAAATAATAGGGATATATATATACATGAGATGGTATAAACTCATCTCTCAAGAAACTTGCCTAAGAAAAAGGGAGTTGGCCTGAGAAGAAGGGAAGGGTGCACTTTTGA
The DNA here is from genome assembly GCF_964235325.1 of Thermobia domestica. Classification (NCBI taxonomy): domain Eukaryota; kingdom Metazoa; phylum Arthropoda; class Insecta; order Zygentoma; family Lepismatidae; genus Thermobia; species Thermobia domestica. The sequence continues at coordinate 195,663,701 of NC_137462.1, read as the reverse complement.
AATATAGAGAACATCAAAGTAATAAATGTAAGTATGCTTGCGTTGTTTTACTCTTCTTCGTAGTCTTATTTTTTTACGGTCGAAGAATTTGCCGCAGCGAATGGGTGGGCATGATTCTTTAAGCATATACATTCCATCTTAACAATTTTTCTGAACAATTCCCGTTGAAAAACGCATTAGTTCCAATCTTAAATACAAAAAAAGAGAGAGAGAGAGAGAGAGAGAAAAAAGGGTTACATTATTAAAAGATGAAATTATTATTCCTTTTCCCATTCACTGTTAAGCTTTCCTGTATAAACCGTGGAAAGTTGTTATAATCATCTGTGAAGGAATTTTACCTACTTTCTTACTTACACTGCCTTCTCACACGATCAATCTACTTACGTGCTTATACGATAGATATCTCATAAGTATATCTTTCCGCTCTTTAAGTTATGGTACATGAAATAATGTATTCCTAGATTGATTCCAAAATTTTGTACTGCAGTATTCCAGCATACCATGGACCTTTCTATCAATTTTAGTAATTTAGCCTCGGACATAATGTGAACAAAATTAGTGTATATGGATTCGATTCAATGCAAAAGAAAAAAACTTATTACTGAACAGTAATTTGACATTAATTAACATGGTCTTAGAAGTTAATATTTGGAAAGGTTATAACAAAAAAACTTTATACGAGAACATACTTTTGGAATGAAATGAAATATTTAATTTAACCTTCCATGATTGTATGCCTTATAGGCTAAGGATACGAAAGATTACTTAAAGTGAATGCTTGTGGAGAAATTGGTGTAATGAAAAAAATGAGAAAACAGACAAATGTCATGGACACACCATGCTGTTCATCACAAATTGAAATAAACTGAGAGCTAACTATGGGACCTTTGTACTAGAAGTGTAAGTGTGTGGTATACCAATGAACCATGTGATGTACGACATATTTGATTTACTATTTTCAGTACAAGTGCAACAATGAGGAACTGCACTGTTCAAAGATAAAATTCATGTTACATTAGTTAGTCTTTCTGATGATATTTCAAACATAACAGCAGGTTCGAATCTTTAAGACGCGATGATAAGGGAATAGAGATGTACACTCATGTCCAAAATTATTGTCGCATATCTATAAATAAGTTGTTGTAAAGAATATAATTTGATAACGAATTCGCCCTGTATCTCTTATAATGTTAGTATGTGTATAATCGACAAAGACATATGTAGCAAATTTCATGTCAAAAGAGCAGTAAATAAGAACAATAAAATAATAAAACTTTCTTATATATTTAACATTTTGTTTTACTCATTCTAATTTTCGTATTTATAATTCTTAATATACATTTTCCGAAACTACACATAGTATCAGTATTAAAAGTACCCTTCAAAATCTTTATCAAATTATATTCTTACAAGAAGACAGTTACAGATATGCGATAATCATTTTGGACATGAGTGTACAAAACATTAAGGGAAAAAAATTAAAAAAAAAAGAAGTGTTTTCCACGGCTTTTTTTTGAACATTTCAAGTTTAATGAGCAAATAACAGTATGTTCATATTTGTTTTCACGCCAGTAAAACATACCAGGATGTATAGGGTCTAACACAAAATAAAGTTTAATAATTGCATTCTGAAGGGGGAAAAAATCATGAAAAATTGATAATCAAGGGTAACTAGTCTCTTGATGGGAAAGAAAAGGGGCAAATCGATAGATACTTTTTTTTCGAAGAAATTGTTTGTAGAGCTATTAGAGTAATGTTCAACGACAATAAAGGTTTTAGCGAAAATTGAATAACGGTTCTGAAAATACAGTAGTTAGAGTTAGTAGAATAACAATTGTCATTTAGACTTTATGCATAATACGTTACGTACCAAAAATTTAAGATAACACTATTGTGCTACTGTATTTTGAAACGATATTCCAAAACAGATAGAAGTCTCACATATTCAAAATTCCTGCCGATACATTAATACACAAGCATGTTTATATTTGGGGAATGGGAGGGATTGAGTTAGCCTGTTTCAGTCATCAACAATATATGAGATAAAACTTAAAAGGTATTCTACGTAGGTAATTTGAATTCAAAGAATGAAAAAAGATTACTTTTTTATTGTAATATTTAGTTATTTAAAAAAAGATGTTTCATATATTGTAAACACAAAACTAATGCGGTAGTGTCTAGTAACCTAAAAAGCTCCGAAAGTCATCCAGAACAGCACAAAGCGCATAAAGTCGAGATGTTTCTTTGTCCCCTAAATCTGAATCACGCCCTTAACAACATGACAGTGATTTTCTTTAGGGAACGAAATAACAGCTTGGAGAAACAACTAACATTGTAGACGGTAGTTTTATGTTAGGTGGTAATGAACTAAAACTCCCTCTTCACATAAAACTAATATAGCGGAGAGCCAAGGTCGAAATGGTAGAGCAGACAACTATACAAGTTAAGTGCAGAATTGCGTGTTTTAAAGATGATACATTGGACCCTTGCTACAACAGGGAGAGCTTAAGTAAAAGGTAATATATATATATAAAGTAGTCTTCTCTTAGTTGAAACAGGAATGGGGAAGATAAGAGCATTGTTCTTCCTCTCTCCCTTGCCTTACTCATGCTGTAATACCCACGTTGAGCGAATATCAGACAATGAGAAAACAAGAAAGTTGCATTTGAATTAATGTGTATAAAACGTAAGTTCCGCCATTCTCTCAGGAAGTTCCCACTGGCATACGCTCCTTCAGCATGCACGCGAACTTCGTAAATCTAGTCCTATACAAATCAAGATGACGCGCCTATTTTGGTGCCTATAAGCTATTATTATAGCGGAGAGAAGCTCTTGTAATAACGAAAAAACTTTCACTCTTTCTACAAGTGCATGAATTATAACGCATGAACTGCCATTGCACTTCAATTATACGTACTCTGGTCACAGTGCAGATGATTTTATGACTACTTCCTCCACGCTTTTTTTTTTTTTTTTTTTTTCCATCATGAACTTCCTTCCTTCCCGAGACATGTTCATGCTGAATTTCCTCACAGTTTACTGTACAGAAACTGAAGAGAAAAATATTGCAGAGGTCATGATCTACGGTTTTCTTTATATTATTTTTTCTACTAAGTGTGTGTGTTTCAGTTAAATATTTCCAAAGATAACATCTTAATTGAAAAGAAAAAAAGACGTAAAGAAACAAACGGGTCAATTTCCAACTCACTAAAGAATTACTAACAAACCTCCTTAATTCCCAAGTCACTGGGTCATAGAGAAAGCACTCTTTAGTTCATCCATGTATAATGGAAATTAAATAATAAATTTGTATTATCGTATATATAAAATGTTGAAATTTCAAACATTTTTATGTCACGCTTTAAATCGGAGTGTTTGAATTTCACATTAATCTATCTTCCTAAAATTAGAAACTAAAAAAATAAAATAAAATAAAATAAAGCGTGATATAAACTTAAAAATTAACATGGAAATCATCGTTTTGTGGGACATTTTTGATCGAGTAAATTTCTTCTATAGAGAGAAACTACGATGCAGGGTTCGACAGAAAAACTTCTTTTCAAACTGAAATTGATATGGTCTTTCACATATGGTCTTTTACCTCCCAATTAAACTGTAACTGAAAATGTTTTGCTTACAACAATTAGTTATGAAATTAACTCACCTACCTTTCTGAAAAATAAATTTTTACAGTTTATATGCCGATAAACTGATGTAACTAAAAGACATTTTTCCTTTTTTTTTTTTTTTTAATTTCCCATAAATAGAAGCTTTGCTTTGACATATGAATCAGTGATTGTTACTTCACGTGTATTTCGCCGGCAATTCACTGTTATTAAACATAACTCAGTTTAATTCGAAAATAGAAGATCATATGTGAAATAGTAAGTAATTAGTCTGATCACAATTTCAATTTGAAAACTGTCTCGCTTTTTTTTTTTTTTTTTTTTTTTTTTTGTCGAATTATTACTGTACAGGGATTTATACCCCACTTTAAACTGTAGGGACCGTCTTACACACATTCGATGTTGAAAAGGTAGTATCAAGAGTCTAATCTAAGTTGTTTACAGAAGCCCCATAATCCGAAGAACATTCAAACATATAAAAGAATACTGTGTAAGATTTACCTACTAACTTTCCAATATGTATGCTGGCAAACAGTAAAAACAGAAAAACAACTATGATTACAGAAAATAACGGTAGATGACGTACATATACGTAGATGTACCAGGTGCTAAAGCGTGTAGTTTACTCGTACCAAAACAAGGAAATTATTCATAATTTAACTTGTTTTAGCCCACATTTACGTTAGCATGTTCGACTGCAACTTTTTTTTTTTTTCTTAAATTCAGCCAACTGAAGCAAAACAGTAAAACAGAAACAAATACAAATGACAAAAACATCGGAAATGAAGGTTACAGAGACATAAGAAAAGAGGTAATCATGCTGAAAGATAGAAGAAAATATAAAAGTACGTACAACACAAGGTCGTTGGGATGTTTCCAACTGCTTGGGAACCGCTAATCGACCTACCTCACTTCATTCTAAACATTCCGTTCCAACACCCGATTCCATCCAGTTGCAGTTGGAATGTCTTGTGGTAGGCACATTTAAATCGATTCACTTCAAACTGGCGAAGATAATTGATTTTAAAAAAAATAGAAAAAAAGACAGAAGTAAAGGATCACAAGAAAGATTAAAGGGTAAAAAAAAAAAAAAAAAAAAAAAAAGTTGACCTCCGGATGAAAAATAATTCGTTACCTTATACAACGTGTTCGCTTGAATTACCTGATTCACCTAGCTTCGTGAAGTTGATTTTAATTTCAACGGGTCCTTACGTATTACTTGACGAGACTTTTTTTTTTTTTTAATGTCCAGATCCAAAAAGTAGGGGAAAAATAACGCTAACCTTTATTCTTTCTTACTAATTACACACAAAATATAGTGGTGGTCTTTCTAAAATAATAAATTAAGAAGTCACGTTTGAATCTTTTGTTTTGCATTTTTTTTTTTAAAGACCACACAATAAAATGTCCTATTCATGTCATATCCTTCAACAATTAATGTTGGTATAGGTCAAGAAACGATTCTTCCAACAATACAAAAGTATGTCCCAGAAGAGAATGAGGGTAAATTAAAGATGTACTTTTTCTTGTTGGAAGGAAAGTTAACTTAATATTTTCTGTGGTTTTGCTTTGGAAAAATGTATCCCTTTTTTTTCTACCTGCTGTTAATAATTTCTAAATAAATTAATAGTTATTTTTGTAATTTACAGACAATTTCATTCGCTTATGCTATTTGATTACTCTTTCCGATTCTTGTATATTTCTTAAATTATTTATTTATTTTTTTTATTTTTTATTTTTTATTTTATTTTATTTTATTTTATTTATTTTTTTTTTTTTTTGCGCTTGCGATTGTGTACGCAACAAATATACACTAGCAATAAGAGGGTTGTGTACAATGAAGAATCCAAGTTACACGTTCTAACTATAGGGTTGTATTTAACATTCTTCATTGTTCAGTCTGAATACTATCTATACTGTTCTTTTATGAATATGTCAATGGATGTTTATTTGTTTTTGAGCTATTCGTGGCAACATTAGTTCACTCTAGTGCTACATCACAAACGATGTTTTACTAATACATAAGTCAAATTAAACAAAAGCTATAAATTAATAAAGTGATTGCACGAACACAATGCAAATCTTTTATCAACGTTTAAAGATACGCAAATCATTGTACAGTATACTCCAATAATACATATGGCTTAAATGTTCTTAGTATCTCCTTTTCAGATATGAGACACTTCCTGCAGGCTCTCACAACATGCCATTCAGGAGGAGTGTAAGAATTAGATTAATAAATTAGAGCCTTCTAATAACATAAAATGACCCTTTGTGGACTGTTCGTAATACGGAATGATTCTGAAAACTTTTAGATTAAATAAAAAAAAATATTTTGTACATATATTTACATATGTATAATATATATTTTGTACATATTTCCTAAATGAGACGAGAATGAATTACTCGAAAATCGAGACGAGACGAGAATGAATTACTCGAAAATCGAGACAAGAATGAATTATTCGATAATCGGGACGAGAATGAATTACCTAGGTATTCAAAAATCGAGACGGGATTTCTACAAAATGTACAATACGAGATTAGAAAAAAAATTGTCGCCTCATGACTAACTCTAGGTGGAATCTATTGTTACAATGCTCAATCCACACTATACAACATACATTCATATCAACAGGTATAAAAATGAAAGCCAAACTTAGCCTAAAATGAAAAATGGATTTGTTTTTAAAATATTATTTATCTCATTATTTAAATGCACTTGCTTGTCCAGATATGAAAAAAAAAGATTCCTTAGTCATAGCTTGATGATGGAGATTATACGTAGTTTGGAATAAGGTCACTTTTATTAATATTATTATTATTATTATTATTATTATTTCTTAGTGTAAAGAAGACTCATCATGCTCATTCGTACAACTGTGCTTTTTAAATCTATTTAGAATTACCTGTGGTACGAAGATACATCATTTTGTATAAAGCTTTGCTAGGGTTTTATTTATTTTGTTTCTTTCTTTCTTTATTGGTTCGTCAGTTTACTCTATGTCTAATAACTAACTTCTCCTGCTAACTTTCCTAATTTCATGCTACTTATGTCGAATTCAATTTCCTGTTGCAGTACTGCAGTATCTCTCTTTCTTCACCTTCGTTTTCAGTTTATCGCTTGAATATAATTCGTTGCTGAATATTTATATTTTCTTCCGTGGCTACTTCTTCATGGTTTTTACTGGATGTGCCATCTTCTATTTTTAGCGTTTTGATCTACTTTAGTCCATTGCTTGGGCCTAAAGAAGCCACAGTAAAACCTATGTTGTATTCAATTCTTCTTGTGTCTTATTTAATACATTTTCATATTGCCTTGCAAAATTCCACATATTCTATTTTAAATGTCGTCAGATTGTCACTATTATACATTTTTTCCCGGTAAATGTCGAGATTATATTATTATCATCTTTCTCGTAAGTCTTCGTAGCTGTATACATGAGAATGTTTGTGATCTCTCTGTTAGCTTCTGACATGTTCACGTTCTCTTCGAGTGTGACGAAAATTTTTCAACCCAAGTTGAAATACATTGCGCTGCTCTTGAAGAATCTTCCTTTCTACACGTGTTCCTGTCGCTCTATAAGCTTTCTGATTCTTACATTTAATGTGAAATTTACATCAAAGTATTCGATTATTAATTCCTTTATTGAATTTGTTCAGAATATTTCATCCTTTACCCATGTATATCTGCTGTTTGGCATTATGTAATCCGTTGTTCTTCTCCCTCGTCTTAGGTGTCGCCATGTCTTTTGTAGAACTTTCGTAAAGGAAATTCATAACGTACATCATCGTAACTTCTGCGAATTCTACTAAGAGGTTTCTACGTTTGTCTCATTCGCTATTTCCGATTTTTTTTTAAATATTTTTCATACCTCTTTTCTTCGTCCTATTCTGAAGTTCCAATCACAATATTTAGGTAATCATTTTCTATTATTAGAAGACTCTAATTTATTAATCTAATTCTTGCACTCCTCCTGAATGGCATGTTGTGAGAGCCTGCAGGAAGTGTCTCATATCTGAAAAGGAGATACTAAGAATCAGTTGAAGATATGCGAAACCGGCTGAATCTACCACCAAATATCTTACCCGTTCCGCCCAGTTGTGTAAACTGGAATTTTCATTCCACTGTGAAACGTACACGTTTAACTAACGATAGGAGGGCGGACAAGGGAGTGCTACCACCAAAAAGCTTGGCCACCACGATATTAAAAAAAAAAAAAAAAAAAAAAAAAAAAGAGAGAGAGAGAAAGAAAAAGAAAAGAAAAGAAAGAAAAGAAAGAAAGAAACTTTCCTCTCCAATCATAACAGGATAAGCCAATGTTTTCATTTTCCAGAAGTGAATTATGATTGAGCAAGGCAACGTCCAGAATCATATGTAGGTAAAGAGTTCTGAGAATACTTAGGGTTACAGACTACGTTTCTATTTATTCGTAAAACTGACCATCGCTACGTATAATGCATTTGTCATCAGAAGCAAGAGGGCTATGGAAGATCAACTAAGGCATTGTCAGATTAAGCGAAATAAGGAGAAAAGGAGATGAAATAATCGAAGGGAAGTATGTTCACCTATCCTATTACAAATAATAGAAATGTGACAAAACTGGCAGAGTTGAATTTCTTATCAGCGAAGAGCTGGAAAGAAATATTTTGGAGATAGATACTCGTAGTATATGTAATCGAGAAGCAAGGCTTGTCGTCAACCTTTCCCGTATTTATATCGAAGATATTCGAAATATTTTCTTCTCACTTAGGCGCAATTCCGAAAACGTACATAATCCTATATGTTTTGGCTTAAATTATCTAGATGTCAGATTCATGTTTTCAGTTGCCATGGCGACCTGGGGACCAGGAATTTTCGAGTCCTATATATGAGAATAGTCACATCGCAAAATCAACTGAACTTTGGGAAGGGAGGCTGGTGTGGATCCGCAACTGCATCATTGCTTTAAATCTAATTCCATGTTAAACTTTTTTTTCAAGTCATCTAATTATTCAATTAAGAACACGAAACTGCAAACGTCTGCTCGATGATCTAGTCTATTGATTAGAACGTGTGCCTTTGTGCACGCGATCGCGGATTCAATTCTCGGCGGGGAGGGTATTAAAATTTGAACGCTTTTCAGTAGTTCGGATTCCACCTTTAAAAAAACTTAGTATCACGTCTCCTATAGCCTCGATGCAGTAAAAGGACGCTAACTTCAATAAATAACAACAGTATGTAGCCAGCGTTCGTAGGTTTCCAGCTCCTATGACAGAAGTTATCTGATAAGATTAATTTAGCTATATTAAAGGAAGCAAACTACTTTCCTTTTGTTCATTTGCTTTTGGCTTCTATTTTCCCCTTCTTTTTCCTTTACTTTTTTTTAACAAAAAGATACACACAAATACTCCACTCAACAATGGGCCCATTATGCTTTGAACACACAAACAAACTATTGCTATTGTATTGGTACATTTCTGAAGAACAGAAAGATTTAAGCATTTATATTGGTCAATCAGTCAGCGCGAGAATTTCCCTTTTATCGAAAAATTCCCCTTTTGCTAAATTTACCTTCGAATTTTTTCTATATTTGGGAAATTTCCCTCAAACTACGAACACTAACAGTTTCGAATATTTTGATCGCTATCAATTGACAGTAGTAGCGACACCATACGACGGAACTCTGTTCTATAAGACCTTGTAGTTGCCTTGCACATTATTATTAGTAATTGCATAGTTAGGAGGGATTATGGTACCCCTTATGACGGCGTTATGACAAGAGTAAGTAAGAACTACATGCATAGTCGACGGTAACATGGGAGGTACTCGAACATGAAACAGCTGTCTGTCTGAACGGTTACTCTCTCACACCAATAGCAAAAGTAAAATAATAAAGTAGTTAATACGATGACGTGACATCTGTCTTGGGTATTAGACAGATACACAGTGTATAAAACAGTAGTTTTCCATTAATTTTAATAGCTATGGTTTGAATTCTTATTATGCAATACACGGTGAAAGAATCATGTGAACTATATTTACAATGAACATGGCTTCTACAGATTCCAAGGGTGTCACAGACACTCACACAGGGAGAGAGAGAATGAATATCAATAGAGAAACCAAACAACAACAATACACAACAATAACAGTTGTTTGAAAAATAACAGTTCGGTCACGTGCTGATGTCATAATACTTAAACAAAAGCCGTGTGCATTTTTTGACCGACAAGATTACGTTTTCCTGTTAGCATCATTATGTATTAGCAACTACTTTCTCTCTCTCTTGTCAGGGGGAGTTAGTTGGCTGCATATTCCATTACAGAAGCTGCTTCTAGCAATAGTTCTCATGTTCATAATTAGTGTGCCGCTAGTAAGTACCTTTAACAATGGGGTTTCCTTTTCCTTATTTTTAAATTAAGAATTCACCTTATTTCAGTTCTCACTCTTTCCTAATATTCCTTTGCCATTACTTTCCACAATGTACTAGTTTTAGGCCTTACTGTTACTTTATTACATTACTCACCGATATTTATAATAAATTTGTAATATTTATCTGAGTACATCGTACTTCTACGTATTTTAACCAATATTACAATAAAGTGATATTTTTAACTTGGTGAGCATGAAAATTAAAACAAAAATAAAAAAAACAATAGTTCGACTTCAACTAATTTATTTTAAATAAAATATAACTATAATGTTCCGAAAAGGGTGTTTTATAGCATTCATTTTTTTGTCCTAGGGTTGCCAACCGTCCGGTATTTTACCGGACAGTTCGGTTTTTGACCTTGTCTAGTGTCCGGAACGACCTCAAAACCGGACTTAAATGTCCAGTAATTTTTCCTCTTACTAACCCTATTCTCTGTTTTATTCAGATTATTTTGGAATGACGAAAGGAATAGTTTGTCAATGAACATGGTTAAAGCAGAGCTTATAATTCGCTTTGATACGGACCTGTCGTGTGCGGAATTTCCTGAAGAGTTGAAGGCAGGAAAATTCACTGAACTTATCAAAACTGCTAAAAGTCAACGAAAGTACAAGCACTGTTAGCACTACTTCATCCTTAAGAGCGCAACCAGCACTGCTTCATCCTCAGCTACACTTTCCAATTAACCAGTGGCGTATTTAGGGGGGTGGCTTCCGGGCTTAAGCACACCCCCGAAATCTTACTTAGTATAGTAAAGTAAATGAAATATCTTGCAGAATTTTCACTTTTCCAGGCAAAGCCCCCCCCCCCGAAAGTTAGCAAAGCCCCTCCCGAAACAAAATCGTAAATACGCCACTGCAATTAGCCCTAGAAGGTAGAGCCGGGTCTGTAAGACCCATGTACTTATACACAGTGGCGGCGGTTGGACGTTAAAAGTGAGGGGGCAAGACATGATCTTAATATTTGTATATAAATGTTAGTTTTCCTGGTTGTTTCTAACATTTTGTTTGACGAAAGGTTGTATAACTAATAGGATACTATATTTTCAGTTAAAATACCGTATATCGTATGTAATAGTTTATTAAGTAAATTGAGAAGAACAACGCAAGTAGATACTAGCCCTTTGTACTCTTAAACAACGAAAGTGTAAGAAGAGATTTGATTCCTTGCTCATGAACATCTTAAAATTCTGTCTGGAAAATTGTGTGATCAGATTATTTAATAAATTTGCAAAACAAATAAATAGAAAGGATAATATTAATCATAGTAATGAATAATGATGCTTGTTTTGCAAAAGTTATATTGAAACTGAGGATTAATGAAAAACTTAATAATTAATTCCACACATGCTATTAAATGTATGTTATTACTCTTAGAAAATGAAAGACAGTAAATACTACAAGCATATGCTACGACATTTAAAGAAATATTTGCTTTTGCAACTTCTTGAAATATGTTCGTTGCCATTAGGTGCAGATTTCACTTTCTTGGAACACATCAAAACACAACAATACTTACAATCCACACTTCAGTTATACAAAATAAACTTAAAACCTAGAATTATGTTCAATTTACTAAATTTTATTGTATATACACTCGTACATCCTTAAACACAACACTTCACTCGTATATTACACTACAAAACAATGGAAAAGGTAGAAGTTGTTTCTTATCACGCTCTTTTTAATCGATATTCCTTACTTTAGAAAGAAGAAAAGACATTTTAGGAACTGTCAATTTTTGTGCAATTAAAGAATAACTTGTGAAATAGGCCCTACTTTTTTGCATAATGTTCTTTCGATTAGCTTCAAAGCGGCTCACTAACATATCGAGCCCTTGTAAGAAGAAATGAAAGTATGCTGAAATTGTGCTCCAATAAGTTATTTTTTGGGGTTATTTTCTGTGGCGATTAAAACGCAATTACTGTAGCTTTCTTTACTCCACGGGAAGACAACCAATACGTATTCACGCAACAGCAAATATTATATGGCAGCATTTTTTCCTATTAATCAGTAACACATACAAAATCGTTACATTTCCAAATGAAACTATATACATTAATTGGTTACTTAAAAAAAGTGCGGGGGCAACTGCCCCCCTTTGCCCCCCCTAATCGCCGCCCATGCTTATACATTTTAAATAAAATTTTCAACTTAAAGTTAGCGGCTTATTGTGTACTTTTCTTAACTGTGTATTCCTTATGATATTTTTATAATAATAAACTCTCTCTTGAACTCCCTCGTAGCTATGTGGCCTGCGTACATGCTTTTTGGCATGGGAGGCCCGGGTTCGATTCCCAACGGGAGCTGTGGTTCGGATCCCACGTTAAAATGTTAAGTATGCATCTCGATATAGTCTCGAGCTGAACTTAAATCCAATTTAATAATAAACTCTCATTCAAAACTAAACAAAAACATTTCTTTTTAAAAAGTCTTTTGAAATTAAATAAAATATTTCCGTTTAACGTTCCACGATTGTGTCCTTTAGGCTAAGGGAGATGATAATTAAAATAAGTGAATGAAAATGGAAAAATTGATGGAATGACGATGTGGGAGGAAACAGGAGTATCTCGAGAAAACTCATGGACACGATGTTGTCCACCACAAATTTATTTGCCTAGGAATCGAACCAGCGATCACAGGTCATAAAATAACAAGGAAATTCGTAAAATAACGGAGGGAAAAGTACTACAAGTCGCGTGAGAACTAGGGACAAATGATAAGTTCAATGTGTTAATATTTAAAAATTAAGGTGATTAACGGTGCGATTGATTTATAAAAGGCAACTGTTTTACTTTTTTTTTTAATAAATTGGAATTTTAATGTTGTTGTTATTGATTTGCTCTTCACGTCTAGCTAAATGTATCTTATTTTTTTAAAAAAATTAAAATCTTTGTTTTACTTCCCAATTTTACACCAGCTAGGCTAAAGGAGACGGTGATTATGACAAATGAATGAAATGGTGGAATGAAAAACGTGGGAGGAAACGGGAGAACCCGAAAAAGCCTACGCACATGATGTTTGTTCACCATAACGCTCACTTGGCGCGAACTGGGATCGAATCTAGGATCCCATACATCAGAGGTGAACGGTCAAGCACTGAGTCTCGCGGCTTTTTTTTTTTTTTTAATAATTATATACATTATTTTAGGACCCCATACACCAGAGGTGAACGCTCACGCACTGAGCTACCGAGGCCCTTTTTTAAAATTATTTATATACATTAGTTTAACCAGGGATAAAAGTGGATCTGAAAAGGTAGGAAGACGCATTACATCACGCCATTCATTGTGCCTATCTTTGTCTATTGTAATTTTCTAAGAAGTGGAGGGTTAGATATTGTTTTGGAAGCGGGGAAACTGCGTCCGGTCGCGTTCCCCCTCAATTTTACCCCTGAGTTTAACAACAATTATATAGGTTGATAGTTTTCAATCTTGCTTATAATTGATTATTAAACCCAATAGTTCACAAACTGTCAACTCCTGAGATGAAACAAAGGATTCTAACGCGTGACAAAGGTGATCACTGTGTCACTAAGTCACTGGAGAAAGGAACATAATCACGAAGGATGCAGAAAGGTAAACTAAGTTCATTACTATATACGTAGTAATGTAAGCACCGTTGCTCGATTCCAATTTTCGTGAACCATTATCACCCACTCGAGTCGTGAATATCCCATACCCTAGAAATGTCTCGTTCGAAAAGTTCATAACCTTAGGAAAAGAAAATAATGAAAATAAAAATGTTTTGGTGAAATGTAGTTGTAATAAAAACACTAGTTGGCTAACAAGGAGAGAGAGAGAGAGAGAGAGACAGGAACGTTCCTCTCTTGTTACGTACTGCGACCTACCTTTCGGTGCAAATTGTGAATCATGAAACAAGGTAAGATCAAGAAGAGCTTTCAAAGCGAAAGATTTTTTTTGTGTGTATATATACATAAAAGCAAGTAAACAAGTTGTTGCTGAAAAAGGGAAAGAAAAAAGAGAAGTAAGTAAAATAATTTGAAGGTAAGAAAATCACACATAATAAAAATGAAGTGATCACAATCTGAGAAACAAATTGCGCACGAAGCAAGGAGATGAAAGGAACTTTATTTACCTTATTCACTTAGAAACCCTGTCGCGTGACAGAGATATTAACCAAGACTTGGGATGTATTTTACAACCAGAGAGATATAGTGAACTTTGTGTATGTTAGTTATTTAACCCCTTTCCCTTTTGCATTTCAACGAAAAAATAAAGGAAACATTTCATTCAGCATGTTACATACTGTATGATATAAATTATTTGAAACCTTTTAACATATCAATCAGCTTCTATCCAATCGTATCCTCCCTCCCTCCCTCTGCCCTAAAAAAGGAAAGAAAGAAAACTAATGATCAATAGATCTAATGTAGATAGTAAAACTTTGGCAAGAAGAGGATAGGTTGAAAACACAAGTCAAAATTATATGTAGTAAGAATAATTTTAACAATTTTAAGGAAACTGGGCGTGAGAGTTAAAAATTTGATGTGCAACAGTAACGTAGTAAAATGATATCTTTCACAAGGTGTTTATGTTTTTCGGTCATTTCAATTTTGTATACCGTTCGAACGCGAATCAGGAACTAGCCGTTGCATTTATCTGGACTTTCTAATTTTCCCGTTCTATCTGTGGTCTAGATGCTAGATTGCCTGCTTATGGTGCAGGGGGTCCCGGGCTCGATTCTCGATAGAGTAGCCTTGAAATTTCGAAGTATTAATTACTTGTAAAGGGACACTAAACAGAAGCGAATCAACCGATCTAATATTGGCGCTAGTTCGTTTTTACGTAATAGGGTATTATAGTATTTCATATAGTTTTCGTTTTTTAAAATAATAAGTTTGCATTTATTTTGATAAAGGAGATATTTTAGTGTTCACATTATACAACATATACTAAACGGGCTTAAAACAGAACACCTCTCACCACTAAATGATTACTAGTTCTCTCTTATATATGAGGAATAGAATGATGGTTTCTGTGCGAGTTCAATCCCCTGTGAGAGTTCATGAGGTTTGCAATTCCACCTTAAGATGTAGGGTCACGTTTCATACAGTAGATATATTGCAGACGTCTCTCTTGATTAGGAGCACAAATTATTTTCTTAAAATAGTTTTTAAATGCAATATACCTACATATCAGGAAAATGTCAGAACTGCATATTGTTGTGATTCACCACAAAATCATACGTGTATGAGCACCTGTTATCACATATGAAACTACATCTACATGTAATATGATTTTTGTTTAGCACTCCGATAACTATAGTGGCCCCGAATAGCGTAGACGCTAACGCTCTCGCCTTCGGTAAGCGGTCCCGGATTCGATTCCCGGGTGGGGGCACTCGGTCGAAAAAGTTCAGAAAGTTTTTTCAGGCAAGTCATCCCGAATTAGGTTTTTCTAAGTTTTTCTCATTTACACCAGGTAAATGCCGGGGTGGTACCTAACAGGGGCGTCATTTAGGAGGGGCAGGAGGGGACTATTTCCCCCCCTAAAGTTTAGCAATACATATACTTCAATAAATTGTTTACTAATATAGTAGTACAAAACGTGAAAGTCTTATGTCTGTGGTGCTCTTGCCCCCCTCAAGCGAAGTCTGAAATGACGCTGCTGGTACCTAACTTATAGGTCCCAGGCCGCTTCCTTCCTTCCCCAATTCTTCCTTCCTCCCCTTTCACCGGATAGTGTGCTCGCCGAGGGACGTCATCCCTCATGATCATAGAATGCCGAACATCTAGAAATCTAAATCCTAATCCGATAACTATAGAATAATATTTCCTAAACTTTCACGGAATATCAATGTTCTTGTAGTTTTCTTTTACCGAAGTTACCAATAGTATAAACACTTTCATTTTAATATTTCAGGGAGTTTACAAGTTTGTTTTATAGGGTATTATATTTTATAGGTTATAAAGTTACAAGAGTAACAAAATATACATTAAACAATGAAATACTTCCGTTCATTTATCGATACTAAACAATTTGAATTGAAGGAAAAATTGATATACAAAAGGTACAGGCGCGTGTATACGCAGTCATCGAGCGTAAGTATAAAATCAAACTAGTGCAAGTGGAGTATTTAACACGGAAACTGGCACTTCGTCAGCATCTTTTTTTTTTTTTTTTTAAGGGTAACGATGAGTGCTCAACAATGTCTGATACGTGAACCGTTGCTGTACAAGTTCAAACTCAGGCATAACGCTGCGTCAGCAACCAAAAATTTTTGTCATGCAAAAGGAGATGGTGTAGTGAATCACAGGACAGAAACTCGTTGGTTCCAGAAATTTCGTGCAGGATGTAAAATAGTGTTTTAAATTTTGGTCTCGATGCGTTGAACAGAAAGGCCTTTAGGCCTCAGTACAAAGGAACAAACAAACGGATGGAATAATACATAAATTTTAAAAACAGGCCAATACTGTTGTGAAACGTGTAAATTCACCTAAGATCAAGTTTACTACAATTAGTTTCACGACCACAAAACTGTCGTCCCTCAAAAGTAAATCCCATCTCTCAAAACAAAATAAACACACTTCTGGCATATATAAACAAAAATGACAAGATACATTATAAAGTTAGTTAATACAATATTTATTTTAAAAAATATGAATAAAATCGCCAGCATCATTTCAGAAAAATGTCCAAAAAAATCAGTTTAAGAGTAGCACTACCCATTCGATTTTTTCAAAGACAAATGACGTACACCATATTGCAGTGTTACTAATTAATTATTTATATCAATAAAATTGCCTGAGCAGTAATAAAAAAACCGTCTGCAAACTCAGCTCAACAAGTAGACTAACCCTTTTTTTTCAAGAGAAATTATTTACACTATCTTGTAAGGTTGCTAATGAGATAATATATACACACACACGCACACAAAATTTCATGATCCTAGTGTAACTATTTAGAAAGTTATAGCCCACTGTACAAAACTTTTTGAACGCTCTTTGTATTATTATTGTGATGAGTCAACTTTTATTTAGTCTTTACTTACTATATATCCTATGCCGTTATGCAACCAGAAGATCTCTGGAGTTAGCACGTACAGTATAACATGCAGGATATCACCGAAAATTAGTACGACACAGTACGTAGTACGTATTTCAAGTACTGATTGAATGTATTTAAAAAAATTTGGTAATGAAAGTAAAAAATATATATAACAAGCATTTTAAAAATAAAACACGCCCAATTTTAAAAATAGCTCGTACTAAAAACTAGTAAAATAATTTAGTTTCGAAGAAAATTACTTTAAAAAATATTTATGCATGACTAAAAAGCATAGAGAGTGTTCACATGTATTATAAATAAATCTATTTGTATATGAGAGTGATCCCTAGGATGCTTTTTAATCATACTTAAATAGATTTTTAAAAGTAATTTTCTTAACAACTTACTTTTTTTCTTTCTAAGTACGATTTTCTTTCTTTTTTTTCTTTTTTTTTTAAGGAAAGCCTATTTCTAAAGTATATTTTTATTTCATTTTCCCCTAAAAATATATTTTTGTTTACCGCATCATCCTTTGAAAGCATTAACATCAATATGGCAACACTCCCAGATACTATAGGCTACTAGTGGCACTGAATGGATTGTTTTCACTTTTCAAACAATTTAAAAAGGTTAAGTGATGTTTAAGATTGTTTGGTGAATGTGCATAAAAAAATACACAAAAATAGAAAGGAATATGAAGAACCTAGTAGTTCGAAAAAAATAAAAGAAAGAAAGAAGCGAAGAATATAAGTAACAAGTTCAAATTACTCGTCCGTGTTTACGCTGTTCTTCGTTGCCATAATCGTTTAATAAACAAACAAGAAACACGAAAAATTCTCAATAACAGGTTTCTGTATAAACAAAATTTTCTTTTTAAAATTACCAACAAATTTCCAGTTCCACGTTATTCTTTATTTTGGATATATTGGTCGTTTCTGCTGGAAGCTAACAACAATAATAGGTCTTGTAAACTATGACATTTTGCTGATGATTCGTCTCTTTTCATAACCTAGATAACCAAACAATTACTAGCATCTTTGTTGTGGTAATCATATTTATCCACACAAATGCATGTAGTTAATATTAGTGCAATAATTTTATGATGCGAATTGGTGACTACTTCGATTGTGCAAGGAAGTCAGATTTTTTTCTCTGCCTTCAAGAGAAAGTCTTTGTAAGGAATAATACTCTTTCTATAGAGTATCAGTCATTTTTGAGACCTAAAAAATATCACACGTACACTTATCTTACACTGACATTTCTAACTGCTATGTATCATATTTGCCACAGCACACCTTCTCTTTCGGATAATGGACATGCAGGAGAGTGAGAGCTTGCTTATGGAAGGTCACTGGCCAGAAAAACCTCAGCTAATCTCTTCGTAATTCACGTAACAATTTTCTGTTGTAATACTACACATCAATTCTAGTCTCTTTTGCTCCCTCCCTGTTTTTCCTTCCACCGTACCTTCTATTATGTCCCCTCAAAATACAATCCCTTGGCAGCCAATGTCCCAACCAGTTTCTTTACCTTTGCATTTAATATTGTTTCTCAGTAATTTGCGTAATCAATGTTTCCCAGTAAAAGTATGCTATTCGGATCCTACGCTGGGGGTATACACATACAGATTTTAGGTCGCAGTTCCGCCCATGAGCATAATTTTTGGGGGGTGAGAAATGCTTCTTCATTGGAAATGGTATAATCAAATTGGTGAATAGTAAATTGGGTTGCAACAATTGTAAATTCGGAGGACATAAGTATAATTTTGAGAGAGAGAGAGAGGATGATAATTTGGGAAGAATGAATGTTAAATTTGGAGACGGGATGGACAAACCTGATTTTGAAATATATACTAGATTCTTAGATATTTATTTAGGAGTCGATATCAGTTCCAAAGCAACCAATGAGACAGTAATAACACATATACTGAAATTTAATGTATCCCGAAATACTAGTAAAGTAGCTAGCAAAAAGATAGTGAGTTTGAATGACTGATTGGTTTGTTTGTCCACTATACAAATCCACAACGCTATCATCATCGTCGTCATCAACATCATAGGTATCTGCCATTATTGGCACATTATTGTCGCAACTAAGAAGTTTCAATGCACCACGGTCTTCCGTCAACCTCTTCGTCCCGACGTAGCAATTTTATGTTTTAATATCGTCCATCAAATATAGCCCCGAAGCCCCCATTCCTTCCTCCGCTTTTTCTGTTGTTATATCTTCTAGCACATACCTCATAATACATTTTTTTCTTAGCCAATGTATCAATCAGCTTTTCTTCTACTACTTCTACTTAATTACATCTAAAATTGTTCTTTTCTCCTCTACTATTTCTGAAACTTTCTCATTCATTTTACGTTCAACCTAGTTATACTTATCTATTCTTCTCCCCTCCCCCCATCACCCTTATCGGTGAATAATTATGGGACGTTAAACTCAAAAATTAAAAAAAAAAAAAGTATTCTTCATACTGACAGTTTGAAAGCCTCCATCTTTTCATCACTTTTGCATAATGTCCATGTTTCTGCCCCAAATAGTACAATACTCTACACAAAATATTTTATGAGTCCTTTTCTTAACTATATATATTCAAGAAAGGTCGAGAGTTCCTCCGCAGCTAAGCGGTTAGCGTACGCGCCTTTGGCACAGGAGACCTGGGTTTGATTCCCGGCGGGAGCTCATGTGGTTCGGATTCCACGTGTAGAGACTTTTATAGTGAGTTTGTATCATTGCCATTATATTTGCATAACGTTTCTCTTTTGTTTTTAAAAAGTAGTATGTGTGTGTGTGAGTGTCAGCAAGTTGAGCACCAGGAGATCCATACAAGACGGTCCTCCGGAATTCGTAAAAAGACAATATAACAGTAAGTTGTAAGTGTTTCAGTTGTTGTGTAGTTAGTGCAAATAAACATTTCTTCATTTATCATAATTAAGCTGTTTTGTGAACATTTATTCATCAAAAGACAGAAACATTGGTCAGCTCCGACCGGATCACAGTGAACTAGCGTTTGATACAAACTGTGAATGTGTATGTGAACAATTGTTACATTGCTCTTTGTTTAGTGCTGTTCATGTGTGCAGTGACATTTATTAATTCTTCTGGAAACTATGTGAATAGACATAATTGAGAACACGTTCATCAGTGTGGACTTGTGTGTGGACTTGTGTTTATTAGTCAGTGTGGACTTACAACATTTTTCAAGATGGAGGACTCAGAAAGAAGCAAGTTAGTGAAACAACGTGGTGTGTGCAAAAGTCAACTGACAAGAATTCAAAACTACTTAAGTAATATTAATTCAACAACTACAATTAGTCAGGTGAAAGTACGTAAGACTGCAATGATTGAGTTGTATAAAAAGTTCGATGAAGTACAATCACAGTTAGAAATAAATTACGAACAAGTAGAGGACGATGCATATAGAGAGGACTTTGAAACCAGTTACTATGATGTATTAGCGCAACTAGAGGATTGTATTATTCAGCGTAGCCAGGAATCTCATTCAAACAATTCCTCAAAAAATGAGAATCAGGTGTCAAATGATCAATTAAAATTGCCTCGTGTTGAATTGCCATCATTTGAAGGACGATACGAAAATTGGCTTTCATTTTCAGACAATTTTAAAGTTATGATTCATAATAACGATAACGTATCAGTGTTGCAAAAGTTCCATTACCTAAGGAGTGCATTGAGGGGGGAGGCGTATGATTTAATAGCGAATCTGCAAGTTACAGAAGCTAATTATAAAATTGCATGGCAATTATTGAAAGACAGGTATGAAAATAAGCGTTTGATTGCAGCTACTCATGTCCGTAATTTGTTACATATTAAATGTATCACAAAGGAAACTACATCAGAATTAAGAGAATTTATTAATACAGCTACTAGTAACTTGAATGCATTACGAGCTTTAGATTTGCAGACATCACTAGAAGAGGTTTTGTTAGTTCAACATTTCGTTTCTCAATTAGACAGTAACACTAGGCGTGCGTGGGAGTTACAAATCACAGATCATTCTTTCCCTCCCTTATCAGAGTTCTTTGCTTTCTTGGAACGTAGGTGTCAAGCATTTGAAACTATAAAAAATACACCATCGCAGGAAGTAGTGTCAAGGTCAAGGGGCGATAAAAATAGACAGAGTGCTGAACCAAAACAAAAAGAAAAAACAACCAAATCATACGTGACAACAACTCAGTCTTTCTGTAACTTTTGTAAACAAAACCTAATACATCAGTTGTTTAAATGTCCTGCATTTTTAAACGCTGAAGCAAAAGAAAGACAAGACTATGTTCGAGATAATTTATTGTGTTTCAACTGTCTCAAAAAAGAATGTAAAGTTAAGACTTGTAGATCAGGTGGCTGTAAACGCTGTTCCAAAAAGCATAATACCTTGCTGCATTATGACGTAATGTCAAAATCAGATGAGAAAACCAGTGTTGCTAATTCACAATTAAGAAATTTTTCGAGTCATTCTAATACGAATAGGGAAAATATGACACAAGGTTCTTATTGCATTTTCAAGGGAAAACCAAATGTTACTGTTATGTTATCTACTGCTATAGTAAATGTACGAGATGCAAATGGTAAATTACATCCATGTAGAGTATTATTAGATTCTGCCAGTCAAAGTAATTTTGTAACTGAAGATTTAGTTCAAAGGTTGCGTCTACCTAAAAATAAACACCGAGTTCCAATTCAAGGTATTAATAGTGTGATTAGTGAAACAAAGCATTGTGTAGATGTACATATAGAATCAAGAATTCGTGAATTTGCAATTGATGTTAACTGTTTAGTTTTGCTCAAAATAACAGATAACATTCCAAGTAGGCCATTAGGTCATGCTGATTGGAACTTGCCGACAGACATAGTGTATGCAGATCCTAACTTTCACCAACCAGATACTATTGATATTTTGTTAGGCGCGGAAGTGTTTTTGGACATTTTGCGATCGCATAAACTAACTAGACCCGGGAATTATCCAGTGGTACAAGAGACTGAATTTGGGTACATTTTGGCGGGTAAAGTTCCTACAACAAGAGATTCTAGTATACCACAAGTGTCATTTTTTGTGCAAGAAAGTAACCTTGATAGACAGTTACAGACATTTTGGGAGCTCGAAACGATACATTCAACAGTTATGACTCAAGAAGAAAAGCAATGTGAACGACACTTTGAGGAAAACACTACCAGAGATAGCAGTGGTCGATTCGTTGTACGTCTGCCAATTAAGCCAAGCCATAAACCATTAGGAGAATCATATAATTTAGCTCTTCGTAGATTTTACCAGCTAGAAAGACGGTTGCAGCAGTGTCCAGAAATTAACGAGCAATACTGTAACTTTATGAGGGAATATGAAGAATTAGATCATATGAAACCAGTGAAAGAAGAACATGAAGATAATGGTATGAAATGTTATCTGCCACATCATGCAGTATTGAAACCATCCAGTACCACAACAAAGCTAAGAGTGGTTTTCGACGCTTCTGCAAAGACTTCAACGGGGGTTTCATTAAACGACATACTTATGACAGGACCAACAATCCAGCAAGATTTACATTCAATTGTCACGAGATTTCGAACCTTTCCTATTG
The DNA here is from genome assembly GCF_964235325.1 of Thermobia domestica. Lineage (NCBI taxonomy): Eukaryota > Metazoa > Arthropoda > Insecta > Zygentoma > Lepismatidae > Thermobia > Thermobia domestica. The sequence continues at coordinate 195,641,059 of NC_137462.1, read as the reverse complement.
CTTTTACGGCGGATATTCAGTCAATGTATCGAATGATTAAAGTTCATGAAGATGACATTGGACTTCAAAGAATTCTGTGGAGATATTCATCAGTGGAACCAGTCAAGATTTATGAGTTGCAGCGGGTCGCATATGGTGAAGCATCATCACCATATTTGGCGACTGCGTGTCTTCGAAGGTTAGCGGAAGAAGAAAGATGTAAATATCCTCAAGCAGCGATAGTATTGGAACGCGATTTTTATATGGATGATGTAAGCTCAGGATGCCATAACGTTGAACAGGCGTTAAAGCTTCAGAAAGAACTTATTCAATTATTGCAAAGCGGTGGGTTTACTTTAAGAAAATGGTGTTCGAACGAGCCAGCATTGTTGGAAGCAGTGCCAGAAGAACATAGGGAAATTAACTTACCGTTTGAATTTGAGTCCGAGTCAGGTGTTTCAACATTGGGTTTATCGTGGAATCCTACATCAGATAAGCTTCTCATCACCAACAAGTCAGTTAAAGAATGTCTCACGACCAACATACCAACCAAACGTCAAGTGACTTCGACCATAGCAAAAATATTTGATCCTTTAGGACTTATAAGCCCTGTAGTTACTCCGTTCAAGATTTTCTTACAACAAATGTGGATCCATAAGATCAATTGGGATGATCAAATACCATCAGAGCTCTACCAGCAATGGTTAGACATGTGTCATCATCTTCCAAGTGTTAACGAAATACAAATTGATAGATGTGTAGTATTGAAGAATTATGTTCATGTCGAGATACATGGATTTGCTGACAGCAGTCAACTTGCGTACGGGTGTTGCATATATGTTAAAACTGTGGACATTTCAGGCAAAACTACTGTTAAACTTTTGGGTTCTAAATCGAGAATAGCTCCTATTAAAAAGGTAACGTTACCAAGACTTGAACTTTGTGCGGCAGTACTTTTGAGCAGGCTGTATCGGAAAATAATTCCGATATTAAACATTTCAGTGAATAGTACTTACTTCTGGACCGATTCAAAAATAGTGCTTGCATGGATATCATCTCCAGCTGCCAGATGGAAGGAGTTCGTGGCAAACAGGGTTGCAGAGATACAGGAGATCACATCAGTCAACCAGTGGCATCATGTGTCGTCAATGGACAATCCAGCCGACATTATTACACGGGGAATGGATCCGAAACAGTTGAAGGAAGCAGATATTTGGTGGCATGGACCCGCATGGCTTGAATCATCTGCATGGCCCGAACAATCAGAAGTGGTAGACGAAGATGTTCCAGAAGAAAGGAAAGTAACGAGCATATCTTTAGTTAGTTATGAAGGTGACATAAGCTTTCTGGAGAAATTTTCATCATTGTGGAAACTATTGCGAGTTATTTGTTTGTGTCGTCGTTTTATTTACAATTGTAAAAATCACAACGAGAAGAAAGTAGGAACTATTTCCACTTCTGAAATTAGTGATACTTTACAACAATGCATTAAGCTAATCCAACAAGTTAGTTATTCGCAAGAATTCAAGGACTTAGCTTCGTCAGGCCAAGTTTCATCCCAAAGTGAACTTAAATCTTTGTATCCATTTATAGATAATGAACAGTTGCTACGAGTGGGAGGACGGCTAAAAAACTCCGACTTACCGTATGATAGCCGACATCAGATCATCTTACCACCTAAAGAGCATCTCACCAAATTGATAATTGAAGCGGAACATAGAAGATTGTTACATGCTGGACCGCAGTTATTGATTTCATCATTGAGGCAAAAATATTGGATCCCACGAGCTAAACAAGTCGTTCGATCTATCATTCATCAGTGTCTAGTTTGTTTTAAATTGAAAGCGTCAGCCTCAGAACAACTCATGGGTCAATTACCATCAGCACGAGTACAGCCAGCTCGAGCTTTTATTCACGTAGAGGTGGATTTCGCCGGTCCCCTAATGATTAAGCAAGGAACTAGATCTCGTAAAGTGACAAAGGCGTATGTTGCAATATTCGTGTGCTTAGCAACCAAAGCGATTCATATGGAGTTAGTGAGTGATTTGAGTAGCCAAGCATTTTTAGCAGCTCTTCGAAGATTTGTATCAAGAAGAGGTAAATTTTCGAACATCTATAGTGACAACGGAACCAATTTCATTGGAGCTCAGCGACAACTTAAGGAGCTTCAACAACTGCTCAGTTCACAACAATTTCAAAACTCAATTCAAGATGTTGCAGTGCAAGAAGGGTTTACATGGCATTTCATTCCACCCAGAGCAAGTCATTTTGCAGGCATTTGGGAAAGTGCAGTGAAGTCATTTAAGTTTCATTTAAGAAGAATAGTAGGTTGCACGATTTTGACATTTGAAGAACTCAACACAGTCATAACACAAATAGAAGCCTGTTTGAATTCAAGACCAATCACCGTTCTATCCAATGATCCCGATGATCCTTCATTTTTGTCGCTAGGACATTTCCTTATTGGTGAACCTTTGATGAGCATTCCGGAACCAAATCTAGTGGACATTCCGACCAACCGATTATCAAGATGGAATCACGTTCAGAAGATGAAGCAACATTTTTGGAAAAGATGGTCTCAGGATTATCTACATGAACTCCAGCAGAGAAGAAAATGGACAACAAAACAACCTAACATTTCTATTGGAGATGTGGTTCTAATCAAAGAAGACAACTGTCCTCCATTGTCATGGAAATTAGGTGTTATTCAACAAGTGTTTCCGGGAAAAGATGGACTAGTGAGAGTAGTGAGTGTAAAGTGTAAGACAGGGACTGTTAAAAGACCGATTACTAAAATTGTACCTTTACCTAAAAATGATCATGTGGATTGTGTGTAAGTTGATTGACTTGGTTCAATCAAGAGAGGGGAGAATGTAGAGACTTTTATAGTGAGTTTGTATCATTGCCATTATATTTGCATAACGTTTCTCTTTTGTTTTTAAAAAGTAGTATGTGTGTGTGTGAGTGTCAGCAAGTTGAGCACCAGGAGATCCATACAAGACGGTCCTCCGGAATTCCTAAAAAGACAATATAACAGTAAGTTGTAAGTGTTTCAGTTGTTGTGTAGTTAGTGCAAATAAACATTTCTTCATTTATCATAATTAAGCTGTTTTGTGAACATTTATTCATCAAAAGACAGAAACACCACGTTAATCAATTGGTCCACGTCTCATATAGCCTCGCTGCTGAACGGGACGTTAAACTCAAAATCAAGAAAGGTCGAAACAGACTTTTTCGCAAAAATGGTAAAAAATATTGAGATGTGGCTTTTTTTTTGCCATTGATTCAGTGTCCCATGAATAGGTTCCAACTCCTCTCTTAATCCTTCTTCAAACCAGAAGTGGTTAAAATAAACGATTTTTTGTTTTAACCCTTATTGCATGGGAAAGAAAAACAGTAAGGGATACTGAGTAATGGCTTTTTGATATGTATTCAGCGTCCGAGGAATAGGCTGTACCTTTGATCTTATTATCCGATTACAATCAATACTTATACCATGTACTACTTCAAGTTTGAGTATTGAATCTGCATAGCTTGGAAGTCTTAGTTTCACACTGTGAAACGATACTTACTTGTTATGATTTCGATTTGATTCAAATATTCAAGAAGAGAAAGGAAGAGTTCAATTCTTTTTTCTTTCTGTGCGAAGAACGAGAAATTTGCTAGTTATGAACAATCACAACATAAATACCCAAAATAAGAATTGTTTAATTGTGAAAGTTGTTCTGAAAGTAACCTCTCTATAACTTTTTTTTCCCTTTGACTAGTACCATATATAATACGATATAAATTGAATTAAACATTATGAAGCAAATTGCAGAAGTGTCAGGTACTGTGAAGAGCCATTAATATATTGTATTATCATTTCACTGACTGAATAGAAAAGAAAACTTTTCATACTAATGGTCGGTTAAATCAAACACGATGTAGATTTTTTTTTCTCTAGAATTGATTTAATATGAATTCACACCTTCGATATAAGGTAAACAGTATAAACAACCATTACTTAGATTCCTTTCATCTATTAGAGACGCTAAGTTGTTTATAAAGTAATCTTATACTCTACGAGTTTGGCATATTATAAAAGTTTTAATAAAAGGACGATATTTTCTTTCACCTTTTTTTCTGTTATCTGCATATGATAGTCAATTTCCTGGTTATTCACTATCTTGTTAATACAAAATACTATTTAAGGATATGAAAGTACATTATTACCGGCTTTTCCTGCATAACCTGCATAACATTTTCTCTTTTTTTGGTCAAATTTAGACAAAACCGTCCAATTGCTCTCAATAATAAGCTATGAAAAGGTACTTAGTCTTTTTAACATTCCTACCTGTCAAGGAATATAGTAAAACAAATGACAAGAAAATGAATTAGATTATTTCACACTTGATTGAAAAAGAAAAAAAAATGAAACTTCGAAACGCGTTAGGCAGCCGTGCAAAAATGTTCAACTAAAATTAAGCGCGAAAAATTCAGAAAATCATTTGAATCTTGTACCGCAGCTCAGGGGTTGAGTGGTGAACTATGATGTGCAGTCTTCGGTTAGATATAGGTTGAGTTGAGTTGATTTTAGTTTAGCGTCCCGTTCAGCAGCGAGGCTATATGAGACGTGGACCTACTGATTAACATGGAATCCGAACCACATGAGCTCCCGCCGGGAATCGAACCCGGGTCTCCCACGCCAAAGGCGCGTGCGCTAACCGCTTAGCCACAAAGGAGCGCCGGTTAGATATAGGGAATGAAAGTTTGTGGCAGACAGCCGTAGATTGCATTCTGAGAGGAAAATAAATCTGATATACAGCCAATGAGGGGAGGGGGAGAGGAACTATTACAATATTTAGTAGCACTTTAAAAAGTCTTATTTGAATAGTACATCATTTTAAACGATTCTTTTCAACTTTTGGATAAATAAGATTTACTCTTCAACACAAGAATGTTACTCTTATAGATAGCCTGAGCATGTTTATAGCTAAGTATATGGAAATGCTTTCTTCTTTTCTTCTAAATTGTAGAAAATTAATTCTCCCAAATGCATGAAGCCAAAGAAAATCAATTTTTAAAAAATTCTCACCCACGAAAGTGAAATTTTAATAATGTGAAGAATAGTATAAAGAAAAAAAAAAAAGAATAATGAAGGCAAAGTACGAAAGCGTGTAACTTTCGAAAACAGCAAAAATGAAAGTAAAAAAAAGTGAATACAGGTGAGTTTGTCTGTCTATATAGCGCAATGATTTGGCTCTTCTCTGTGATATCGGACGTGACATCACGAAAACTTCCGATCTGCTTTTAATTGAGATTTCCACAAGCCGATGAATGCCACGCCCTGAATTAAAGTGCGGTGGTACATACAGAACATTCACCCAGATACCAACTGATGACTGTGTTGTACACAAAGAGAATTCCGCTAAGCTACATTTTTTTTCATGTGAATGGATTTTTAAAACATAATTCTGGCAGCGCCTTTAGAAAAATTCATTTTTGTTATATACTGAAGATTTTTTAAAGTTTAATTGTCCCACGTTTTATGCTCCGAAGCCAAGGAAGACTACTGATGATATTCCATGAGATGTTAGAATGAGTGGAGTGGTGAGGGGAAACGGGAGAAGCGTCAGAGAACTCACACACATGGTTGTCCATCACAAGACTCACTTGGCGGGAGCTGGAATCAAACCAGCGATCTCACGCCAGAAGTGTTCGCTATACCACTAAACCACCACGGCACCCTAAAGTAGGTTCTCCCAACCGTTTGATGATTTATTATGCAAGTTGTTTGTTTCTTAGTATAAAGTCTCATGTTTAGTATTGAGTCTATCTTACACGTTAGACAGTCCTATAATTTAGGACACGAAGTACATGGGCTCGAAAAGGGTATTAAATCCGATTCTCCTATGACAAAAGTAGTACATTAATCAGAGAAACAATGAGAATGTCACCATTGTCTCCGACGGTAAAAAATTCTTCACAGTGCCTATAATCATGGCACAGACTAGCGTCCAAAGAAGCAAGCATTAATTCAATTTTCGCATTTGTTCATAAATTATAATTGTTACATTCGCAAAGTTTACTTTGTATGAAAACTGATTCCATTTAAGTAAGAATTGAGGATGTTTACTGTAGTTGAACAGTATGTAGTTTTGTATCTGCTGAAAGATTGGATTATTTAGATGTACGTCTCTCAAAGTTCTTTCGAGTGGGAACGATTTTTATTAGTCAGACAGAATGTTCTAAATACCACGCTATTGTTGTCCCATTCGAAAACAAATTTACTTTTTTTTCTGTTACATTTTTAGTATATGTATCACACTACTCGTTGTCGTTGAATCTCAGCATCAAGGCTATATGAGACGTAGACCTACAGTTTAAGGTGGAATCCAAACAACCGTAATACGTTCAAACTCCCAAAGCGCTCCCACCGGGAGGTGAATTCAGAACCCTGAGCATAAAAGGCGCAAGCACTGTCACTAAGTCAGGAGGAAGGGAATCACTACACTTATATTTTTAAAACAGTGTTAACTAAAATTCATTTGATTTTGTATTGAGATTAACGGAACAAAATAAGTATTAATTTTAAAGCCCGTAACAATGGCACAGGCATTAAAAAATCCTTATCTGAGGTAACGAATAAAAAGATTTGGAAATGTATTTTTCTAACTGTAAAACTGAAAATATATTTATACTGAAGATTGTTTATAGAATGTGAAGATAGTCTGACGTCTATTGAAGAGAAGTTCAGTTGAGAATGCAGCCAATTGTAAATTGAGTTCCCATCTTGTTTGCTTGGTTGCAATCCCCGCTGGCAAAGCAAGTACCAAATGGACACACTTCTAAGAAATGAGAGATGAAGAGAGGGTTAGTAACCTGAAGAGTGCACAAGAGCGAAAGGGAAAGGGGAGGTATAAAGATATTAAAAAAGAAAAAGTGAAAGAAAAAATATAACTTTTGTCATGATTCTTAGAATTCCTTTTTCTTTTCTTTGCCTTTTTCCTCTGAAAAGACGTGTCTCCTGAGCGAATATGCCTACAATGACTATACTATTTTGAAAGTATACAAGGACTCGGCTTTCAAATAGTACTCAAAATTTACTAAGTTCTGTCCTTAAAACATGTGCATACATTTTAGCGATTATGTTAGAAGTGTTGATGTTTCGTGATCGTAATGTCAAAAGTGTTATTTGGAGGACTCAGATGAACTATGTATATCCGATTCTTTAATTTTTGCGTTTTAGGAATTCCGAAACTTTGCAAATAGTACAAGATACAAGAAAATAGTCTAATAGCTTTGTTGATATTCAGAAAGAACATGCAATGGAAAGGAACTTCGTAAATACCAGGGGACCCGGTTGTTCAACGGTAGAGCGCTCATTTCTGACGTGAGGACTTTCTGGTTCGAACTCAGGTCATGTGATTTGTGGCGGCCTACTACAAGTGTCCATGCGACTTTTCAAGGTTCTCCTGTTTCCCCCCACATTTTCATTCTACCAATTTCTTCATAGCAGTTCTCTTTTCTTAATCATCCGTCCGTCTACTTTAGCCTTCAGGGCATAACGTAGGATACAAAAGTAACGTTTCATTTAATTTTAAATTTGATAAACGCTTAAACTTGAAAAATGTACTGAAAGATACTCAAAATTGCTCAACATTAGTATTATTGTACACTACTTTATGCAGTATGCAATTAAGCATTACTCATACCAAAACAGGTAAACTCGAATGTAATATATCCAACACAGGGACGTAAAACTTGTCATACGCCATAGTACGGAATTCGTAGAGACAAAGAGAATGCGTGCAGAATGCTGACTCCGAAGGTTGGTTAATTTGCTCACTTCTTCAACGAGCATAATTGATCAATTTGCAACCATTATCATTTGTAAGATCTTCTAAAATTTACTTTTCATTATTTTTTGTTTTGTTATATCGATTTGAGAAACATTGTATTGGACTTGTTCAGTTTTGGTGCCTCCTCGAATTAAAATAAATTATTACTGGTATTACTCTACAACTCAGATAGTGATTTATTGTTGTTATTTTATTAAACAATACAGGGAACTCTCGTTATTTCGAAGAAAAATTTCCCCCTTTTTGAAAACTGCATTGAAAACAATGGTAAAAGTCGTGGTTAAATCGAGAAGCTCCCGTTTGGATAATTTGAAATAATACAATGCTTGACAGATTACAAAACGAAGAATGCAGTTGCAACTAATTTTCAGTAATCTAGAGTCAATCGTAGGGAAGAGTGGCAAAGAAAAACAAACAATCTGATGATGATAAAGAACAAGAAGATGAGATCGCCGTTAAAGTGAAGAAAGAGCTGTGCCAAATTTATCCGAAGTTTTCGAAATAGTGGAAAATTCATCAAAATTTATTGAATGTCAACCAAATGTTTACTAATCGTGTATTTCATGCAATAAATGAAAATGAAAGTGAAGATTAGTTTGATCATGTAAAAACAATTAAGTAAACTCACGAACTTCTTAAAGTGTGAACAAGTAATTAAAGTTGTTACTCTGTACGCATGTTTTAGTGCACTAATTTAGTGCATGCGGTACAGTACTTAAGTGTCTATTCCATAGTACGTGTGACTAATTTACGTATGAGTATAGGTCGTTTATTTGCTTGTTTGAGATATCGGGTTCACGCAAACATATAGGTAAAGTTTAATGCATGTTTAATTATCTTTATCTATGCAATGGATTTGTTCTGTTGATTACTGGGTATTTCGAATTTTGGATAATACGAATTTTTTTTTCGTGTGCCCTTGAATATCGAATTTAAAAATCCGCTTGTAGATGAAAATTTTTAAATATCAAATTATGTAATGTATTATCCTTGAAGAGGATGGTTAGTAGTATCTTGTTTGGTAAGTATTAGCTTTATGTTGGCGGTATCATTTAAGGGGTTCAGGGGAGGAAACTGCACCTCACGAGTTTGTTATAGACTTTTAAATCAATAGTGTATGAATATACTAACATAAAATGTGAAATTCTTAACCTATCGGTGGAAAACCTTGCCCCTTCCCAAGCAAATCCTGAAACGATGCTATTGTTTCATCTCCCAACTGGGGATCTGCGGAAAACTGCTAACATCGGATAAAAAAAAGTCGTTCCGTCCTCACTTTAAGTGATAGCTGATATGAAAAGGAAGGCTAAATCTTTCTTTTTGAATTCTTTCATTTTAACGTCCCCTGTTAGGCTAAGGGAGACGACGATTAAAGTAAGTGAATGGTCATGGAAGAGTTGGTGGAATGAGTAAGTGGGAGGAAAGGGGAGTACTCCGAGAAAACCCACGGGCACGATGTTGACCACCACAAACTTACCTGGCCGGATATCGTACCAGGGGACTCCACGCATCAGAGGTAAGCACCCTACCACTGAGCCACCATGTCCCCTGGGGTGTTAAATCAAACCATCTAGCTACCCTGAAGAACTATGAGAGGCGTTGACGTAATTTTTAAAAAAATGTAAAATGGCACAATACTATTAATTGAGCCGCATGAGAAACATTCAAACAGTTTGTAGAAAAGAAAGAAAAAAATACGAGAAACTGGTAATGTGGTACCTTTCTTAAGATACAACACTTCATACCACTGAGATTGAAATGAGAATGAGAAAATATATTATTCAGGATGCCTAGTAACCACGAATCGAACCCGGTAATTCGTAGTTTCCAAGCCAATGCAGTGTTATCTACTAGTAACATGTTCTGTCAAAGAAAAACAAAAATCGTTCGAAATTGCTTTCAATAACATAGTTTTATGAACGCGGAACTTAGATTAAGAATCTCCAGTTCAATATTTTAACTGGAAGCTAAAAAGACGAGTAATTTAAGTATAAACTATTGGTTCTCACAACAAGTAAACGATCTGTAAATAACATATTCCCTTGAACGGAACAGCCTTAAGAAAACACAGTCTTGAAATCTTATTATGGACTGGTTCTCTGCGAAAAGAAATGTTCTTGAAATTGGCACCTTTCGTAGCCAATTCTTTGCAAACAAAACGGCATCGTTAAGTTAACTAGAATAAGTATTATAATTATGAACTCCTGGAGACCGAGGTCGTTTAAGGCTCTTTTTTAAAAGATGCTAATTTGGAGGAGAAACTAATACAAGTTCACCGAGTATTTAGGACACGAAGATAAGAATGTTTAAGGTCTTGTTTAAAATAATACGATAGTATAATTCCTGTTATTTGATAATGAAAAATAACTCAATTGATATAAGTTTATTTATGTGTATTATATTATGTCATATACATTTCGATTATCTCTTCCCTTCAGTATACAAATAATTGAATTCATTTCCTCCTTGTACGAATGGTCGACCAGTAATTTTAGTGAAATTATGTCAGGGCCGTACAAATTGATTATGAAAGGAAAATATACGTGTGCATATGTACACACGTACTCATGGAAATCAGAGAGAGAGAGAGAGAAAAAATATCCAATTATTCATGAAAGGAAAATGAAGAAAACAAGAACAAACATTATCAACGCAACATAGTAGTCACATAAGAATAAATGAAAAAAGTTTCTACAAACTTATTACAACTAAATTGGTTTCCTGTTTTTTCTGCTGTTACTATTTCTAATTTTCAGTTGATTTTTCTTATCTTGGCCCTTTTAATTTACATGCTCAGGCACAATAATTTAAATGTAATATATTAGTTTAAAATCGTTTACGTGTTGGAATGCTTAATTTTCTGTAACTGAAATTTTCCAACTGGTGATATAAAAAGCAGCTTATATTGATGAGAGACATTTAAAATGCATTTATGGACCATGTTGACCACAACATTTAATAATACCAATACTATTTGGAGCATACTACTAAAGAACGGAAGTTTTGTACTGTGTTCAGTGTTTGAAGATTACATCCCTTAGATGGACACCACCTTCACGAAACATTCTTTAGCCCTAACAATCATGTTCACCATAGTTTGGCGCAGGGTTTCGGCAGGGATGGTGCTATCTCTCTTCGGATGCTGTTCTTGCAGTTTATTGATAGTTTTTCATCTTCGAAATGAGACGGCTTAACGTAAGGCATGATAATGCAGCAGGATGGTGCCACCAGTCATACTGCAGTAGTGTCAATGTCAACCCCGATCTCTAGGCTCGGTGATATCCATTAGCAACCCAGATTCCCGGTCTAACTCCACCCGAATATTTCCTGTAGGGTTATATAAAAGAGAAAGTGTACACTACAGAACCCACTAACATCAATGAACTGCAGGATAACATCCGAAGGAAGATAGCACTCATCTCTGCCGAAACCCTGCGCCAAACTGTGCTGAACATGATTATTATGGCCAAAGAATTTTCTCGTCCAGGTGGTGCCTATCTGAGGTATGTGATCTTGAAACACTGAATACCAGTGTTGGGTAAGTTACTTGTAAAAATGTAACGCGTTACAAGTTACTTTACTTTCTCTTAAAATGTAACGCGTTAGTAACGCGTTACTTGCCCCCCAAAAGTAACTGTTACTTTACTTCGAAAGTAACGCGTTACTAACGCGTTACTTTTAGGTTCGAAACTTTAAAAATGTGAAAAAAATATGGCTTCAATTTTCCGTACTACTATTACTATCGCTATTATTATTATTATTATTATTATTATTATTATTATTATTATTATTATTATTATTATTATTATTATTATTATTATTACTGCACGTTCTGAAACGCTTTATGTAAATGCAAGGACAAATTTTTACCTGATATATGAACATTTTCATATAATGTAACATTGAAAAATGTCATACTGCGTTACTCGTAGGGATGGACACGAGCGAGTTTTCTTTGACACTCGATTCGATTAGAAACAGACATCTTTGAGCTCGACTCGAAAAATTTCCTCCAGCTCGACTTGAATTGGGGTCGAGTTTCGAGTCAACTCGAGCCAAATCCGGTGTGTGGTTTCGAGTACATTCTTCAAGTATATTACATAGACAGTATAATTATTATCAATTACATTACTACTTATATTATTATTATTATTATATTATTATTATTAATTATAACAACATTGTATATAAAAAGAAAGATAGGCGGTTTGTATTTGAATACTAAAAAACTAGTTGATTGCCAACCTCGGTAGCCGTGAAGTCTAGGAGTCAAGCACATTGTTCACGAGCTTCTGAATTTGGGTTGAGGGTTTTGAGTATTCGGGCTCGAGCCAAACACTGTTAAAAGTTATAGGGCACTGGCCAAATATCTTCAAAATTGCTCGGCTGGGTTTAGAATTGTCAATGACTCGAGCAGCTCGGCTCATAGTTCATTCACTATCGACCCGAACCGAGAAGTGAGCCGAGTCAACAGTTCACAAAACCGACTCGGCTAGAGCCCTCAGCTTAATTGAGCCGAACAGAGCAAATGGCTCATCCCTACCAAGCCAGCTCGAGCCATCTTCTCAGTTGAGCCGAGCAGAGCTGAGCTTGTTATAAAAAATCTCTTGTGGTCTTGCTATCGAGACGAGACGAGATGCAGGCAGTGTCCCCTCTCGTGAGCAACACTAAAAGTATTCCATATTACTGTTTAGCTTACATTTCTCATGGCTTTCGTTTTCCAGTGTAATCAGGCCATGATTTCAAGACGACTTAAAACGAACGAGCCATTTATCAAACTCGACTGGACTCGAAACTCGACGCGAAAAACTGAATCGGCTCGGAACTCGACTCGACTATATTACCCTTGACTTGACTCGAAACTCGACTTGAATTCGAGTCGAGTCGAGTTTTAGCTTGACTCGTGTTCATCCCTTAGCGTTAGAAAAAAATGGTTGCTTATTATTATTCTGCTAAACTAATTATATAATAATAACAATGTTGTTATGTAAAATTAAATATAAAGAATATAGAGAAACATTACACTACTCTATAATCAACGGGACTCTAGGATAAGCAAACTGATCTGAAAGAACTCCAATATTATATACCATCAGCAAACTATTTTATAGTAAAAAAGTAGGCCTGCTCATCAGAACACAGTTTATTCATATTAACCACTTACTGTAAATCGTTAATTATGGCACGTTAGTTGTTGATAAATATTTTCCGCCGGGGCATTTCAGACACTTTACTTTTAAATTCTGTCCACCATCACCCTCAGCTCTTAAGAAAAAAGTATTCTTAAGAGCTGAGTAAAATGTTCGAACGGTAAAATATTTTCGTTCTCCATCTTTATAAAAACAACACCAATCAAAGTAAAATAGACTACCGGTATCATTGCACTCCTAGTTCACTCACTGAATGTATTGATTTGGAGCTGTCAAAATCTACGACAAAATCTTCCGGGTGCTTGCAATCAGTACACGTCATTTCCGTAAGTTTGTCCTCATCTTCAAAAAACAGCAAGTGGTACTACGAACTTATCTGTTTCTCTGTGTGTCTGTGACTGTTGGTCACTGACATACGTAGTTCATGCTCGATTGTTTCATTCTGAGAAATTCACTTACAGAAAAGAAACATTTGTTTCCGAAAAAAATATACATATATTGTAGTTACTCATCCGAAATATAACGCAAAAAAAGTAACGCAAACTAGGTACGTTACTTAAAAATTTGTAACGCGTTACCGTTACAGTTACTTTGAAAAAAATGTAACGCATACTAGGAAACGTTACTTAAAAAGTAACGCGTTACAAGTAACGCGTTACTTGCGTTACGTTACTTCCCAACACTGCTGAATACAGTACAAAACTCCCGTCTATTGGTATTGGTAACGTGTTCCACATAGTTGACAATAAATACTGTGTTCAACATGTTTCACAAATGCATTTTAAATGTATCCCATGAATATGGATCAGTCTATGTATAAAGTTTTATTTAAGTGGTACCGCATAGCAGTTTGCTTAACCAAAAAAAAAAAAAAAAAAAAAAAAAAAAAATCCTAGAAATGCGATGCAAACGAAAAACTGTATCGCAAAGTGCGATGCATTTACGATCATGGTTTACTATCGAAGTGGTTATTTGTACAACGCAAAACAGTTAATCACGGTCTTTCCTTCATAACAGAACGGTCCTATTTCGATCTCGTATATAGTTAAAGCTCAGTGATAAATCACCTCGAAATCTTGACGTTTCTCTTTGTGTCAGGTTTTCAAGTACAAAATCTACTACGAACTGTACCAAATTACTGGAAACTGTCCATGGAATCGTCGACAGGAACCATATTAGTTTCGACACTTTATTCCATCTGTAGAGAAAGTGGCTCAATAGGCTCTCGAAATCCAAGATCCGAGCTTACTTTTCGGAAACTAAATTATTAGCTAAAATATGGGACTCCCTTCTTCCCTGGTTGTTTCATAACAATAGCCCAAAAATGCAAGTTTTGCTGGGCTCTCCTCTTGTGCACGGAAACAATGAAAAAATCAGTGTTCTGTTTATAATAATAATAATAATAATAATAATAATAATAATAATAATAATAATAATAATAATAATAATAATAATAATAATAATAATAATAATAAGAAGAAGAAGAAGAAGAAGAAGAAAAAGAAGAAGGATCCAAGTAACATTAGAATCAATGATTTAGGAAATTAACATTTGAGTGTAATTAAACTAAACTATTTTGTTACCGTAAAAATGTTCATTTTGTGGACTGCTTAATTCCAATTCCTCGTTTCTTGAAAGCATCACGGATTCCCAACAAATTAAACTATCCTGTGAGAGCGCATACATAAAGGAAGGTTGTTCCAGTGTATAAATTTTGACCCCTTCATATCTCCTCTCAAGTTAAAAAGTTGAAAAAGAAAACAGTTAAATTGAAAGTTACAGCATTTTAAAAATATAATTGTTACTTCTCTCCCTAATATGTTGTTCTTTATAACACTACATTCTGATACACAAAAAACGCTTATTATTGCATGTCTACGTAAATTATGATGATGACTATGATGACTTCTTTCGCTGTCGGAAATGCGATACAAACTTATAAACTGCAATGCAGATTAAAATTTGTTTCGTAGTTTGCTGCGCAAAAGAAACGACGACTCCATTTTTATCACATTCTCTTGTCAGTGATCCCCTTATAATTTCTAGTTTGTAATAACCTCGTGTGAGATTTTTAATATAACTATTGCGGAGATCTCATGATATCCAACTTATTTCTATAGCCTAATAGTAGAATCCATTTCTTGTACTGTATATAGCGGATACAGTAACTTCCCTCAAAGTGAATGGATTAAAACCAGATTTGGTCAGTTTATTTATATTACAAATATCGAATTCGATCCGTCATACTGGGTTCAAAATGGAACCCGTTTGAAAATTTTAAAACCTAGTAACCCCTTTAATTTTGTTATGTCATAGGATAAAAAGAATTAAGTGATTTCTAATTTTGGTTTTAAAAAACTTGGACAGTTGTTAAAAAAAGTTATTGAGTACTTTAAATGACTTGATAATATGCATCACGAAGGGTGAACTGGATATTGCCCCCCCCCTAATGAAATCACGCTATGCTTAGGTATTTCATTAGCTTTCAATTTTAATTGTATTTCAATATGCAGATTTTGTTGCATTTGTATTTTTCTGATATTTCAATACGCAGTTTTCGTTAGTTTCATATCGTACCTCTTTCATTTAAATTGATTTTTTAAACAATTCTGCACCTGTTGAAAATGTTTAGTAGACCTATTTTTGTTGTTCTAAACAATTTATATAAAGATAAAAGTATGACTATCAGAACAAAATTCAAAATCATATTTTAAAATATTTTCCGGTATTAGATTTTAATTATATTTATCTTTTCCGCTTAACTTCGCGACCCCCAGATTGAGAAACCCTGCTATAGTTAGATGGAACTCCAAAATCTATCCTGATGTGGCAGCAACCTACATATCCATGCAACAATATTGGTTGCAGAATACATGTCGTTCATTAAAATAGCAATATTAATTTATTGCTATTGGCCATCAGCAGGAAGACGAGAGAGCCAGAGTAAATAATAATAGCCACAGAGCCAAGAATAATTAACAATCACCTTACCATCAATGTGCTGGGTGTATTAGGCCTTGTCTGGAATCATATAGAAAAGCTCGATTAGCCTATTATCCTTTATCCTTATCTTGGCATAAATTTTATCTCACTTAGAGAACTATTTCGACATAGTACTTCGATAGTACATAATTTTTAGGTTCACCTAGATCATCAAAATCTAGCTTCTAGTTTACAAAACACTTTACTCTTTTTTCGTCTGTTACGCCACCTAAAATTTGTGAATTAAATTCTTTAACAATTCAATGCCCCACGCCATACTTATTATGATACTCATTCCCCAAAAATATGTATGCGCTCTACAGGATAGTTTATTCAGACAGGTTGTTCCAATGTAAAAATTTTGACCCTTCAAATCTCCCAAGTAAAAAAAGAAAAAGAAAGAAAGAAAAGAAAAAAAGAAAAAAACGTATGCGAAGATATATCTGTTTACAAAATTTGGCGGTCCTATATGACTCTTTATGCCAGAAGCTAACGACAAGCACTTTATTTATTAGTATAGAGCAGTAGTTTTCAACCCGGGGGCTAGGGATGCATTCGAGTCGAGTCGAGATTTAAGCCTGTCTCGACTCGTCTCGAGAAAATGTTGTCTCGACTCGAAAATATGTTTCTGTCTCGACTCGTGTCTCGACTCGACAGTCTCTGTCTCGACTCGACTCGAATTCGAGTCGAGACGTCTCGAAATTCGAGTCGAGACAAAATGTACGAGTTAAAATATACGCACACATCAGCCAGACCATCATGACTACCTACCTAATTGTCAGTATGTCGACTTTTGGCATGGATAAAAACGGCGACACGTCTTGGCATACACGCAATGATCCTTGATAGGTCGCTGGAGAGAGCTGGCACCACATGTGCTCACTCAGGTCACCTAACTCCCGTAAATTCCGGGAATGGGGGCGATGTGCTCTGACGTCACGTTCAATCACATCCCACAAGGGACATCACTCAAATGTCCGGCTCCAATTTCAATGAAACTGTTTCTGCTGATAGAAGGCATGTATGCATCATTACTTGTGATGACAAATTTTTGCCATGGTGCATGTTTTCTATTTTTTTTTTAAATAACTTTTAAGAGTTGTGATGTGGTTACTAGAGATTACTACAGAAGTCCCTTACTACCCTTTGTAAACGGAGGGTTAATGAAGAAAAGTGAAGAAAAACCATGTGGATACATATAAGTCCTGGTGGGAAGTCGTATGGTAGATATGACTTTGATGGCAGCAATCTTGAAATCCACCATTTTTAATTAAGGTCAAGTTTTCAAAATGGGAATAGGGTAATATGATACATAATTTCGGGCTAGAATTTAATTAAAAAATAATGGTGAGGTTAGTTTTAAGATACACCCATTTGGGGGAAAGTTACAGGCATATTAATTGTTTTTACTTACTGTTTGCGTAAGTCCCTTCTTACTTTCGTCTCAAGACCTGTAAATCGATCGCAACGGCAGAGCCCGGTTTCGCACTAGTGTTTAGAAATCTTTAAACTCACTTGAGGCAATATTTGTGGATTGTATTTGTATTGTATTTTGCCTTTAATTAAATTTGAACCCACTTCATGATCTTGTGTAAAGTATCACTAAAAGAGAATTTCTGTTTTTATGGAGAACGTAAGCATGGCAATTATAAAGGGTGAGTAAGGTGCGTATGTATTTATAAGAAAGTTTATTTTACGAGTCTTTTGTGGTTCCGCCAACCTATTCTTTAGTTTTTTTTTTCAAAATACTCATATCTCATAAATAAAAGAGCTATTATAAAATCTCTTACCACTATTCTTTAATACTTATAAAATTTTATTTATTGTAAAAGCACTGGCGAGATATTTCTTATCGCCCACTAAAATTATGGTGGAGCTCCTTCGTGGCTAACGGTTAGCATACTTGCCTTTGGCGTGGGAAACCTGGGCTTGATTTCCGTTGGGAGTTCATGTGGTTTGGAATCCACGTTAATCAGTAGGTCCACGTCTCACATAGCCTCGCTGCCGAACGGGACGTTAAACTCAGAATCAATTCAACTCAAAATTATGGTTTTGACTTTATTATGATGTCATTAGTTTAAACGCCCAACTGCCCAGTAATTATAAACATTGACTACATTATAAAATTGTAATTTGTGACGACTAAAATATCAGAAATTAAAGATTATTCTTTGGGTTTTGGAACATTTTGAAAAACGTGAAAAACTGGTACTGCACCGATACAACACACCTTTTGGATTTGTCATAACATGTCTTACATAGCTTTGGTTCGATTCTCAACACGGACTGCAACTACCCGTTAAATTGTGCATCCGAAAGGCACTCTTTGTTAACCTCGCTTATCACCGCTCATCTTAATAATATATATAACTTCACCGCGAAGCAAATGTTGCATTTCTCTCTTTCATCCTAACACAAAACAAAACAAACCACAGCTGTGACACGAAGGAGCTATTTCGAAAAGAAACAAGCTGTGCTTCATAGAGATGTGTACCAAATGATAGAAGTATAAAGTATTGTTTTCTTTCCTGTTTATTGATATCAGTTGGTGTTCTTAATGAGTTTACTCATTAGTTTAGAAAGAGTATATATGGAATTTGGACATATGTTGTACGTATTCTCCTGAGAAATTGATGAGACCAGAAAAGTTATAAGGACAGATGGAATAGGTTTAAGCGCATCTACGTGACTTTATCAAATATTTATTCTCCATAATGGTACCACGCGGAAAACTTGGTATAGGCCTACTTTTATCTTTGCCTCCCTCTGTTAGCTGTTTCGTATCATATATATCGGATGGTTTTGATATTTCTTCTGATCATTAAAACAACAATGGTACCTGTGTGCGTGCAGAAATGCAAAAGCACAAGGTAACTTCCTATTTGTTTTGGAAACAACAAACCCATTTCACGTGTGCGAGAGAAATTGAGCACAGCGAGATCGGGTGTTTACTCAGGGTCAGTTCGCAGCAGGAGTCCATGGTAAAAGATTTGGCTATCTCGAAAACACCCGCAAAACCTTACAAATACAAAAGACTGCGCTTCAAAGAAAGTTTAGACACAGATGTTTCAATTTTCTTTTATCATCTTTCTTCAGCAAAAGAGTCGGTTCATTATATTCGAAAAAGGGAAGGGAGGAAGGGTGAATTTATATTTTATGTGGGGGGTAACGTTGTAACTAGTATAAACAATACATACCGCTTCCGACTCTGTACTGCAGCACTTCCTTTAGCGGTATATCACTAGATCTATCCTGACCCTCATCCCACCTCAAGTTGTAAAATAGAAAGGGACAGAAGTATTCAACATGACTGCGCACTTGAGTTTCAGTTCACAATACGAAAACCAGTGAGCAAGTAAACAGTATTTTGTAGGGTCGTGTTTTACTTCTTGAATTTATTTTTGAACATTTCTGTGAATTCAACAACAGAACGCAGTAGAAATACGGACTAGTTTTTACTCCAACCATTACTTTCGCTCCAACCCAGGGATGTCACATTTATGATTTCGTACTAGATTTAGTGATTTTACTATTGAACTAGTGATCTAGTACGTACTTTGGGTAAATAGGCACATTCTAGTGATTTTTTTGCATTTTTTTTCTGATGCAGCCAAATGAGAAGGAAATGGTTCTTAAAATAACAGGAAGAAGTATATTGCAGTTCTAAACAAATGTAGAAACCTTAAATTATTTTTTTATTTCTCTCTGACTGAATGAAACCCCTGCTGTGTAACGACCTTAGGTAAACAACGGCTATCTTTGGTCCGCTATCTCCTTTTGTTAGCTGACATGAGATGGGTTACTTTTTTTTCTGGAAGAAAGTGAAGAAATAATTATCCAGTACATTTACGTTTTGTCAGGCACACAGGCGCAATCTGTACTTGTTTCCTAACGAATTTTAGCAACATAACATAAATGAAGCATATGTACCAGAAAATAGAGGCAGTACAAACGGAAATTTTCATCTGTGACACATTTGATGAGAAATATAGTTAGATGTCACGTGCAAGCACTCTAAACATGTCCTATCCTGTAATTCTATTCGTATGTTTATGTAGGTGAGACTGAGAAATCAAGAAACAATAATAACTGGTTTTCTTCCAGGGGAAAAATCTAAATGTGAAGGGGTGTTACACTGGGACTTTAATTGCGTCCTTTGTACAAGATTAACAAGTAATAGCAATTTTTTAATTTATTTTAGTTCTTGGGGAGAGGAAGATGGAAGCGAACCCTCGTAAGGACCTCTGCAAGGAAACATGAATACTATCCGCCACTGTTTGTTACATTACACAAAATAGTTTTATATATATATTGAGTTTTAGTCAGGGTTTTCATTCTGCAGGAGAGGGGGGATAGTAATACCTGACGAACATTTTCTATTCTCAGAGTGTTGCAATGATAGCATTTCCTCCATTATAACTTGGCCAAGCTAGTTGCATTATATGTAAGGATTAAGTTAGCCTAAAAAGCTTAAATTTCTATGGCAGTTTTACTCTGTACCCATGTTTCTCATTTTCGGTCTACGGGACTCTGTGTCCGGAAATTTTCGATGGCTTCCAAGTCGGAAAATAAGTTTATCAAAGGCATATATATTATATCTATGGTTATATGAGGCATGGATCTACAGTTTAAAGTGGGATACCGGTAACAACTTCATGAGCTTCCACCGTAAATCGAACCAGTCTCTCCCGCGATCAAGGCGTAGGTGTTAACCATGCAGCCACGAGGAAATTCACATAAGCACACACACATATATATTGTTGAGTTGATTTTGACTTTACCGTCTCTTTTAGCAGCGAGGATATATGAAATGTAGACCTACTGATTAACGTGGAATCCGGACTACATGAGCTCGCGCCGGGAATTGAACCCGAGTCTTCCACGGCAAAGACGCGTACACTAGCCGCGGAGTTCACACACACACACACACACAGAATCAGAGTCCTCACACACCAAGGGTGAGAGCTGTGCCACTGAGTCACAGCGGCCACGGGGCTAGGTCAAGTCCACTTTACGTTCATAGTTTCTTAGTACATAAATGTTACGATTATGAAATAGATTTTCGTTAATGAGCTGCATAAAAACAAAAGCTTTCGAAATGCATTAAACAATTAGCTCGATTTGAGTGTGAACTTAAAGTTATATCAGAGTGTAAATACGGATACGCACCAAAGCTCGAAAACTTAATACACTATTTCTCCTATATAGTCAGCATGTATCAAGCAATCGTTCAGCTTTCATTTGAGAGGATGGAAATCGAAGGCCCCTGAACAACTATGTTACTAATGTGCGGAATGTATTTATCTTACAGTGAACTGCTTTGATGCCAAGTGGCCTAACTCCAAAATTGAAATTTTCCAGGAGTGAAAGTTGAAGTTCAATATCTCATGAACAATCCATATTTCTTTTATGTTGGGAACCAAAACCATAACTACTGTATGTAGTTCATTGTTTTATAAATTAGTGTTTACAAAAATCCTTTTAAAAAATACCTATTCATAGAAGTGAATGGTACTTATCTGTACTAGTTCTTGGCATCCAAGCAGTCCATTTATTGTAATACTAGCTTAATATACCCATTCTTCGCATGGGGGCTGTATTTGGAAGTCAACACCTGTGGAAGTATCACCATTCATTTCAGTGACCGCGAGAACTATGGATTTGACACTAGTATCAATCAATATGGGCTATTTATACATGTCTCGGTATTCCTCACCCGCTGATACCCGGCCCGCATACAGTAGTAGCTGAATTTGCAAGTCATCGCTGATGGAAGTGTCACCATTGATCTCAGCGACCGTGAAAACTATGGATTTGACACTAATGTCGAACAATTTGGATTACTTTTACTACATGTCTCGCTAAACGCCCCCCTGAGACCCCCTGGTTCCAATTTTGACAAAAACGCTTCGCCTTAGACTGGGACCTGGACCAAGGTATCCGTGACCAAAATTTGGTAACTCTCGGTCAACTTTTCTGGTCCCCAGGTCGATCCCAGTAAACGTCCCCCCGAGACCCCCCTGGTTCGAAATTTAAAAAAAAAAACGCTTCGTCTTGATCTGGGGCCTGGACTAAGGTATCCGTGACTAAATTTTGGGAACTCTCGGTCCACTCGTCTGGTCCCCAGGTCGCACACAGGCAGACAGACAAACACACAAACAAACTCTTTATTTTATTTATATTAGATAAGATATACTATGTAAAATAGTCTCGTATCATAATATGTGATGTACAACAAATGTTACATTATATATTATCTGTAGCTCGTGATATGCTGCAACATATTAAAGCCTCAGAACAGTTGGGCAGGCGAATAATCCAGAAGTTACGTAACCCTATTGCAGCGTTTCCCAACCTTTTTCAACTTGCGGCACACTATAGGTGTAACTTGAATTCTTGCGGCACACTCATAGATATTATTATTATTAGTTGTTGTAAATATAAAATACAGTGGTATTTTTTCTCTGTGATTACGATCATTGGTTTCCCCCCGTAATAAATCATTATGCATATTTTCCATTCCAATTTAAAACTTGACAACAATTGCAATGAAATATAGGACTCAGGTTTCTAAAAATACAATTCCTTTTCCGAAAACTGTATCCAACCTTTCATGAAGAAGGAAGATCAGTAAATAATGAACGAACAAATAAATCTCTTTTACTTTTAAAACACAAATGTAGGAAATTTGTATGCACGTTTGCTTTGTCAAAAGAATTGAATGATATTTTAAAATTTCAAGTTACGAAATTGTCTGCAACCATAAAGAAGCAATAATGGTGATAACAATGATAACAAATACTTTTTTGAACATTAAAAATGTACAGAAAAGTAAATCAGTATGAAACTTAAAATTGTAGATTCACAGTAGAGGTTCATAGTAATGTGAAATACAAATATACATTTTCCCCTATGTCTTGCAATTTGATTGATATAGAATTAATAATTTTGTTTCAATTTCCTCGCGGCACACCAGCGGCCCACTCGCGGCACACCAGTGTGCCGCGGCACATCGGTTGGGAAACGCTGCCCTATTGCGTTCATGGGAACGAAAACACAATAATTATAACTATGCTAAATTACTATAGACTACCAACTGCTCATTCAGAGAATTTATGAAGTTCACTTTATCGCAATAGTTTTATACAAACTAGATTTAGACTACGGATAATAGTTTTATACAAACTAGATAATCAATTATTATTATTATTATTATTATCATTATATTTGCAGTACAACTAAATACAACGACATTAACTATTAGTTCTAATTAACTGAATTGAGCTGAAAATTAAATCTTGATCTTTAAAGATTAACTATTAATCTTATGTGTTCTGTACCTTTCTGAAGGAATAAAAGCTGGAATTGGTTTCAAGGCTGTTTCTGAGTGAATACTTTCTTCAAAATAATATTAAAAATTATAGAAAGATTTTTGAGACATTCGAGTCGAGTCGAGATTTTTAAGAGCCGTCTCGACTCGACTCGTGTCTCGACTCGAAAATTCGAGTCGAGAAATACGTTTGTCTCGACTCGTCTCGAATTTTACAAAGTGTGTCTCGACTCGAATCTCGACTCGAATTCGAGTCGAGTCGAGTCGAGATTCGAGACATGTCTCGACTCGAGCGCATCCCTACCGGGGGCCGCGAAGATAAGCGGAAAAGATAAATATAATTAGAATCCAACACCGGAAAATATTTTTAACTGATTTCGAATTTTGTTCTGATAGTCATACTTTTATTTTTACTCATACTCAAAAATAGGTCTACTAAACATGTTCAACACGTGCAGAGTTGTTTAAAAAATCAATTTAAATGAAAGAGGTACGATATGAAACTAGTGAGAAGTGCATATTGAAAAGGGGTAACTGGCAACAGGATGTGATTAAATGGGGGTCGTGATAGGAATTAGATTGAGAACCATGGGTATAAAGTATAGAAGATCCCTATAATGCAATTTGACTACAGGGTTTAAGCCGCACTTTCGCATTACGATAAAACCACATTAGATTTTAACCTCTGTTTCTATAAAGAAGCAAATAATATGTACAAATTTCAGATTTTTGGAAGCAGGAAGAATTTTTGACTGTGCTACAATTTATTTACTTTTAATAGTTTCATTAAGGGCGAAAGAAAAGTACAAATTTAAAAGTAAGAGGAGTCAAAGCATCAATAAGTTGCATTTTCTGCTTAGAACGTAGGCCTAAATCGATAAAAATTTCCACACTATAAAAGCAACTTGTAAACGTTCACATTAAATTAGACTGCAAACACTTTAGATTTCCTATGGACACCTGTTGTAAATCTGTTCAATTTCGCGCAGCATTTTTAGCCAAATTTCTCTTTCATTAATACGAACACTACGTTCAAACTGCGTGCCAGAAATCTCGAGTGAAAATATTAAACAAGTTCTCTACCACAACAACACAACACTTTTGTAAGTTGCATTTATGACTGACTGGCCTGGGCTGGCAACATTTTGACTTTTTTTTTTTTTTTTAATTTCGTTTCAACTATCATAAAAACAGGAGGACAGTAAGCGTGCTTATTTACCACATTAGCGCACTCAAGCGTGAAAATCGTGAACAAAAGCCAAGACACTTAGAGAAAACAAATAGAGAAAATAAATTTAGAATTAAAAAAAAAAAAACTATGAAATACAGAAGCTTTATTCTGACCAACCACGTGATACTACGAATTGGCCGATCCCACTACGTTAACCACAAAAGTGAAGCTTAATTGCTGGACAAGTACTTTTAAGTAGAAAGTGCAAGGGAAAAGTTGTTTTTAACTTTGTATTGCTCTTCTATTGGCTGGATTTTCACTCAATATTTATCGTTTCGTACTCATGTTTAGTAGCATTTAAAAACTGCTTTATATTAATTCCAGTATTTTAAAAAATATGTAACATTAAAACAACTGAAAATCAAACACTGATATTTTAATGTTTTAAAAAGGGAATATGCATAACTATAGTAAATTGTAAGAGTTTGGGGCAGGGTGCAATACCTTCCTTTGCAAACTATCTTTGCTTTTAATATATCGTAGTATTATTGTTTTCCTGCTTTCTAGTGTACTTATTATCAGTAGAATTAACTTAAAAGGGAAATCGTACCAAAAAAAAAAAAAAAAAAAATGTAAAATTAAATTACTTCAAAATCCTACTGTTATACCCAATTGACTAAAAGGAGATACGTAGATGCAATGTGCTATTGTTGTTTCTGCACGTGTGGTCTCGGATTCGATTTCTGAAAATCAGAAGAGCCTCGGGCACAAATGCAAGTAACGTTTCGGATCCCATTTAAAACAGTAGGTTTCAGTCTCATACAGTCTCGACACTGAGATGGACAAACTTTAATCAGCCGATCAGCTATTACTTTTCGAAAATTAGAGAAACGTTATGAAGGAATATTCATTCTTGAACCAGTTTTTATCGGTTTCGCACAAATAATGTGTGCAGTTAACTTACTATATAGCTCTATGGTCTATAGAACCCAGAAGTTCAACGCCGTATTCACAAAAGCCCTCCACTGACTTACACCCTTAGAAAGGTGGATCTGTATTCCCATTTCTGTAAGATCCATTCTAATATTGTTCTCCAATCTGCGCCTAGGCCTTCCCGAGACTAGATTTCCAGTTAAAATTCGTTTGTTTAATGCGATCTTTAAATTTTGGAAAAGTTAAAAATCATAAGAAGTTAAGTCAGGCGAATAGGCAGGACAACTGTTGGTTACATACTATCGCACAATGAAAATAGTACAGCACTTGAGCATTATATATAATACTGCTAGTTTGTAATAACCACTTATCGACTCCATTCTATTGGTATGAGATTTATGGGTAGGCTGTTTCTGATCCATGATGACGACTTTGCACATATGTGACAGCACCACAAAACGGGAAGAGAACGAAGTTGCCAGCCATTTAGGCACCTTGAACAGTTGACTGTGTGTGGTAATTATATATCGTAAATGACACAAACTCATTTAATGTTGTGAAGGTTATATAACATTTAACTGCATAAACTACAATCATAGTGCCATCAAAAAATTGCGAAATGGGTGTGGATTCACATTATACAAAAATGGCATCTCACGGGTGGTCGATAAGACGCGATTACTCCTGTGGGGCAGAAACAAACCAACGACCATCTTTCTTAGAGTCGCACACCAGCAACGATTTAGGAAGTCAGGACTCTTACCAGTGACGAGAAGTATCGCGATGCAGCTATAAATATTACTGAAAACAGTGCACACCATAACTCACCGCGATCTGGATCTGGAAAAGCATTGAAAGGGGTGTGCCCACAAGCTCTTACAGAAGCACTTTCGGTGAAAACTTTATGAACGGTACCCGTCGGGTGAAAAGAGAAGTTCATTGAAATAACTGAACGAAGGATATGTTTGTCTTGATAAATATCATAAGCAACACGCAATTTGTTATCGACCAAAAAGGTGAGAGGGTCTTTTAAAGATAGTTCACTGAATGTAAGGAACGTATTTGGCACAGTTTCCTGATCATTGTTTGATACTCGTACATTGGTAAGCTCACCATACATCGCTTTGCCAAAAATTAAGAAGGTCAATTCAGAACATTTCAGGCTAACACCCAGACTCTTTCTTTACCATTACATTTTCCATCTCTGTGAGAGAGACCAGCATTGTGTAGGTGTAGCGCGACAAAGAATTAAATCACACTTCTAGCTCAAACCCGAGTATTCCTCCAATACATAGCAGAAGAAAATAGCATTCATGCCATTTCGTTCACAAATTCCAGTGAAGCCACTAATTTCTTACCAACGGATTATAGCACCTTCGACCTACTGGAACGAGCCTTGTCTCACAGGAGACCCCGCACTATTGAAGGACGCTAGAAAGCATGCCACGAGAAGTGGTTACAAATAGACATGTTACCTTCGTGTTAGTCTCCTACAGTGGAAACTTCGCTGTCGGAGAATTGCCAAGCCAAGATGCAGGGCCACTCATTTGATGACTATCGATGGGGTAACATTTCTTCTCTTAAGGTAAATGCTGTTTCGAATCGTTACCATATAGTATAGAAAACAACAACTATAGTCCAGTCGAAACAAAAACGTAACATATGTATAGCCGAAAGAAAAAATCACTTTCAACTTGTTAAATTGATAAAATCGAATACGGTTGCGGTAACGCACAGATTTAC
This sequence comes from Thermobia domestica, assembly GCF_964235325.1. NCBI lineage: Eukaryota > Metazoa > Arthropoda > Insecta > Zygentoma > Lepismatidae > Thermobia > Thermobia domestica. Next base: position 195,613,927 of record NC_137462.1, on the reverse strand, counting down.
GTTATTTCTTCGTCATGAAAATTTTATTCAAATTCGCAAAGTTGAACACATTTTCTCTAACATACAGTATTATGTTACTTCTACTCCGGAAAATTTTCATTAATGTTTAACAGTTTAACAATGGGATTAAAAAAAAAAAAAACTTTTGACTGCACAAACAGAATTACTCACTGTATTGTAACCAAATCAGCACACAGTTAACATCACGTAGTCCTTCTGGGAGCTAAACTGGAGATGCTGTGCATTTCAACCCCAAATTATAAGCGCAAATTCTACTGAAGTTGAAATCCTAATCTTCGACAAAGCACACACAATGTTCTATAAAAATTTGAGTGTTCTTAATATTCAGGAAAATGTTATAAAAATTGGGGAGAACGCGCTCCCTCATTGGCCCATTTCAGCTGCAAGCAATTCAGAGATTGTAAGTTCCAATATTATATCATATTATATTAAAACTTAGCCTGAAAAAGTATATGGCATATTGGATATTCCATGAAAATATTTTTACGAAAGATATTATGATCATATTTCTTCATCAGTGGTAGTGATGGGGCAAGTAATCTATATCACATTGTTAATTCTACAGGGTGTTTCAAAACAACACCGACAACGTTTGAGAGGTGATTCCTGACACCAAGATAAGACGAAAAGTATACACCATCCTGGGTGCACAAATGCTTCCTTTCGGAGTTATGGGTTGCCGAAAACATGTAAAAATGAACTTTAAAAGTCCATGGCTCCAATACTATGGGAACTACCGTAGTCGGGTCAAGACTTCAGTTAGGAACTAATATGTGTCCTATCCAAAAATACACATTTCAGAATCCTAAGGTACTCACGAAACAATTTTTATAGAGGAAGTTTGGTCATATAATCTGAAGCCCTTTCCAGTTTCTCCTATAATTCCGAAAAGAAGCATTTGTGCACCCAGGATGGTGTATACTTTTTGTCTTATCTTGGTGTTAGGAATCACTTCCCAAACGTTGTTGGTGTTGTTTTGAAACACCCTGTAGACTGGTTTGAATCCCAAGCAGAAGGGATTACGGAAAAGAGTCAAAGAAAATACACATAATATTGTATGAAAACCGAATGAGTTCTATACAAGTTATGAAAATCAAAATTAAAAAATAAATAAATAAATAAATAAATAAAGAATGGTGGGAGAAGAGTAATGCTATTTTATTATTTACTGATTCAGCTCTATCCAAAGTGAATGATGGGCAGCCTTAAAAAGAAAATGTACGATGTAAGTTATTACGCCACGATCGAACATTTAACGAAAATTATCGTGAAACACATTTTTTAAATTGAGGGCAGGTAGTGAATTCACACTTTCATTCTTGGCAGATTTTAACTGCAAGTTGTGGAGGAGGAACACCCCCAATGCCGTAAGGAAAATATACATTAAATTTTGTCTTAATGGATTTTTTTTACGTGGTTTATATTGAAAAATTATCTTGCACGCACATACATAAATTTACAACATAGGGTGGATTTTACCTTCTTTTACCCCCCTTCCCTGTACTTGGATTGCAGCCCCAAACAATAGTTTTATTTCTGTAAATGGAAGAAAGGCACTCATCAAGTTTAATCAAAATCAGATACGTTTTACGGGAGTTATCGTGAAACAAACAAACGAAAAGATGAACGGACACAAATACGTCAATCGAATCAATAGAAGCTTCACTAACGGTCGCTTCAATTACGCACTTTGCATTTTGTTTCATCTACAGATGTTTCAATCTATTTCTACGTTTATATGGAAGAATACATAATTGAAAACAAAATATTTCTTCCATAACCTCTCGTAGGCCTAGATATAGGTAGCCTATATTTGAATTTGAAGCTTATGTTCAAGATCACAAGCATGAAAATTTTTGTAATGTGCATACAAGCATTTCGATAACTCGTGTGTGTTTTATACAAACAAACACATAAATATAAAAGAAATACTTTCACTAAAGTGTTCAGTGATGTTTCTTTAAGTCATCAACAGATTGCAGACTGCAAAACACTTTTTCTTTCACAAGCGAATTGCGGTCACACACGCTTACAAACCCCTCAAAGGCATGTGTTTAGCTCCAAAGTTAAATCTTTTAACCTGCTGACGTTTGGACGGTCAATGAATTCACTTGTAGGAAGATTTATTTACTTTCTTTACCAGACCTCCCTTCCCCGTCGTCTCTTTCTTTTTTAAAAAATGCTTTGTGTTATAACAAATATGTAGATATGTATATATTCTCAGCCTACAAATGTAATAAAGCATGAACTGAACTGCATCTCTCCTACAAATAGTTGAAATCGATTATATTTGATTTACCTTCTTCAAATTCCATTTCGTACCTTCGTCTCTTAACTAGATCATTACAAGAGTAGTGTTAATTGAAGAGAAAACAGATGCTCTATCTTTCAACTTGGAAACCATTAGCAGCTTTCGCTTCATTTGTTTCGCTAATACACAAAACCTTCATCTCTAGCCTCGAACTAACTGATGCGAGTCTTAATTGATTTGTGATGTTTACAACTTTTTTTCTTCAATGTTATACTGACAGCTCAAAGATTTCGTACTCTCACTACAATTTCTGAACCTAACCTACTAGCTGAAATATCCTTTCTTTTCACGGGAAGAAGAGGGTTACGGAAAATATCTGCAAACAGGGGCGTCATTTCAGACTTCGCTTAAGGGGCAAAAGCACCACAACATAAGACTTTCATGTACTATACTAGTATATTAGTAGACAATCGATTGAAGTATATGTATTCCTCAAACTCTTGGGGGGCAATTGCCCTCTCCTGCCCCCCTAAATGACGCCCCTGTTTGGAAAGTATATTTGTATCCTCTTTCTTTTCTTTAGGATGCGTATTTGAATCCGATTGACTTTATAAAAACCTAATTAGACCCAAGCGCTGGGGAAGGGGGTACGTGAATCAGTGGTGGAGCGTTTATCTGTGGTGGGTGGGTTCCCTGGTTCAATCCCGGGGCAAGCAAGTTTGAAGTGGACATGATGTCCGTGGGTTTTCTCGGAATACTCCCGTTTCCTCCCGCGTTCTCGTTTTACTAATTCTTCCACCATAATTTGCTTGCCTTAATTATTCGTCTCCCTTAGCCTAAAGGGCGTAAACGTGAAACATTAAAATGAAAAGATTTCATTTCAGTTTTTTTCGTTCTAAGCGCTATGTTTAAAAAATATTTTTTAATTGATTGATTGATTGATTGGTTTTTGAGTTTTACGTCCCGTTCAGTAGCGAGGCTATATGAGACGTGGACCTACTGATTAACGTGGAATCCGAACATGAGCTCCCGCCGGGAATCGAACCCGGGTCTCCCGCGCTAAAGGCGCGCATGCTTAATTTTTTAAGTAGTGCAGTCCTTAGGCCTATACTTTGTGCAGAATTTAAACACCCTTTTCTCCTTAGAATTTCAATCGAAGTGTAATGATAAAAACACAAGTCAATCCAATTGCTAACTATTTTCAGAGAGCCGCGTCTGAGTCTGCTAACTATTTTCAAAAATTGATTTTACGTGGTTTAACAGTTTCATTATTCTTGCCATTTTATAAATAGAAAAATAGAAAATGTTACAGAAATCGTCCCCTTGCCCCTTTAGATGAGGAATTTTCGAAAACCCTTGAATAAGGGTCAACTTATTCTTAATAATGAACTTACCAATTTTACGTGCGTAACTTGCGGTTCTTGTGAGGTACCGTATTCTATTTTTGGCATAAATTTTGAATACCTTTCCTCCCTTACTATATGCTTTTTTCTAAGGAAAGTGACATGACGAAAAATAGCTCGACCCAAGTGCTAAGTATGTACCAAAATTCTACTTCAAAAGGTTCAGTCATTTTTCCCAACGCAACAAAAATAATGTCGATTCGAATCTGAAGGAAACAGTATGGAAAATACATATAATCTCATTTTTTACTGTAATTTTCTCTACAACACAGAATTATTTTAGAAAAATTTCATTGGGAACAATATTAGGGAACAAAATAATAATAATAATAATAATAATAATAATAATAATAATAATAATAATAATAATAATTGGCGAAGAAGAGAGAATGTAGCCGTCGACTACGGTGGATCCAGAAGCTGCGCCGCAAGGTGTAGCTACTGTCAGCTTGGTTGGTTCAGTGTTTTCTTTTCAGCAGTGTAGCTATATGATACATGGTCCTACAGTTTGAGATGAAATCTGAACCACTGAAATGTGTTCAAACTTCAATCCATCGGGAATTGAACCCGAGACCCCTTTAACCTAAAGTGAGCACATTCGTCACTAGAAATGAAATGAAATCTTTTAGTTTAATGTCCCACGCCTATGCTCTTTAGGCTAAACGAGACTATGATTAAGGCAAGTAAATGATTAAGGAATAATTTGTGGAATGAGAATGTGGGAGGAAATTGAAGTAACCCCACAAAATCCACAGACACAATGTTGTCCACCAAAAACTTACTTCGGCGAGGATCAAACCAGGACCTTACTCACCAGAGGTAAACGCTGAGCCACTGTACCCCCACTAGCCATTAGACTAGCGGGATGATTAGTTACAGTTCCCGTTTTAATATAATAGGAGGTGCCATTGCATATCCTAATAGCAATAGATACGTACGTACGTTACGAGTAATACAGTAATTTGAACCAATGATGATCTCAGGGGAAGGAAAAAAAATTCCCTCGGAGCATATCTCCGATCGTGCTTAACGTGAGTATTGAGTAGTGTGGTGTTTTGACACTACTACTTTCACCCCCATGTATTCAAAGCTAGACAAATTCACACAATCTAGCTCCCTTGGCCAGTGGTGGGCAAACTTTTCTTTGGAAGGGAACCCACGAGAAAAGAAAAAAATTAGGCGAGCCAATATTGAAAACAAGTTATTGTGACTTTTTTTATTCCCCCTGCTCAAAAATACATTTGAAAGGGTTTCACTCTGGCGCTTTGGACAATATCTAGAATAGCGTAACCGATGTGCTGAAAAGCATTCCAGCGAAAGCTATGGTCAGCTACGCACGAAAAATGGAAACAACGTCTCCATTGCTATGTAGCTATCCCCCAAGAAAGGGGGTATTTTGAAGAGGATAACCTTTATTTGTAAAAAGCAATAAAATTCATCATTAAAAGAAAATGTATCATTACTTTTCTAACACACCCCGTATTACTTACCGATAAACGAACAAATAATTAAGAGTTTTCTTTCCTTCTTAAGTTTTAGCAAGATATTACAAGTACAGTGCTTAAACTTAAAGAAAGAAAGAAAAAACTTTGCACATTCTCTTAGAATTAACTTTAATAACTCCATTATTATGCACGCACATTCTTTGATTAAAATTAGTTCAGGTAAATCGAATCAAGTGAATGAGTTAAAATACAATAGCTGAAAACAAGATTAGAAACGCTGCCCTGTAGACGGTATTCAACTTAGATGTTTAAAAAAATCTATGTTTTATGTCTACAAGGCTAACGATGCTGCTAAATTTCATTACTGCTGCTGTAAATAACAGATTAGTCAGATGTTTTTAACTTTTAAGGATCTAAAAATGATCGGCAGAAGATCTTAGACTATACACACCATTAAATCACAAAGACAACTAATTGTAAAATATCTTAATTACTGAGTACCTTCATCGTAAAGAAAATAACAAGTTGCGTGAAACCAGTATTAACAATGGAAGCAATGTTAATGTTTCCTCAAATATTCTTTCTAATGTGCAATAAAACAAGAGATACGAGATATAGGATACACTTCATCATAGTGTCGTTTCCCCCTATTAGAGAGGGCGCCGCTAATTAATTTTGCGCTTGATTGGTTTGACTTCCAGTGTGTGTACTACGCGTATATGAATGGAAAAGGGAGGAGGAATGAAAGTTGTTTGGTCAGTTATATGTCTTGTCTCTCTTTCACAGGAAACTGAAGTTTTATCGATCGAATGACTCACCTATCCATCTATCGACGACAGGTGCTCTTCCTTCCCTCTCCCTCGTAAATCAACGTTACATTTGAAGGGTGGAATATCAAATTCCATTTTCTCGATTGATCTCCAAAGGAAAAAAAAAAAAAACTATACTCTGAGAACGGCACGAAAATGTCACTGAAGTGAACATAGAAAATGTTTGAAAGGAAAAAGAAGTCAATAGATGATAGATCTAGTAACGTTTGGATAATTCATCAGAGAAGTGCAATGAACTACTTTCACAAGTGTGCAATATGAATTTGCATATAGATTCAACAAAATAATAAGACTGCCGTTTAATCCATTTTAAGTAGGTGGCACATCCCTGTAGATTTGTTTCGAGTATGATTGATGGATGTCTTATTTAAAGGCTGTTCACTCCACAGAAAGATAAATGTCTGCCAAGGATCTAGCGTCTTGACCTTATAACTCAGACTGTCTTCTGTCAGAGGAATATCTGTATAACGGACCCATGATTATTCAGATTTTGTATATGTAGTGTATCTAATTGTCAACAAACCTTTCAGTTTATCAAATAGTTTGGTGTGAATTACAGGAATAAGGAACTGGTTATCCATTCCTTGTTCTACTGTCATATTGTAATACACTAGCTATATTAGGTAAACGGTTAGAGTTTACCTTCGATCAGAACAGACGAGACAAGCCAAGGAGACAAGCATGGTAATTAAGTTCTCAATAAACAGAAAGAAAGTATCTTATTTTTAATACCTCAAATAATACTGAACCATCCACAGTAAGAGTAAGGTAGAACTTAATATTTTTTTTCAATGGAATTAAGCTTACTCACTATGGTTTATGAAATTCAGAGATTTAATGCCATAAAATAATAATAATAATAATAATAATAATAATAATAATAATAATAATAATAATAATAATAATAATAATAATAATAATAATAATAATAATAATAAAATAAAATAAGTTTGTTCTTAGATTCTATCCTTGCTATCAAATCGGACTGAGCTTTGATTTCTATGGCGATCAAGATTTGGATTCCTTAAATTATAGATTGGGTGAGCTTAACTACATTGAAAAAAAAATCCTACACTGTACCTGTGTAGTCTTACTGTGAACGGTTCAGTACCTTATTTTTAATACTTCAAATAGTACTTTATACAATACTTCAAACAATAATTTAGATATGATTCAAAGCACTAAAACTGTAAAATATATATATATATATATATATATATATATATATATATATATATATATATTATTCTTACATTCTATTAGACATTCAAGGCAAGGACTCTAGATACAACTTTGGGGAACACCAATACTGTTAATCACATCGATACAAAAATTACAGATAAACTAATGGAATTGTATGTACAAGGCAACTGCATGCTACATTTATAGGCATTCTCATAACATGTTCTGAACAGCTACTGAACTGACGCAGGCTAAGTGAAAACTTATGTTAGTCATGCTTTTTATCTCTTATGTGAGGAGTATGTACGTAGATAGTTCATTCTCTCTATCTCACACTTTCTTTCACAATACAACTCTTTTAACCAATGACTTCACACTTTTGTATTAAATGACCTCCTAACTGTGCATGACAAATCAAGAAGGAGACAGAAAAAAGCCTTCAAAACGCTTTTCACAGGACGATTCACACCATCGAACTGAACTGTTGAAGCTGAAAAACGTGACAGATAAAAATATCCATTGATTGTACAGTAGTAAACACACATTCGAAATTACAATGCAATACTAGTAAATTTTTTCAGCAGGTTCTACGAGAGAACCAAATAAAAGACCTCCCCTGTGAAGTTCTACTTTCAAAAATAATTTTGAAGTACTCTGAAGCAGTGGAATATGTCAAACTCTGCTCCAAAAGTTATTTACAACATGTTTCACTAATGAATGAACACTTGACCATTTCAGTTCTGCATCATATGAGCAATGGGGCGGTCACAAAGTTCGACTGCACACTAAAAAAGTTACTAACATAGCATGAACAATACACAAATCAGATATGGTTGTCTTAGCCAGAAATGTCCATGTCGCAACAACTTCACGCAAACTCACATGTGCTAAATAGCCTCAATTGTCTCAACGCAACACGAGATTGCTAAATTCAACGGAACCCGAGCTTGCTTGGATTCAAAGTTTAATGTAGCTCGCGATTGCCAGCATTAATATCCGCCATCTCCAGAGACTAGCGTTTGGTCTAACTCACGTCTCATAACGTTAATGAAACTTGCAGTTGTTTGAACTCACGCTCGTCACTCTCAGTGAAGTTCAAACTTTCTAAAACTCACATTTAATCATTAAGGTTGATTTCGGACGAGTACAAGTTCTAAACTGGCGACTTTACGCATCTTTAGACCCAGTTACACTAAATCCTGGGGAACTGCAAAACACCAAACCGTATTACTCTATCCACTCAAAACCAATAATTGTAGAGCAAAAGAATATTTTACAAATATATCTTGAGAATCGACTAGGTAAATTCATTAACTCTACACAAAGAATTTTCAGATTTCTCTATTAAAAAAAAAATCCATGAAATTTATTTTAATTTACATGGAAAATAATGTAGATGAATGGAAAACAACCATATGTACGAGATCTTCCAAGAAAAATATATACTTTTTGATATGAGAAAGCATTCCTATGGCACCTTTTCGAGACGCGACTGCCTCAAATTGAGTCTAGTGAGCAACACTTACAGAATACAAAGACTCCAATAAATTACCATTTCATTTAGAGAGAATATTACGAATACCTGCAAACATATAATTTTCCAATTGATAGACCATATGACAAATGAACAAGTTAATACAATATTATAGATGTAACGCTCAACCAAAATTAATTTTGTATTAATCGCCTCGCTTAAAAGAAATTGGCATGCACATAAGCATTCGCTTATGCGAGTCTTTATCTCAACCTATTGATATAGGAAACCAAATATTAAAATTATGGGTAGTGTATGGAAAGCTGTGGGGCCCGTAACAGGAAGATAGGACTTCTGGAATCGGAAGCCCTGTCATCCCTGGGAAATCGGGTATACTAGGCAATGTAAGTAGTAGTGTGGGAAATTTGGCTTTAGATATTCGACAAAATTTATTTATATATATATATATATATATATATATATATATATATATATATATATATATATATATATATATATAGAGAGAGAGAGAGAGAGAGAGAGAGAGAGAGAGAGAGAGAGAAAATTGAATTTCATCAATTTCCTTTGAATAATTTCGATTTTCCCTTCTGTATTCCTGTTCTGTTCTGATGTATTTCTGTTGATGATCAGCTTTTATCAAGAAATTCTAATGTTTACATGCTAAAATCTACGCAGACATCACGCCAGAAGTGAGAAAGAAACTACGAGTAGCTAGTAAATACATGAAGTGATACAATAGTCGAACTTGGATTCACATGCACAAAATAATACCATGCTACCCACTTAATTATTGAAGCTTTAAATATGTAACAACAAAATCTAAATTTATTGATAACGTTGTTCAGAATATATTTTCGGGGTCATAAAATCTATTAACTTTACTATTGCAAAACCCCATTAATTTTACTTTTGCATTTGTGAGTAATATTTTATTGAATTGAATGTTAGTATTAGTGGTAACCACTGTCCGTACACGTAATGATTCGTGGACAAGTTATTGTCATTCTTTTGTAAAGAATCTGAAAGTATCTTGGTGCAATAAGTCATGTACACCGGGAGAAAATGCAGCAGAGACCGAAAGTATGAAGTAATATAGTTGAGCTGTGCAAGCGAGAGGATGCATTTTTTTTTTTTTTTTAAGTTATAACGGGTTTCTGGGTGAGAGGACTCTTACCGGAAATGACGAAGGGCATTGCTGTCCATTACTTTTTTTTTTGTATCATTTTGGCGAAAAGAACCGCTTTCATCTCACCTTCACAGTGCAAAGTCAACAAGAAACACGAATAACTAGGAGATTTCAAAAAAAAAGATAAAAGCAAAAAGCAAGCAATAGTGTGAAAATCTGTTGCACTTATGTTGACATTATGTTGTTCTTAACGCAAACGATGAGTACATTCCGCTCTTTCCCTCTCGTTCTCTTGAAACTCTTTTAGGCACCAAATAGTCATTAAAGTGTGACATTGAGAACGTGATATCATCCAGTGACGAAAAACTTTCAGGAATTTTGCAGGTTTCTTTTTCTTTCTTTCTTCTTCTTTAAAACTAAACAAATACTACGTGTTTCGGTGTTATTGGTTGATTTAAGGATTCCGTGCATAATATGTGACGAATTCGAAACATTTAAGATATTCAAGTTCACTGATACGTCATTCAAGATTTTTTTTTACATTTTATTTCTTCTTCTTCTTTTTATTATTATTTATTTATTTTTAGGGTTATTCGAGAATATCCTACCTCAAACTCAGACCCAGACTAAGAGAACTAGGAAGCAATACCCCTTAATTTTTCTTGCTCCTGTGATTACGCCAAAAAAATATGATTTTTCCTACCCCTTTGGGCTTTTATTATACGCCCTCTAAACCTTGTTAAGGGTTTGTCCAAACCAAAACCAATAATCCTGTTCTGAAAACCAGAATTTCTTTTTAGACAGGTTTACCATGGCAAATGCTTCAAAACCGGAAGAAGTTGTTTCTTTCGTTATTAGAACAATGTAACATCGAGAACCAGGCACGTGAATATTCGAGCTCCAGTAATGGAAATTATTAACCCATTATACACTAAATTTTACTCGGATGTTCAATGCCGCATTCATAAAACGAAGCCTTACTATAAGAAGCTAAAATCAATTGTGAGACTCTATATATGGGGTGTACCATTTATCTTGATTTGCAGTACTACCAGATTGATATAGTGTTGCCAATGCAATAATGCGAAAAGTGGGGGAAATCTGATGAACATCTAGAAATACAGAATCTACTTAGCATCGAGTCATTTGAAGAGCTAGCAACTGAATTATAAGGCTTGAACTTTGATCTAGAAAGACCGTTAGACAAGTCGTATGCTGACCGAGAAGGAAGAAAGCAAAAGAAAATGTGAAGTCTGAGTGCACTGTTCGTGTGTCTTAATCACAATGTTGCAAAAATCTTTGCCTAGCACTGCCGGGTAAGTATTCGGTGCGAGGCGTTATTTCATTTTTCAGTTTCTTGTCTGTACTACGATTCGCCTTGGATGTCCTGTTTTCTGGTCAATATAGATTGGTCTTTAACATTCGCCCAAGGAAATCAGAAAGGTGCTAAGCGCCACTTTCCTTGATTTCCAACTAAGTGCACATTCTGACTACCCATTTCATGTTTAATGTTGGGCAGAAAGGAGACAAGTGGCAGGAGACAATATGAAAAGTCTGCAGTGAAAACTTAATTCTAGAAGAAAGAAAGATTCGGGATAAATTAGTGTTTAATTCGATTGTAATACTCTCCTGAGAAATTTGTATTTTGGCGCTTAGCACCTTTCTGCTTTCTGGGGGTGATATCATCTCGCTGGCCGAATAACTGTTCATGAGCACTGGAGGCAGGAAGTTTACCTTTAAAATTGTTAGGAAAAATGTGTTTAAAAAATTATCAGGAGTTTGATATAATTTAAATATTCCTGGAAATAAGTCCCCTAGAGCTAATTAAGAAGGGTAGGGAGAGTTAGGATAAAGGAATAAAACATTCAAAGACATTCTAAGTGTCACCCGATAGGGCTCTTTATGGTTTACTCGGAATTGCTCTTAATTACATCCCATTTGATTTAATTTTATGGTATGATGTCGGATCTTATAGTTTACATTATCTTCCATATTTCTTCCATAATACACTGTCAGTAAAATTGACTCCAGTAGTGAAGCAGCAAAGTACTTCCGGAATCTCCTAATACTGCTTTGCTGAACACGTCCTTGATTAGTTTATCACAGTCTTTTTTTGTTCATAATATCACTAGTGGTAATGATATAAGCAAAGACACGTCAACGCAACAATAAATTTGCGATTTCGTTTTCAATAATCGGTATAACAGTTACAATCACTAATTGCATTCTTTGCGTAGCGTTGTGATCCGCAAATTTGACGAAAATCTATACGGAATGAGGCCTAAGGTTTCGGGTTTTAACGTAGACGGCCCAACTCGAGGCATTACTATTTCGTTCATTGATTCCAAAGGCAATATGATAAATGAATCAGTTGTTGTATTCTTTGATTAAATGCTTCTTTTTATATGCATTTCTAGCTTTGAAGAAGATCCAGTGAGCGCTTTTCCGTCGTTTCGTAAGTGAATCCTGATTGGTCGTAATTGAAAACACTTTCAGGTTTCATGGATCAAACGTTGACGAGTTCATGAATTTCAGCCATCAATGAAACTGCTTCTTTCATAAACTTCGAAGCTCACTGTTGTAGGGAAGCAGTAGTTTTCCGACTCGTGATGGAAAAATTGCTTAACTTATGTTATAGTGATCGCGATGAGTCGTGAAGATTGATCTAAATTCCACACTGCTTGAATCGGTAGACCAGTGATAGTTATATCGCTAGTTATCAGAACTGAAATTACTTTCTAGAATTTGTCTCAATTTGCTCAAAGGCTACGTACAGTAGATGAAATTTTACAGTACTTAGCCTATACATACTCCCCCCCCCCCAGAAAAGTGTATGGCCTTATCTTATGGTTTGCAAATAAACTATTTTCGTTTACTTTTATGACTATCTGTTTCTAAAGTTCTATTTTAAGTTAAAAACACTTTTTATTCAACTTCGCGAAGTCACGTAAAAGTTCTAAGATTGGTTATTTCCCTCTCTCTCTCTCTCTCTCTCTCTCTCTCTCTCTCTCTCTTTAAAAAAAATCTCACTCCTAGGTTTTTGCAAAAGGCTTTTGAATAGTTTACAACACTTCTGAGTCAATCTTGCTCAATAAAAAAGGAGCAGCGTCTATTCCGTTTCGCGTGCACAATTTAAAATTTACTGCACTTCAAGAATTCAGCTAATTCGTGCTTCTATGTGAAGTTTTCCTTTCCTCTTTTCTTTCCCGAACAAAAGAAAATGCCAGCCTGTAATTCAAGAAGCTAAGTTCCTGAGTTATATATGGATCCACGGTTGACAATCCTTTCTAATTAAAAAGGAAGTTTTCGAAATACGTATATATTACTGTCTAAGGTTCTTGACCATTCGCTTCCGCACTTAATCAACAGAACAAGAATAGGGTGCCCAGTTCTTTTCCCCTTCGGTTCAAAAGATTCTACCGAAATCTGGAAGTTAGAATTGATGACAATTAAGTTCGAAAATGATAATTAAAGATACCACTCACACAAGAATTTCATCTCATTACACGATTATATATTTCCATACGTTAACTAGACCTCATATTCTTTCAGTCTCTGACTCTGTCAAGATGGCCCATGCTTGATAGAGATACCGTACATTACAAAGTCATTTAGCTTCAGCGAGTTTCTTTAATATTAAATATATGCTATTATTATAGGTATGATTAAATGATCGGAGTGTGGGTTTCTCTCTCCAGCACCGAGATTACATTAGATGCCTATTGCTTAAAGTGAAACTTAAGTTACTACTTTGAGTTTGTATACGAGAAGTAGAGGTAATATTCTTGTAGGTATCGAACCAGTAGGGATGAACAACAAAAGCACTGAAGATAGACTTCTCGTTTGAGAAGTATAGGAATCTTTTTTCTTCTTTCCGGTGATATCACGTATTCTTTGCTTTTATATCTCCATGTAAAATATATTTGTGCTTCACTTGCAAACAAAACAAATTCCCACTTGAGAAGGGAATCTAAATTAACCCTGGACAAATTAAAAGGAAATAAGGGTGAAACGAAGAGAATTGTACGAAATGAGAGCACCTCACGGAAACAGACACGTTGTTGTTAACTCGCATGGGTATGGATCGAACTTAGGAGTTTTTTCACTTATTTCAAAGGCAAGTTGCACCTCTCATTTGAAAATGATAATGTTATCTCTACATAGACGATATTAATTCAATATTAAAATTTTCTTTTCAATTTTTCATGTGCGGAAAGGAATAATTTCATTCACTGATGTGTGTAAGTGAATGGAATGGAACATTTTATTGTAGTGTTATTTACACTAGTCTAAGTTAAAGATTCTGTTGGCCAAACTGTACAAAGACAGTACAGAGACTATTTAAAATAGTTCAAGCTTAACGTGGGATCCAAATCATGATCACTAGCCTATACCTATAAGACGAAATTTTAGAATAAATTCACAAAACAATAACATCACACTAACATAAAGGATTCGTAGGGAAAGTCGAATTTGTGAGTCCCGTGAAATTCAACACATTTCGAAACAGGTCTAGGGCTTGAAATCCTGAGAACCAATTATGTTGCTGTATTTTTAACTTGCTATGAAGAATGGGAGTGAAAAGTGAGCACATATAGATTCCCACGGCGCCAGTCATAATATCACATAATCGATTACATAGTTGTATTATGTCGAGAAGGACTTACGTGATGAATATTTTAACATTTTCGCCAACTTTTTATTGCTTCTTCTTTCAAGTCATGGTTCATGAATAACAATAGATTCTAATATGGTACCTCACCTACTGCATATTATGCTAATTACTTGGACAGTGTAAAACAGCAGATAAAACCGTTAGAAGAACAAATGAAGAAAATGATGAATTAAGGAACCCACTTCTGTGCAGATAGGTTATCAACCTCCGTAACTTAACATTATTTCTGTACGGAATGGACAGAAAGGATGAGGTAGGGTCTTTTCCTAATTGAATAAGCAATAAAAGATGCTAAAAAGGTTAAGCTTTTTTTTTTTCTACAAAAAGAAATCTTCCAACGTTTCGTGCGACCAACTTTTTCACGTGAAGAGTAGTAGCAACACGGCAATTCTTACCGGCACGAATAGATGAGCGTGATTGTCCAATATTGATCGTAACCTTTACTGAAGAATGTCTTTGCACGTGGTACAAAGAGACCTGGTTGGTGATCCTTTTTTATGGAAGGCTTTTGCTTGGGTAGATTTTATTATATATAGCATTCTGCTTCCGCTCCAGACGTCACTTTCTGTCCGTTATGATCTTTGGAAATCGTTCTCAATGTCAGAGAAACTTTATGTTGAATAATAATGAAGCCACACCCACTTTTCGGCTCACCATCAAGATTGCAAAGAGTACTTTTGCAGTAACTATTGCACACGAATTCCACTTTTTGGTAATTACATTCTTACTGGTGCTCATCACTCTTGCCCCTATGAGGATATTAACAATATCTCATTATCTTTTTATGCATAGTTCTTAGGAAATAGTAAAAATGAAATGAAATGTTTGAGTTTTACGTCCCACGGTTAAGCTGGTTAGGCTAAAGGAGACGGTGATGATGAGTAATGGATGAAATGGTGGAATAAAGAAAGAGGGAGGAAACGGGAGAACCCCAAGGAAACCCACGCATGCGGTGTTTGTCCACCACAAAGTCCACACGGCGCGAGCTGGGATCGAACCAGGGACCCCAAGCACCGGAGGTGAACGCTCTACCACTGAGCCACCGCGCTTTTTTTTTTTTTTTTTTTTTTGTAGTTTTTGAATGTAAAAGGAAATTATAGATTTGCATTAAATAATGACAAAACACACACAGTGAGGTTTCTAACAGTCACTTCCGCTAAAATAAATCAATAACGATTTGAGAATTGGCAAATGGCAATCCTACATCCATTGTTTAAGAGTCAATTGCGTTTACGAGGGGATGGATATATAGTCGTTGTTCAGAGCAGTGTTACTAACAATAAAAGCTGCTGAGGACAGTGACGCTGATTGGGAATTCGAAACTGATGATTAGTAGATAAGTTTATTATATATTATTGCTGTTATTATTTGTTTCTACAATTATCATGTGCATTAAAAATATACGACTTTTTTTGCAATATACGATAATTTATGAGACGAAAATCGATAATAGTGTTCTCCGATGTTGGCAACTCTGTGCTGAATTATTTCTACATCATTTTGAGTCATGGACTACTAGGATATGACGTGAGATATAATGTGTGTTTAGTCAATTCGAGCATCATTATCTTTCTCCAGAAAATTTGGAGTTTTTAGGCGGCGTCACTAAAATAAATACGCACATACTGTATATATGTCTGTTGAACTCCCTCTGGGCTTTGACAATCTTATTTTGAAATTTAACTTTGTCTACCATTAAAAATTCTTGGAGGTATGAGGTTACGAAAAGACAGATGGGAGCAGGAGCGGATTAAAGGTGAAGTCAATGGAGCCCAGGCTCCGGGGGCCCCCAAAATCCCTATCTTTAATACTAAAATATAGCAATCAACTTAAATTATACGCTTGAGACCCATGCTATTTTTTCTGCTCGCTACGCTCGCGGTATTGTTGGAGTTAAGTCTTCTTCCACCAGCGTCTTCATGATACTTATTTTGTGAGAGAGTTAGCTATTTTGGGTCTCTATTACAAACCAAATTATTAGCTTTTGGTGACAATTCCTTTGAAATATCTCTGTCATTACTTACAGCAAATCTAGGAAGTTTTCCAAATCTCCTTTACTCTATTAGTGTTTTTACAGAGACTGTTGGTCATTTGGCTTGTATTTGGCATTTGTGTGTTACAGTGCACTATATGAGCATTTAACTGCTAATAATGAATGTAATTAAACGAATTACTGTAAACCTGGAGCACATTAAAATATTACAGCATAGTTCTGGGTGTTTCGGTGTTTTCGACGGCAGCAAAGAAAATTTATACGCTGGAATTATTCGTAATATAGGGCCCCCTTAAAATAGTCGGCTCCAAGGCGCCAAAAGCCTTAATCCGCCCCTGGATGCGAGTCCTAAGTTTCCTCACTTTGTTATCACAACACTAGAAACATAACATATATAGGACATAATCCCGACACTTTAGAGCATTAAAGTCAACAATACTTAAATTTTTGGCAGGTTCACTCGTTGTACCCCTATTGGCTCATTCTGCAACTCTCTTATAATTTAACATGGTACATTTGACTAGTTTTTATCCCATGGTCTACATCACTTTTCTAAAATTTGACAGTTTGTCCTGTTCTAAAATTTGGCAAGGGTGCCGGTCCAAGTTTGTTATCATTTGTGAGTTGCATGTTGAAATTATAGTTCTTAAATTATACCAAAAATTTGATTGCTCCAATTAAATTTAGCAATTTACTCGCTTTACACTCCTATAAATTTGATAGTTGCCACACTTTACAACCCTATCAAATTTTGGGAGTGGTGCAAGATGACTATCAAATTTTGAAAACAGACAAAAAAGTATAATTCTGTCAATATTTAAGATGAGGGTCATTCAAAGTTTAAGAGGGACAAAAATTGAGTGAAAATTAGGCCAAATACACCCACGTCAAATTTCGGAAAGCATCCAAGGTAAACTACTAAAGGTAAAGTTTAGATTTTGTTAACATCAGCAATCTTATGGTATCGGGAATACAACTTGTAGGCATATATAACGCTACCGAATTTTTATTTCTGACACAAATATTTAAGGTAACTATGCAGTGAATTTATACAATAGTCAGTTATGTATAAAAAAAAACTAAATACTGTACAGTGTTCATCTTTATGTGTAACTATTAGTAATACCCAATGCTCCCCCAAGGGTTACTCTTTTATAGGTTTTATATACAGGGTATTACCAAAATGTGTAACTATTTTGGAAACATTCCTCACATCAAAATAAGAAAAAAGTTCATACGGACTCGTGCTCAAAGTGGATAGTTCCGGAGTTATAGGGTGCCGAAAACGTGAACAAGTGAACTTTAAAAGTTCATAGCTCCACTACTATGGGACCTACCGTAGTAGGGTCAAGACATCACTGAGGAACTGGTATGTTTACTATCCAAATATCCATGTTTAAGAATGCTCCCGTACTTGCACACTAATTTTAAAGAGGTAGGTGGAGGGTGATCAAGTACTTCTAAACAGCCTATCTAAAAATGATTGAGCAAGTACCAGAGGTTCTGAAAGATGGATAGTTCACATACTAGTTCCTCAGTGATGTCTTGACCAGACTACGATCGGTCCCATAGTAGTGTAACTATGGACCTTCAAAGTTCATTTTTCCACGTTTTCGACACCCTATAGCAACGAAACTATACATTTTCGCCTACAGGTACATATGAACCTTTTTCTTATTTTGATTTGAAGAATATATTCTCAAAATATTGTGACAATTTTTGTAACGCCCTGTATAAAATATTGCATTACTTTATTCTGATTTGATGTAAAATTCTGTATTTCAAGTCTAACTGTCCAAGAGGCAATCCGCTCTCTCCAAACAATCCATGTGGATTCCTAGTGGTAACATCTCTCACTCTAATTTTCAATATTTTATATATCAAAACATGTTGCGCACAGAACACTTACTTGTTCTCGAAAAAAAAGAAGAAAGAAAGAAAGAAAGAAACTATCACGACCGTTGCAAACGTAAACCATTTCGTTCCCTTTTCTTTCTGTTTTGGACTAATGTAATTACTCGAAAATAAAATAATCTTTTGTAGGACAGATTTCAAATATAATAACCATGTAATCCTCGCAGTAAGAACACTCACGAACGATCACTTCAAGTGAATGACATCTTTTATTTTTGAAGGGAAGAAAAAAAAACATAAAAAGAAAAAGGAAGCAGTAAGACATCTACAATTGAAAATATTTTTGTGACGAATAATAACAATAATAATAAAAATATAGGTTATTAGTATGGCCCTGTCATCATCAACCCAGAAACTACTTTTTTGTAGTGGACACACCTATAATTATTGTGTAAGTTGTGCACTCTTTTTTTTTTTTTTTTTTTTAATAGTTTTCTTTCTTCAAATGTCGCACGGAAAAGAAGAAATACAGTACAAAACCATCCGGAAAGGTCATCTGACCTTGTACTCTTTCTCACGGAGAGAAGATGCAACAAGCAACTAATCTTTCCATCTTTTTTTATACCAGTTCAGTTTTCTTTTGAGCAAACTCCTCAGTCCACTTAACTTCATTGTATTCGGTTCGTTGATTTCTTGCTTCTGACTTAATCTCCTTTATGATGCATTCTGTTGTGTAATGAAGGATGTTCTTACAACGGTATTTATTACTGCACTTGCAGTACTAGAACGCCTATAAAGTAATTAATACGTATATTCCTCAGTGGCAGGCCCGTATCCAGGAGGGGTCTAGGGAGGCCGCCCCCCTAAATTTTTACTGCCCCCTAAAATTTTCACGGTAAGCTTGCAAATGAACTATATGGTTGGATCGCCCCTCCTAAATTCCACCGGTTCCCCTACATTTTTGGGCTGGCTACCGGCCTGATCAGCGGTTTCGTACAGATACTATTTAGTGCACATATTTGTGAGGTATATGGGGTTCGATTCCGAAAGCAGGAATTGTCGGTATTGACTCATCACTGTGAGGTCGTTGGAGAACTACTTGAGTTAAAAGGCAATTGAAGGGCTTTGGTGGATCAAGAATCTACCCCATTTCTTTAGAGATATTTTTTTATACGAAAGTTGACATTTTTATCTGTAGTTTGAACTTCTTTGCTGAGAGATATGTCAAACCTTATCTAATTTGATAGATCTAAAATCTGTAGGATCATGTATTGCTAGCATCTTGAAAACTAACAACTCCCCCCCCACACACACAAAATCGAAAATTTAGGATATGCTCTCCTTCCACTGTGGATTGACGTTCCTGTGATCACTTTGAAGCCCCCTAATCTTTCAGTTCTTTGCCTATATGTACGTATGAATGTAAATAAATGAACAAATGTAGGAGCTCAAAATTACTCTGGTCCCCTGTCCTAGTATTCTGGCTATGGACTGCAGCAAGCTCCTCAATAACGGTGTAAGAGTGGATGTGTTGACCACAAATCAACCCAGCTGAAAGAAGGTGTCTGATAGACAATGGCGGCAATTAGACGTTAAAAGTGGTGGATCAAGACATGATCCGAATATTTGTATATCAATGTTAGTTTTCCTGGTTGTTTCTAACACTTTGTTTGATGAAAGGTTGTATAACTAATATAATACTATCTTTTTCAGTTAAAATACCGTATATTGTATTTCTATTTTATTAAGTAAATTCATAAGAGCAACGCAAGTAGGTACTAGCTCTTTGTACTCTTAAACAACGAAGGTGTAAGAAGAGATTTGATTCCTTACTCATGAACATCTTAAAATTCTGTCTGAAAAATTGTGTGATCAGATTATTTAATAACAAATTTGCAAAACAAATGAATAGAAAGAATAATATTAAATCATAGTAATGAATATTGAAGCTTGTTTTGCAAAAGTTATATTGACACCAGAGATTAATGAACAATTTATATGTTATTAATTCCAACACATGCTATTAAATGTGTTATTACTCTTAGAAAATGAAAGACATCAAATACTACAAGCATATATTACAATATTTAAAGAAATATTTACTTTTGCAGCTTCCCGAAACATGTTCGTTGCCATTAGGTGCAGTCGAGCTATTGTAAGAAAAAATGAAAGTACGATGGAATTGTTACACTTAAATAGAATAATTTTTGGACCATTTTTCGTGGCAATTAAAACGCATTTCTGGTAGCTTTCTAAACTCCACGGGAAGACAAATATCCAATACGTACTTATGCAGCGGCAAATATTATTGACACCATTTTTTCTATGAACCAGTAATACATACAACAACTCTACATTTCCAAATAAAACTATATATATTAAGGGGTCACTTAAAAAAAGTGGAAAGGCAACTGCCCCCTCTTGCCCCTTAATCGCCGCCCATGCTGATAGACCATAGTTCTCTGTGGGATATAATGAAAGGGAACTTCTTTATGTTAATTGTCACTTTTTCCCCATAGATATAAACAAAATCTATCAGAGGAACACGAAGCTCAGAGAGTGTGCACACCTCCTATGCAAAATCTTCGTTGAATACTACTCGCTTTTTCACGAAGCTTTGCAGCCCTTGTAAACAATGCAGACGACACTGTGTAAATGTTGCCAACTAACAGACTAAAAAGTTTATAGAAAACCTCGAGCTAACAAGTTAAGAAACAAACCGAAGAGCGGGAGATTGAAAATGAAATGGCATGGACTTCTGATATATTACCAAGATGCATTTTCTTTCTCCTGAATCTTTGAAGTAGCATATAAATATAGATACAGAACACTAGGAAGCATGGCTACCCGCAGTGCGGAAGGGGGAAAGGAGATGTTGCCTCCCTTTGTTTTAAAATGTTTTTGGAAGTGCATGTCAAGACATACTAATTTGCTTACTTAAATGTTGTAACACTTAATATATTCATATTAAATACTATAGTATCTGGTATTATAGATTATTTACTGTAGTTAAAAAGCATACGCGCGTAAATAACTGTTGTTTTACTTGATGTATTATGTGCCCTCGTGTATCAAAATATTGTGTATTCGCGACTGAGTTTGTGTGTCGGTCTTTTGTCCTCCCCTGGAATCGATATTTTACCCCCTTGAAAAAGTCCTGCGGATGTCCATGCCAGGAAGCCGGGCTGAACAATCTCTTAAATTTTCCCTGTAACTGCAAATCATGGCTAATCGTGGTTGACGATAAATCCTCGTCCTTTGATATCAGGGAGTTCGCATTAATGGTTCAAAATATTCAATCTATCACTACTAAATTCAGGCACGTAGCCAGGATTTCGTAATAGGGGGGGTCCGAGACATGAAATACTGTGGTTATCACACCAGAGTTCGATTATTCTAAACTAATTTACTAGTAACATATATTGGTTCGTTTAGTCAGGAATTCGTGATGGAGGGGGGGGAGTATGATATGAAATATTGTGGTTATCACACCAAGGGCCTGATCAATTTAAACATTTTACTAGCAACACATATTGGTATGTTAAGACTTTAAAATTATGACATGTTATTAAAGGCGACGATTTATCTGTAAATTTGTGGGGGGGGGGTCCATTGAGATGCAGAAGGCGTATATGAGGATTTTAAGATAAATTGCATTCAAATTATGTCAATATATTGTATATTCATAAATACAAGGGGTCCCACATGACCTTTGGGAGGACGGGCCCCCTCGGCCCCCAGGATCGGCGCCCATGCATGTTAGTAAGTATTTTAGTAAGAAACTATGAAGAAATCTCGAATAAAAGAATATTTAAAAAATAATTTTAAACATTTTACAATATCTACGTTCCTTCTTTTGTTCATCCAAATATAACAATTTTCCTTTCATTATGATCTCAACTATTAAAAAAGTAATGTCCAATAATGTAAAATATTTTATAATATCTGCGTTCCTTTCTCTGTTGAATCAAATGTTAACAGAACTTGCTTTCCGCATAACTTTTTTGTTTTATTATTCCGTCAATTACTGTCTGTTCCAAATGACAAGTTAAAGGAGCAGTAGAAAACCTTTTCTGAAATAACATGTTTGATACTGCAAGGATGCGATGACGAAAAATTATTTTTATTTTTAGCTTTTTTATCTTTATATTTTTATCTTTATATTTTATCTTTATTTTTAACGTTGATTCTTCCTATTTCTTGTTTCTTTTTGTTTCGTTCTTCCTTAATTTTTTATTTCTGGTCTCGAAGGGGGGGTCCGGACCCCCCGGACCCACCCCTTGGCTACGTGCCTGCTAAATTTTATTTAGCCTGCCCGTAGCGTCAAGGGATAACATGGAAAATTAGAATCAGAGCTATTAGATCTTACTATGTTCTCTAGTCTCTGTTGTCTTACTATGTTTATTAGCTTGACTAGCAGATCTACTAAAACATATGCTCTTTACTCCTGTCCATTTCAAGACTGTTTCGGATCACTACGTAACTCTCAAGTAGAGGCAAGAGAACATGTGGATCAAATAATTGTTCATTTTAAAAAAAGCGAAAGAGTTTATTTATTGAATATATTATAATTTTAGTATCCCTTGAAGATTTTTTCAGATATTTTGTTACTCCTGAGAACAGACAATCATTTTTGCGACTCTTAAATGTTCATTTAACCCTTAACGTACCGAGCCTAACTCGTCAACGTTGTTTACAAAGCTGGGGTCTTCTGGCGACCCCAAGTATTATTTTAATTTCTCAACATAATATCGCAACTCAAATTATTATTATTATTATTATTATTTGATGTCTAAAAGCTTACCTAATTTAAATGAGCATTGTTGACATCAAATATTATGTTTACTTAAGCAATGTTCAGTTTTTCGTACAATTTTATACTTTTGTGTTCGTCAATCTGAAATACAAGTTTAACAATGGAGCTTTTACATTTTCAAGTATGTTTTTATTTATTGTATTTTTTTTAACGAACGCATCGTTGATCTAATTATGTAATAGATAGTATATCCAAAGCGGATGCAGGACACACATAAAAATCGAGAATAAATTGATTCTTATAGTTGCAGCAGTATCACCAAGTATCACTCTCTGGGGTCCCTAGAGGGTATGTTAAGGGTTAAACCCGATCGTTTCTTTTAATCAATATGCGAATTATAACCAGGGGTAAAAGTGTGGGGGAACGCGGGAGAATGCCATCCCCGACCTCGGAAAAATATGTACGGCGTCCCCCAGTTCCTAAAAAATTAAAATGGGCAAGGATAGGCGGGGGACGGCGTGACGTCATGCCGCTTGCTACCGTTCCCCTACCTTTTCAGATCCATTTTTACCCCTGATTATAACATACAGAATTAACACCAGACGTTACGCTACTTCGAATCGGTGAAATAACTTTTATCTTTCTTTCTTACTTATCTTTAAAATAATAGGCCTACAACTTTTTATATCCAATTATCCGAAGTATAGTGCATTTAATATATTAAATAGAAATTTAGTACAAGGGCTCAGTTTTTCTTTTGGGTAACATAATGGACATTTGCAGCTCAGTTAACTGAAACTGACTAAACAGTCTGACTACGAATAAAAAAAAAAAAAAAAAAACGAAATATAATCAGAAGTGAGCAACACTGACAATGTGCCAAATTACCATTATTCTTCCATAAGAAAATAGTCCCCAAGAAATTCCACTTGTTCAACCTAGGTAGCAATTATTGTATTTTTAAATCACACTAAGAACATTTTAGTTTCAATTAAAAGCACATCTCTACATGTGGATTGATATCTTACACAAAAATATTAAATTTAACAAGAAAACAGCCACAACCACTGACAAATACGCAGAGCGCGCGCTATAGTTGATGATGGTCATGCAGGCAGGAAGGTTACCAGTGAAGGATTACACGCACGTGCAGAAGCAGAAATGTTGCGGGAAACAGACGAAGCATTTTCTCCTGCACCAATCACTGAATACTCGCGCGCGGAGTGATACAAATTGAGTTACGCGGTTTGTTTTTGAAGGGTGCAAAGGTACGTGAAAAAGCGAGTAGGGCATGTGAGTTTGTTGTGGATAATATTGCGCTTATGGGTCTTCTTAGAATTTCTCCGTTTCGACCTACATTCTCAATCTAGCAATTTTTCTGAAATCATTTACTTAAAATTTATGATCAATATCTCTAGTCTGCAGGGTATAACTATCAGACGCTGAACGCATGATTTTTATTCCGTTTTCAAAAATGTAGCATTATAGGACATCTAATTACTTCTCTGTGCAAAGATCTAGGGTATGATAGGTATTATATAATAATAATAATAATAATAATAATAATAATAATAATAATAATAATAATAATAATAATAATAATAATAATAATAATAATAATAATAATAATAATAATAATAATAATAGTAGTAGTAGTAGTAGTAGTAGCAATACTAGTGATAGTAGTATCAGAACCACCAATATCTAACATCCAAATATACCTATGTACAGTCTAATAGTATTGTCAGTAAGATCCTCTCGATATCTATTGTTTAGACTTCCAAAATACGCTAAACTATGCATAAGAGTCGGAAGTTTTACGATGTAGAAACGGCTATGTCCGCCCGTTCATCTGTCGACAGATATCAGAGCGAAAACAATAAGAGAGATCAAGAAGCGTTTTTCAATCGACTCAGTCCCAAGAATAGGTTACATCTCCTTCCTTGAACCAATACTCAAACCGGAAGTGGTAGAACTAAACTATTTCCGGTTTCAACGTTGATTGGCACAGAATAAAAATGGTAATAGATAGCGACAAGCAGTTTCTTGGAATCGATTCTTCAATAGAACATACCATTCCCCACCCATAACACTGCCAAAACCGGAAGTGGTTCGAATTTACTAACATTTCCGGTTTCAATAGTTATTTCCATTAAGCAAAAACTAAGAGATGTCGAAAAGATGTTATCTCACAGATTCAGCGTCCCAAGATTGAGCTTTATCTCGACTTTTATCTATCTGTTGAAACCGGAAGTGGTGAAAATATACGATTGCCAGTTACAACACTGATCACATAATGGATAAATGATTATATTATATATATATATATATATATATCGACAAGCAGTTTCTTGATATGGATTCAGTCCAAGAATGTGTTTCCTCTCTGATTTTATTTTTCTATTGCAATGGGAAGTGATAGACAAATTAGAATTTTTGATTTTAATAGTAATCTCCACACAGCGAGTAATGACTTCTTGATATGTATTTAGTACCCGCGGAATAGTTCTACCTTTGATCTTATTGCTCTATTGCAACCAGAAGCTAGACACATACTGCTTCAAGTTTGATTATTGGATCCATACAGTTTGGAGCTCTGCCATAGTTTTACACTGCGAAACTAAGCTAACGTGTTTTCAGGAGTGCACCAACGCGGGGTCAACCAGGTCCCGACACCACACACACACACACACACACACACACACACACACACAAAAAAAAAAAAAAAAAAAAACTTTTGTACACTTTCTTAACACAGCTACACTTGTACAGGTTGACTGCAAAGGTGATTTGAGGGTACTGGTCCCAGGAGGCCATAAATTTCATCTTACCTTTGGCTCGATTATGGATAGTTATATCTCATTTTTGTCGCGATATTTTGTTTCTCCCGAAAATGTACCAATGGGAGCCGAGCACCTTATGAGATTCTCATTGCCTCACTCATTTGTGACAATGAGCATCATATATGATGCTCAAGAACCTGGATAAGTTAGTAATTTGTGATATCAAGCATAAGCATCATATATGGTGCTCATGGCCCCAGAGAAAAATAAAGTGAGCACTACATATGATGCTCATGGCAGTCAACCTGTTAACAGATAAATGATTGATGTAGCCTGAAGTTTTGATTTTACAACTCATTTGCATTCTTTCTTCTCTTATAAAATAATCTAATTATTATTTTTTCTGAGAATATAGGTGGCAATAATTAACCATTACTTATCGTCTTTTTGGGTGGAGGATAACACAGTAGGGCGTGTCGATTTTTTCAATTTTCAAAATCCTAAAATGAGGGGTACTAAAAAGTTGAGACTTGACATTGTATTTCGAAGCAAATATTTACAAATTCGATACAATGTTGTTTTGCTAGGTAAATATCGGTCCAAAGTTTTGTCATTTTCGTTCTTTTTTTTACAAATTTACTTTTGTTGTTCATAGATGGCGCCAGCGTTGTATTTCATTTATTGAGCAGAAATATATGCTTGTTAAGATTAGTTTTATCCATTTGCACCTTGCTGAATTACAGTTTTAATATTATGTCAAATTTATATTCTACAACATTAAATTAGATATATTTCCAATTTTAAACGGGTGCTAAAATTTTCACATTTATTATATTGGGTGTTCAGAAAGTAACTATGCAGTTCATGACCTGCATCACAATGATATCACACAAGACGTTGGTCTTCAATCAAACCGGACCTTGAACAAATACAAATACCTGGTCAAATTGGGTTCAAATATGGTTCAAATATGTTAAACAATGGAAAATGTTGTATAACTGATGGACAATCATATCAGTCATCACTTAACACACCACAATATGGCACTGCATAGTTACTTTCTGAACACCCATTATAATAACTCCAAGGGTATAAGGTTGAGAGCTTCAAATTTGAGTGTGTAAACTTTTTCAACTAGTCCTTATATTAACATCGTGGTTTCTTGATGTTTCTTACAATGACTTCTAAGACAAAAATAATACTTAATACATTTACACACATGAGTAATTTGATTGGAACCGTTAGAGAATTTTTACCCTCTGAACTTCCCGTCATAAGCTATGTTGCCACGCAGAGCATTTAGTATGGTGTCGGCTTGCGTGCCATAGCTGCCATATCTACTGCCGCCCTTATGGATGTTGGCTTTATCACCGACAAAGACCAAAGGCTTGTGATTGATCACAATAAAGTGAAGAAAGCACAAGAAAAAATAATGAAATCCGTGGACCATGAATTTGATGAGTTTTGTCAGCAAGGTAAAATCGACTGCATTTTCTTTGACGGCCGTGAAGGTATTACGAACGATATGTTGGTAGCAGAAAATTCAAATCACCAGTTCCCTGGGATTATAAGAGAACAATAATATTCTGTTTACAGAGAGCCAGGTTGATTCTACCTTTATTTCACTCCTCAGAAAGATTGTGACAATAAAAAGCAAGCTAAAATTTTTGTTGATGATCTTGTACATTTTATGAAGGGCATTGATAAAATCTTACAAGCAGTTGGAGGTGATTCTACTAACGTCAACACTGGTTGGGAAGGTGGTACTATGCATTGGGTAGAAGTCAAACTCGGTCGTAAGCTAAATTAGTTAAAGTGCGCTCTTCACACTAATGGGTTACTTTCGATACTTAATCACAACACTGGATGGCATAATTTTGTCTAGCAATCAGTGGCAAGGTACTATTACAGATATGCTAGAAACAGTTCCTGAACTTGAAATCGATCCTTCATACCAAAAACTTCCAATTGGAGAGCCTCTTTTTGCTCTGAGTGAAAATATCGTAAAAGATTTATCTACAGATCACGCATATGGATATCAGACTACACAGGCCATTCTCACTGGAAAACCTCCACGGAATCTGGCGCTTCCTGAAATTGGTCCAGTCAGTCATTCAAGATGGTTGACCACAGCAAATAGACTACGTCGTTTGTGGGTTTCTAAACACGGACTAAACGGCAAATATCTCATAAATCTTAGATGGATAGTGGAATACATTGTTGATGTCTATTACCCTGCTGGTTCAATATCAAAGTCAAGCATTGCTGGGAGAAAGGGCCACGCCACATCTTGTTTCAACTGCAGTGACTTAAAATGCAGAAGATTGTTGTGGATGCTGCACTTCAAAAGATACTTAACTTGAGAGGTGGGGCAGCACAAGGAAATCTCTCTGTATGTCCGAAGAAAACACCCCAATGCCTCGGAGTCATGCCTCGTTCGTGCTAGAGACGATCGGCTGGTCTAAAGGTGTTTATGAACCTCCCTTGAAATGCAAACTTAAAAGAGTAGTAGTAAAGAAATTTGTAGACGTTCCGATGAAAGTACCACAGTCGCCATATCACGCTTAATCTATAGAAAGGTGTATGAAACAAGTCTCAGAGGCAGCAGCAAAAGTCTATACTCATGAGAAACGTGAGGAGTACATGAGAGTTCAAGAAGCAAGTCCATAGATGATGTCCGAAAATGAATCAAAACAGGACATAATGAAACTTGTTTTGTGAATAACTTGTGCGTTAATAGTATTGCTTACTTGTTGCTGTTTCTTAAATACATTTGTATTAAGTAAAACAAGGACAGCTTTATCACAAAATGTAACACAAATGTAGTATATATATATATATATATATATATATATATATATATATATATATATATATATATATATATATATATATATATATATATATATATATTAATACTATATTAATAAGTAAGAAGTATATGAAGTGTATGATGCTGCTCTTACAAAATAATTCATTATAATTGAAAATTAGTAGTTTGTCAATGTGGTTGAGTGAGGTATTTTTAAAATCAATGAAAAATGCGTTTCTCAAGATTCGTAACAGAAGCTACACACTCCAAACATGAAGAATGTTACATGTTTTTATTAAAACAAGGTATAATATTACGTAGTCAAAACAATGCTTTTTTTCTGTTCGTAGTAACTGCAATGCAATAATATAAAGTCTAAATACAGTATTTCAGTACGTAGTCTATGTATGCAGAAATGTTATTGAGTGTTTTCTCAAAGTGTTGGTTATATACTCTTTATTATTATACTTCTAGCTTTATCAATGTCTGATGTTTAATAAAATGTTTCATAAGGAAAAATAAATTATCTTATAGCATTGCATGGCATTTTCGAAGGTATTTCAGAATGAAATTCCGAAAACTGCTCTTGTGCTGTATTCAAATCTTGATTTACCTAGCTAGAATTTATTTAATCGCAAAACTGAGTACAGATTTGAATTTCTCATACCTAAAAACATACTTTTAAGACCCCTCATCATGAAAAATTGCGAAATGAATAATCACCCTCAAAAATGGCACGCCCTAATAACACAGGCTTAATACTATATAGCCGTAGGAGATCCCCCCCCCCACACAAAAAAAAAAACTTTGGACCCCTCGCAACAAAAATTTCCGGGTGTGTGCCTGCTCGTTTTAGTAATACACTCTCACTAATAATTCACTGTTCATTTAACTCGAAGCCATTAGTTTAAATATAAAATAGAATAAAAAAAGGAAAAAAAGCTATTTTACACTTTCTCTCCTGTTATTTTTTTCTTCCATTCGTATACATTCCCATCCATAATATTTCTAAAATAAAAATAGTCAAGAGGAAAAGATGATAAAAACTAAGGAAAAGACAATGCGACACTCCGTCCGTCGTCACGTCGTTGCAGGGAAGTGACACATCCTAACATTTTCTGCAATGCTATTCATGCGTATACATAGAGGAGAAAGCGTCTCTTATAAATACTTTTGTGTCAAATACCTCGCTGCCAATATAAGCATTAATAGGACAATCTATGAGGGGAAAAAAGGGAGAAAAAAGTAAATTCAAAGGACCGAAAATTATACTAATCTACGAACTGTTTTAACTCAGAATTAAAAAAGTATAATGGATATCAGGAATGCAAGAATTACCGTAGGGAAAAATCAGGATATGTATAGAAAGAAAGAAAAGTTATTACAAGGATTCAAAAATGTCTCTTCAGTCGAAACTTGAGAATTTATTAGGGTAAGTTTTGAGCTTGGAAGCAACAATTAAGGTTTTCGCTAAGAGGCACAGTATTTTTCCAGGAATAACAACTTAGCAGGCTATGTGAGTATTTGATGGACATTAGGTTGCTCACGGGACAAGACGACACACAGCTCTTTAACAGAAACAGAACACTACTCGAGACCAAGGGCACCGATTTCTCTGTAAATTGGGGAGGGGGGGAGGGCATTGAGATGCAGAAGGCATATATGAGGATATTAAGACAAATTGCACTCAAATTGTACCAAATATTGTATATTCTTAAATAAAATAAGGGGGACCCACATCACCTTTGGGGAGACCCGGGCCCCTCGGTCCCCCAGGATCGGCGCCCTTGGTCGAGACATCATTTCACGATACCGTTTCAAACCGCGACAGCCTTAACACTATGTACAGTATTGTGTCTGTGAGGATTCCCTACGATATTTCCACCATCCTCTCTCCGCCATTCTTAATTACTAATACTTCTATAACAGTTCACCTGCTTAAATCATTAGCTTTTTCTAGTGTACAGGGCATGTAGAAAAAAATATTCTTAATGTCGGTTTCTTTTGTGCCTGGAGACTGTATAATAAAGAAAATACCTATTTCTTTTGGTAAATAACAACAATGTTAATCCTCCTCAATGCAGCAAAAACGCCATTTTTATTTATTCATTTATTAGCAATACGAACATTTATGTCCAACATAAAACATGTTACCGAGATTACAAATGTACTTAGTGCTTCATATTATAAATGGACTAAGAAAAGTTGGTCAGGTGCTATATATTGAATATTGCACTGTATGGTTCAGAGACTTGGGCATTACGGAAGTTAGAGAAATATTTAGAGAGCTGTGAAATATGGTATTGGAGGAAGATGGAAAAGATAAAATGGAGGATAGGGGAGAGGAGGACGCCTTTAGCCAGCATTCTTCGTACGAAGGCGAATTAGATTGGACACATCTTGCGAAAAAAGCCTTCCTCATACCGCCATAAAAGGAAAGCGAGGAATGGGAAGAGCACAACTGATCGATGATTTGAAAAAAATAGAAGAAAATATTGGGAGTTAAAAGAGGAAGCTGAAGATTAAGAGATGTGGAAGAAACATTTTCAGACCCAAAAATACAGTTAAACTCGTTAATTCCAGAACCTGCCAAAACGCAGAATACTTAATAATAATAATAATAATAATAATAATAATAATAATAATAATAATAATAATAATAATAATAATAATAATAATAATAATAATACAATACTTTTCTAAAATATGGTCACATATCAAAACATGCAGGGTGATTCACATTTTGAAACAAAACGAAAGATGCAAACAAGCATTTCATACTACAAACATCAGCATGGACGCGTTATGGGAGGCGCAGATGGAAAACATGTACAACATATAGGTTATATGCATGTTTTACAT
Source organism: Thermobia domestica (assembly GCF_964235325.1). Lineage (NCBI taxonomy): Eukaryota > Metazoa > Arthropoda > Insecta > Zygentoma > Lepismatidae > Thermobia > Thermobia domestica. Next base: position 195,582,439 of record NC_137462.1, on the reverse strand, counting down.
TTGTAACATGTTTATTAAGCTTATTTTTCGAAAGTGAAATTACTTTGAGATTCTCTATAAAATAGGGGTCCCTAGTATAATATACTCTCAGCTTGTCAAATTCGAACAATAATATCGCAAGTTGGGTGGAAACTTGGGACCGACCAAAATTATTCCTAATTTAGCCCCGCACCAGTAGCGTAATTTCAGATTTTGCCAAAGGGATGGACCAAGACTGTATACCAACAAAAAATTCAAGTTATTAGTATTTTAGTATATAATTTATTAAATGCATGTGTTTCTCAAAATCATGGGACATTTCCCCCTGCCCTCACCAGTGACGCCACTGTCATGTACCTCCTACAACCGACTCTGATATAATGCTCTTCCTTCAGGTACATCGCCAAGTACATCCTCCCACTGAGGTTGCCTTAATCATAGTCCCCTACACTAACCACTTGATCACGAGAATTTGAAAGCCTCTCGGCCACTATAGGGAGTCCAATATGATTTTAACATCAACACCACCGAAGTCTTCCAGATGATGCTGGACGCATAAAAGTGAAAGTACACAAGAAATACATGAACAAAACAATATCTATGCTTATAGTACTTTTAGAATTACAGCCATTTGTCAATAAACGAATGACGATAATTTCCAGTGAAAAATAACTCAATACTAAGAAATACAATCATGCAATCCTTATTATGTGTGGAAAACTACTAATTCAGTTGGCAGCGACAAAAGAAAACAGAGAGACACCTGCAGCTTTCTTAAGCCTCCTACAAATGTCTTTGTGTTAGGTAGCTTTATATATGCACGCAAACGTGACACACTGGTTGCTATTATAGCTGGGAGTAATGACTAGCCTTTGGAAATAAATGCATAGTGGCGTAATGCAACTTTCCTTTAATCGAAAATGAAAACACAATAACGTAACTATACGAATAATAAATATAGTGACGCATGAAGAACAATGTATATGTTTGTCTGTGAATGTTTTAAGTCGATTCATTGAGTAAAAATTGTATAATTTCCAAAGAGAAAACTACGGGAAGAACATAGTTAAGATTTGGCAAGGAGTTCCGGTTTGATAGGGAGATGTAGATACTTATTAATATATGCGTTTTAACATCAGTTGAGATATTACAGACGCATATTATCTGTATACGTAACTAGTTCTATCTACCTGCATAGAGTTTGAATTTTTCTTTCTCTTTCTTTCTTTTTTTTATTGTTAAGTTGTAGTAGATATTGAATTACAAAAACAGTTTAATATTCTAGAAAAATGTACTAGACTGAAATGTAATTTCATAAACTAGGAAAAGTACCACCACTCTTGAGTATGGGTATGTAACTTTTATCTTTAATTTTCCTCCTTCAATTCTTAAATTTAACATTCAATAAATTCAGAGCTTGGTACTTCTCTGGGAGCTCCACTTGAATTCCTCATTGAAAGTAACTCATTATACACAAAAGCTATTTGGAGAGTGATATGGTCTTGTATTGATTTTACACTTGGGTCCTTTATTGCAGCGATATTATGTAGAACGGAAATTACAATTAACAGTGGGAACTGAACCACTGCTGTAGTGCGTTCCGTGCTATCCCATCGGGAGTCGAACATGTGTTCTCGTGCATCCAATGGACGCACATTAGTCACTAAGCAGCAAGGATACCTAGGCACTTCGTAACATCACCCAAGGATATAATGGTATCTCATCAATTAATAAGTTTAATCTGGTTGGCAATGAGTTCGTTATATTACTAACTGAAAAAAGAAATTTTAAATAGAATTGCAGCCATTTTGTACCTACTGTCGTAAAAATAATTGAAATTGTACTAATCTTTCTAAATAATGTTTGATTATTTGAATAATTAAATAATGAATAACTATATTGCTGGACATTGAAAATGCAATACCAAGAAGAAGAAGAAGAAGAAGAAGAAGAAGAAGAAGAAGTAAATGTACCCCAAGTTATCTGTATAAGAAAATGAATGCACTAATTGTTCTGTGCAATGTGTAACAGTGCCATGCAAGACTAGTAAGAAGCTCAGAGGTCAGTAGCGCGTTGATCCATCATGGACCTGAACGGCAGCGACAGGACGAGGTATAGAGGCAATATCTTGGATGTACTCTCGGCGTGTGGCAAACCACGAGAATGTGATACGTTGCCAAAAGACAATCAACTGTAGCTGAGTAACGTTTAACGTTGTATTTTGTGCAAAAGCGTGATCCACCATGTCTCAAAAGAATCAGATGCCCAATGTCAAATCTAAGGAGTTGTGCCATTGTGGACCAGACGTGTTCAATCGAAAAGATCAGGCAAAGAAAGCAGTAGAACACCACGTCCAATTCAAGAACAGGACGTTGCGTGCCACGTTTGGTTGCGTTTATCCGGCTGGAATAAAGGGACCTGCAGTAAAGGGACCACAACTAAATCCAACGCATCATTGCTATACTGTTGACTGGCCAAAGGCCCATCAATATATATTAAACGCGAGCAAGCACGGACCACATACTCTAATGCCGGATACATAATATCTAGTTTGTTGCCAGAGTACCGCAAGATACAGATGCGAAGATGCTCCAGATGGGAGTAGGATTTGTCCAAGAAGAGGATATCGTGCCCTTCTCCTTTCGGAACGTTCGCGGCCCCCATTGAAGTCGCACATGCCTATTCTGTGCTGTCACATAGAGCTGTGGTAATAGGCGCCGTACAAATATGGCCCTCCCGCTCCGCTATACGACCTAAAAAAAAGTTCATGGGTATCCTGGTTGATGTGCAACTACCCAAATTTCCCATTTTTTTCGCCACTGTTCGGGGTGTGACCTACAATCAGCCATAGCTATGAGCACAAGAAATCTGTCCTCTCAGTCCACGATATGATACGACCGCTGGGATTCTGCCCGCCGTCGTGTATTTCTTTTCTGGAGTTATCTAGTCTATGACTGTGGATGGGATCCATCAAATACGGGCACCCATGTTGTGGAAACATTATCCGTAGTTGCGTTATGCTACTATTCTTCCGCATCAAAATAGGCAGAAAAACTTGCTGGAATCGATGATTGACCACTCACTGTTCGATCGCCCAGACAAAGTCATGTCACGCCAACACTTGAGCAATACTGAATTGTTGTGCACTCTGACCTACTTCCCGTTGCTGTTTCTGGGAGGCCTGACCGACGCACTTGATGCAGTAACACAGCTGTACATGTAATCACTGTACTATTCTTTCATCCATAACACATTCTGCAAACGTAGAGTCAATCTTGTGCTACTTTCTAGGTTTTGCACTTTTAATGTCCAGCAGTGTATTTAAAAGTTTGTTTCCTTTCTGAATGTCACTATTCAAGAATTTGGATTCGAGGAAAATTCGGTTAAAAAAAAAAAGTTTTGTTAAGCGAATTTAGAATGGAAAGTAGGAAAAAGGAAAAGATTAAAAGAAAGAGGCACGAAAGTAACAATAAAAAATAATACATTGATTGATTGATATGTTTTATAATTCCTTCATCGTTATTTGTGTCACTGATACTTCCTGTACCTAATTCTTCGATTTACGATGGAAAAAAAAATCACCTTAACTAAAAAGGAAAGATTAAGTCAATCTACTTCGGGAGAAGAAAAGAGATACTTTCCAAGCTTACTTCCAAAATGGCTGACATGTCATTCATTACTCATTTTTCTAGATATCTTTACATCACTATAATCTATCTACATGACAATTCTATTAAGTACTAGGCCTTGAAGCCTACTATTATTGTCCTAGTAGCTGTCTTTACTAGCTGTTGCATGTCACTCCTAGGAGTGTGTGTGTGTGTCACTGTTGTGTCATCACCAGAGAACAAATAACAATAGACGTAATAGATTACTTGAATTTTTGGTAGATATACGCAACACCATTTTCACAAATGAAAGGTATATCCACCCGGGGATTTTTTCCCACGGAAAAGCGAACGTCCAATTCTAAAGAGGTGAAAAAAAAAAGGATATTTATGTATATACACTGATGCAAGCGTGCACATAATACATCATACAAAACCTACGCATCTATCCTTATTAACTACAGTACTATAGTATGTAGAAGTATAGTAAGTACTCAAGTATGTGGGAACAAATTAGTATGATTTGATGTCATGTATTTCCAAGAACTGAGCATCCTTCGAAAATCCAGGAACGGGGGGAACTACCACGTTTCCCCGCTTGCAAGTGGCCATGTTCCACATCTGCATACAGGCGCGCAACCAGAAAAATGTCTTGGGTGGGGTCGAAAGTTCTGGGGGTGAGTCCAATAATACAAGACACTAATTTTAAATAGTATGAAACGGGTGTTATTCAACAGTCAAAAACAAAATTTTTAAGTACCTCACGAAAATCATAAAATTTGATTCTTTTTATCACAATTAGTACAGATGATAAGTAAGGTCAATTTTTTAGTTTAGTCATTTCTCTGCTAAAGAAGTAGTTTTATTTTAAAAAGTGTATGTCGAGTTGCGATTTTTATTTTAGGGAGGGTCCGGACCCGGTGAATTCCCAACGTGGGTGCATCCCTGCCTGTATATTGTCGTTCTGGGTGTTCGCTGGACTACAAGGATATTTGTTTTAACAGTTTGTTGTTGTTGTTCTTGTTGTACATATATATACGTCAATAAATTTTGTTTCTGCAAGATGAAAACTATTATGGGCAACGAACGCCATACTTTATAACGTCATAATATTACCTCGATTTCTCGAAAAACTACGCATTAGAATTTACCCTCAAGCCTCTGTTTTGTTCAGCTCAATATCATATCAACTGATATGTCTCATCTTTGGACAATTCGCTTTCGTTAAACTCTAATAATACTGTCGAATTTGAGGTTATCTATACATTGTTATGTGTATAAAATGAATGTCTTGGAAAGCATCCGACTATTGCAATGGCATCAACACGAGATTAAGTAATTGGTTAATTGCGAGTTTAACATCAGACCCCTATAAGTTCTCGCAGGGAATCGAACTCTATAGTCTATTAGTCAAAAATAAAATTAAAATTCTAGTTTACGTTCCACACTTATGCCATTTCCATAATAGGTTAAAGGAGATCGATGAATGATGAAAGTGAATAATTACGGGATAATTGATGAAATAAGAATTTGGGAGAAGGAAGGATTCCGAGAAGACCTAGAGACACGACGTTATCCTCCACAGATTTATATGACCTGGAATCGAACTAGGGATCCCTCGCTCTATCATTGAGTCACCGTGCTCTCTGATGCACCAAAGGCGCGTATGTTACCCATATAATTAGGAAAGATTGACAAGCGAAATTCATTATATGTGCATTATCAGCAGCGATGCTACATAAAACAAGAGTTTAAAGTGGGATATAAACTACTATAGTTAAAATTCAAATAACCGATTCGCGAAGAGACTCGCGTTCGATTTCATGCGAGATCTCATGCGGTTCGAATTCCACGTCTCATATAGCCTCGCTGCTGAAAGGGATGTTAAATCAAACCCAAAAATCCAAATCAAATAATGGATTCTTCGAATATTTCTTACTGGACTATTGACAACGAATATTCGAATGACAGCAGAAAAATTTTCGAACAACTTTGACAGCAATAACTAGAGATGCAAAAAAGCCGGCTTTTTTGAATCGATGGTTTTTTTCACATAAAAAGCCGGCTTTTTTTGGAAAAAAACGAGAATTTTGGAAATTTTGGCTTTTTTCATTTTCATGATTTTTCTATCTAAATAGCTTTCTTCTAGTATATTCTATAGTTAGATAAGAATTCCATGACCTAAATGCGATATTTCGCTCTGAAATTCACCATCAAGATGGATGGAGCACATGTTTTACGAATTAAAGCTAACATGAAGAATGTAGTATTTGAGGGCAATTTTAGAGGCTATTTAACTTTATTTCAACTTTTGAGCTTTCAACATTTTTTTCTTCTCTACATCATTTCAATTTGTCATCCGTGTTTCGTTTCTAAGAACTTAGTACTCTAGCTTCTAGCGCAAAAGTTAAACTTACGTTTTTCTATATATTCGTTAAAGCGTACGTTTTCAATATATCCGTCAAACCGTACTTCCACATTTCTGTTATAATGTAGCTGTGCAGTGATTTAGCAATAATTTTCCAGACACAACCTTGAATACCAATTTATACAAATAATCAGTACCGGATTTAGAAAAGTAATTTAGGAGGGGTTTCTCTGATTGTTTCGTTTTCTAAAAAGTCCTAATTTTATTTGGGAGGTGCTTGAAGTTTATGAGTACAGGCATAATTAATATTTCGTTTCATTTATATGTTTAGCAATAATCTTCCGGATCATTTTATACTGAGAATCAGTGGCGGATTTAGAAAAGTATTTTGGGAGAGGTTTTTCTTACTAATGTTTAGTTTTTCTAAACATTCGTAATTTTTATTTGACGGGAGCTTAAAGTTTATGAGTAAAGGCATAACTAATAAATATTTCGTTTTTTGCAGACATTCCGTAACTTTGGGGAACAGGCTTCAGTCCAAAAGGCCGCCCCCCTAACCTTCGCAAAACCGTCACTGCTGGTAATTAGTAATAATGAAGATTTAAAAACAATAAGAAAGGAAGTCGGCCAACTCACAGTACACGCACTATTTCTACATTCACAGATAGAATGAAGAAAAGCTTTGTCAGAATGGTCGAATGCTGGGTTGAATCCCGCACTTCCCGATAGAAGGGCAAAAGCTAACCATTTAGTCATGTTTGTTGTGCAGTTGTATTTAGCCTAACTTAAATATATTCCGTAGTCCTTTTGGGAGGGGGAGTTCCGTAATGATATGTTGAATCCCTCTTGTTAAAAATTAAGAAAACTTGATGACTGGGTAAACCGTGATGGTGGTTATATAAAACTTAACTGTAGAATTTCAAGAATATACAGAACCAAACGCTCTAGATGTGCAGCCTAATATTTCTCTTATGTTTTATTTTAATTTTATTTTGTTTCAAAAAGAGGGTATGGAATATTTCGAAGTAAAAATACTACATACAATTTTGCTAGTTATTTATGTATTTTTTTAAAAGAAGTGTTAACTTTTAGGGTTGGCTGGTTTACACCAACTTTTTTTTAATAACTGGTTTAACCCCCCCCCCCAAAAAAAATAATAATACTGTAAATAAAAAATAAAAAGAACGAAAAATGCGAATCGTATGAACTTCATGGTGACATTTCCACATATCAAACCATCTGAATTAGTTTTATTTCCCTTTCACCTTTTAATCAAGGTGTCCCATGTTCAATTCTCGGTCGAACCACAACCCTTCTTTCATGCGTAAACCAAGTAGCGGTTCGGATGTCACTTTAAGCGAAAGTCTTCTCCTTGATAACCTCGGTATTACGTAAGATTGTTAAGCCTAAACACAGGAAACGAAATCAAACTGTATATTTCTGCATGCCTAAATGCCTGTTGTTTTATAAAGAAGCCAAGATTGTTTAAATATATTGATAGAAATTGGCAAAATTTATCGATTGCCTACGTAGCTTCCAACATTAGCTTGGATTGGACTTTCAATGATATTTACGTACCAAATTTGTAATTTAATACCTCAGTTTTAGCGTACTGATTATGATACATTGACCTTTAAATTTTACATGCAAATCAATAACAGGATTTTCCCGTTATTGTTTTACATTTCAAGTAATGGCGGGATTTTCCCGATGGCTAGGGCGGGAGCTTCTCAATTTAAAATATTTACTGACCGGACTTATTTAAGCTTATGGAACTTCTTCCAGCATAACCCCGCTGTTGCATAACAACACCAAGGCGAAACAAACTTATTTCTATGAATATGTAATATAAACACATAAATCAAAATATCTAAATCTAAAAACCTGGTTTAAACCAAAAAAGCCTGCTTTAAACCATAAAAGCCTGGTTTAAACATCCCCCAAAAACGGGTTTTTGGCATTTTCAAAAACAACCATGGTTTTTGCCAACTCTGCTTACTTTTGTATATAGGAAGTTAAAAACTTCTTATTATATACATTGGTTAATCCTTTGGAATTCATAATGTAAATATGTTGAAGTAAAATTGTTTGAAATATATTTTCGAAATTCATGTTTTATTTTCGAGGTTTTATATTATTATCAGCATCAAACACTAATTAAATGACTTTTTGTGTTATAGAGAAGCGAAACAAAGTCTGTTTTATCAATTTAAAGCAGAATTTTGAAAAAAAAAAAAAAAAAAAAGCCCAAAATTTCTCAAGCAAAAAAGCGAAGCAGAAAAAACAGTTTTTTTTTTTCAAAAAAGCCGTTTTTTTTTCGAGCCCTTGCATCTCTAGCAATAACCTGAATCACAGTAGTGTTTTGATCCTCTTCCATCGGGAATCGAACACAGAATCACATGAACCAAAAGGCGCGTGTGCTACCCACTATATCAGCAGGCATGGCTTTTGTTTGCTGCAATCTCACTTAATGACAGAATTCTTCTGGAAGATATGTAGCTCAAATAGCTACAACTTTATTACTTGTAATGCGTATTTAAAATAATAATAATAATAATAATAATAATATCACTGATATGCTACACACTGAACTTTCAACTCCCTTTTCCTTTAACTGAGTAATTAAATTCAAATTCCGTGGGTTTGACCAATCCTTTACTGTAGAGCATAAATTATTTGGACGTATTAAAAACATTTTTTCTCTTAACTGTCATCCACATCTTTCTTTGTTGATATGAATCTAGTTTGTCTTGTCATGTGTTGACGTAAGTTTGTACTTATTAATCAGTGAAAAATCTTCATCACCAACTGAAGCAGAAAATAACACAAGCATTTGAATATGACTACTGACAGATGAATTCTGTCATGTCAAAATGGCACCCCTGGTATGAGGAAATCTACAAAATTACAAACATGTTGACTTTTAACCTTTGAGCGTTACATATTGACAGAAAAAAAAAGTGCCCCATTTGCGTCCCAACAAGCTCCGGTATTGTTGTGAATGAATTTTCCCTTATGAAAACAAGTTCCGAGGCCTGTTTTTCTCTCAATATACTTGCCAAACAAGAAAGAAATAATATTCGTCAGTTTCAGGAACCAACGAGGTTATCCTGTATTTGTAGATGGATAGAATAACAGAAGAATTTCAAGGAAACAGTAGAGATATTTTTTTTTATATGTAAAGAAAACATGGAGGGCGTTGACATTTCTTCATGGTTAAGACATCTGTACTCACCTGGCATGCTCTGAGATGACTCCACTTTTGATGAGTTCATCCAGGAGAACCTCTCGTTCATCCTCCAACAAACGAACCATCTGCTGCAACTGTTGCTGCTGCTCCTGAGCCACTTGTAACGCATTTTTCACAGATGCAAATTCAGACTACAAGAAGAAAAGAAATAATTCAGACTAGAAAGTATTAAGAAAACTAGATATATTTATCATTACTAATAGTAAATATAATAACTTCATTCACGATCCAGTCAGTGATGCCAAACCGTGGGGAAAATCCTATATTGTGGGATTTCCTGACAACGATTTCTCGAAATGGGATAAAGGGAATTTTCATAAAAGTTGGCAGGATTTACAGGATTTTTCATACATTTATTCCACTGACGCCAACAAAATTGTCCATGGGCAAGTAGTAGACAAATGAGCCTCCAATAAACTTGAAATTCATACTAACTGTCAAATTTTGTTACTATAAAATGTATGCTAAAGTGAGGACTTCTGAGTCTCAAAAACCAAATGCAGAGGAACGTTAATTATATTCCGATATTAAAAAATAGAAATGAAAGGGGAAAAAAGAATTAACGGAAGAAAATAAAATGATAAACGCCAAACTTCCAAATCGTTCTATACGAAATGGCTGAAGAACGAAGTTTAAGTAGTCTTATTACGTTCAATAGAAAATTATGGCGCAAAAGCATGGATTGAAATACTAAATTCACAACAAAATGTACTTATTTTTATCAGCATTTTCAATTGTCTCTTTCAATTAAGGAAAATACTTGTATCAAAGCTATTTGATAAACGAAGACGATTGGAATTTTTGCATAATTCACTCATATATAGAAGAAAATTACTGGTATACACTAATTTCACTATTCATGTTTTCTAAGTTAAGAAAATTGTTATTAGTTTAGCGTGGGAAATACAAGAGCAAAATGGGAATTTCTGCCTCTCGAGATGGTATTGCAACGTGCAACGTTTCAGATTGGCATCACTAGATCTAGTCTCTCTTACTAAAGTTCATTCAACGAACCTTCTGATCCTGAAGTAAGCATTGCAGAATGGTATTACTCCGCCAGTCATCAAATGACTGGCTATCAATCAACGATTCTTTCGAGAAGCACGTGCTTGTACCCTGTCGGTGTTTTACATATTCCTTGAAGGCACCCATATTGTAAACTGTGATTCGCGGTTAAGGTGGGTCAGAGCCACTTTCTGCACATGCGTATTGTTTTTTTTATTGCATTAATTCAATTTAGTTCTTAAATACAGTGTTGTTTCTGTTGTTTAATTGTAAAGAAATTGTATTTCTGAAAATGACTCTTATAAGCAACAAAAACATTGAAAAACTGCTTACTTCACAATGGACTATTTTCTTCTGCCGCATGGATGTTTCAAGGCTCTTTAACCAATAAAATGAAACAATCACCACGTGTATTTGTTTACATGAGGTACTGAACGTGCCTTGAATAAACTTTAGCTTAAAACGTACAACAAATTGCTTCTTTTTTGTTTGTTTGTTTGTTTGTTTTACCATCTACATAATAAAAATACTAGGTCTACATTAATTGCAATTTTGAAGCGAAGCAATCGACCGACTTTTATTGATTATTCATAGAATGTTTTTAGTGCGTCAGCTGTTTTCGTGAACGAACACAACATAAAAATAGTTGAATTTGGCATATCAGCGAAAAGTATAATGGTTTTGAAAAATTGTGTTCGCAGAACAAAACGAAAAGGGCTTCGCCCTATTTCTAATGCTGAAAATTCTACTTTTCCATTGCCTGCAATGACAATTCGCGCGCCAAATGCTTTTTCAATGTTAAATATATGGGCATCCCGTTTTTCAGTGATATTCCTCAATGGTAAGTCCAATCTGGACATGTGACCCTTACGATACTCAGCACGCTCTCTCGAATCACCATATCAAATTTTGTTCAGAACGGTTTAGGCATCTCCAAGAGGTATGCGGATAAAGGAACGCCTAAGTTGAGTAGAGGGAAGCTTCGCTCCAATTCCACCGGGTCACGAGATGGACAGTACGAGAAAGCGATAAAAGACAAACAAGATAGGCGTGTTCGGAATGTGGTAAGAAAAGGATGCAGAATACTACTGAAATGGAACGGAAAATTCATATTGAAGTATATTGGATTAAGTGCAAGATAGAAGAAAAATATCGGGAAAAAAATAAAGAAAGAGAAACTGGTTAAAAAAATATATTATTTGAGACTAAATTTCTTTTTTTAATTATCTTCATGAAAAGTAGAGTAAAAGAAAGAAGAAAGATGAATAATATGATTTGCCATTGGGAGAAGAACATGTACGGATGTGAATACGCATTATTGTTTGCGATGTATAAATAATATAATTATGATAAGAGAAGAGCTAATGCAACGGAGGAATTAATGAAATCAAAAGTTTCAACAAGCGCTCTGTAGAAGTAGTAGAGTAATGTCCAATGGTGCAAATATTTTAGTGAGTGCCAATAATAGCGCTTAAAAATTTAATGGTTCGATTTTTGTTTTACAAAATTAATACTTACAATTTAAGCATAAATCAAACCGTCAGTTAACCGTTCTCGCTAGTCTAGTGGGTAACGCGTGTGCTTTTGGTGTGTGTAGTTCTGTATTCAATTCCACTGGGAAAGCATTTTTAAAAAAAATAAATAAACGCATTGCGGTAGTTCGAATTTTTTCTTAAATTGTTAGGTCAACATCTCATGTCTCAAAAAGAGATGCTAAACCTCAATAATCAAATTTAAATTTTGTTTCAGGGTTAACGTAATGTTTTATATAGAAGTATAAGACGAATGTGTCCAATTTCATGAATCATATTAACGGAATTTAAAAGTTAAAAGAAGAAAGAAAAATAGATTCTGTGAATTATAACGGAAGACGAAAAACTATTATTACTATGGTACCAAAAATGGAAATTCTGACAATATATAACGAAATACTTTGGATAGTTTAATAATTACCTGTACCTTGGGCAGAAAATGCTCATACATGTGCACTATACTTAATAGAATGTTAATTTAATAATAACAAAAGAAGAATGTTTTTAATATATGTAAAAAAATATATTATGGGATAGTGTTATGTAGTTGGTTGCTATGTAGTTGTTTATGGATACCTAATCATCATGTCTGTGTGCAGGACAGTTTGAATGAAAATATATTAAAAGTGTATCAACTAATAAACCATTTAGTACCGTTCATCGACTTTATAATTCTTATAGAAAAGGTGAGAATAATAATATGTATAATTATTAAAGATATTTTTACATACAAACTATTACTACCACTCGAGATTCATATATCACCGATCGAACCAGGTTGACGACTACCCTTGGTGAGTCGTTATAAATAAAACTACATTGGATTTTTTCAACAGAATATTACTTCTTTGTAGAAATTTGTAGAAAGATATTCTTTGAACTCGGGTGTGATGCAGTGCAGATCTAGTGCTTCTATGTTTATTTCTTTCGTCCAAGGTTATACAGGAGATTATCACTAATACGGCAGACAGGGCAGGATGAGCTGCATTACAGGAAGTTTGAAAAATAAATGAACTATTTTGCACATTTTTTCTAAAGTACGAAAAGTATTTTTCACTAAACAACGACAAATAAAGCGAGGAAATGGCCAGCCAGAAAACGTTGCATTACTAGACAGTCCGGATTAGAGAGAGAGAGAGAATTGTTTTCTTAACTACAAGTTTCAATATTAAAGAAAGGAAAAACGCAATATGTAAAACCTTCGGGAATTGAATGATGATCAGACAACCAAAATAACATAATGATAAGTTGGGTTGCATAATATGCAGGCAAATAAGAACAATGCACACCCGAAAGCCAAACAAGATACCCAGTCTCGGATCGAATCCTGGAGTCACAATACTGTATATTACAAGATCACTTCCATAATTGTAGAATATATTATTACAAAATTGATACTTAAATAAAGAAAGCATAAAAAGCCAAGGTTCCAAAATTTTCCGAGAAAAATTTTCATTCTTAAAACTAAGGTTTGGGGATCTTGAAAAGGGTTGCAGCTGAAAATAATATCTCTGATATTTTTAAATTTATTAGGAAAATTACATTAAATACACGAGATTATAAGGAAACCAAAGAATGAATCATTTCGCGTAATAATCCCTAAGGAAGTCGAAAATGGAATTATAAGGAAACCTTTAAAACTAAAACCATTATTTTTCCACTGCTCAGCGTTGGATTGACAAAATATTACTATGAAACCTTACATACCATAGTGTCTGTTGGTTTATCAAGAAAGGATGAAGGGACATCTAGCTGTTCCAAGCCATTTTATCCCCAGTGTCTTCTTTCAAATGGTTGAGGTTCGCTTCAACAAGACACCCTGATAAAGAATTGCAATATTCCTTCCATGTTCGTGATGTAGTAGCTCTTCCTTCTTTCAAATTATAAACAGATTCTACGATTTTCTTATTTTATTTTGTACTTAGTGAAGTTTTTATTACGATGGAATTTTTCTTTTTAAAATTCATTTACTAAGGGAGGAATACCAAGTGCAACCATATATAGATACACGGGTGTAAAAGCATGATTTTGGTATTTGGAAAACTTTTATTCCACAAATTATTGACCTGTCATTAATTTGCACCAATTCAGTGATGACACAGAGGACAGTTGAGGATGCTTACCTTTGACTGTCGGTCGTAACAGTACGAAATTTGATACCTGAAGACTTTTGTTTCATATATTGATTATTCATTTATATGAATTTAACGGATAACGAAGGGCTGGGAGCTCAGAATACTGATTGCAGTGAAACGCAGACGAATTAGGTAGTAAACAAATAAATACGATGTTTTTAAAAAATCTAAAATCTGTTTCATATTAAAAACAATATTTCGAATATAATCATATCTATTACACATTTTACATTTATTATTTTCGAGAAACAATAAAGAAAAAGGTATGGTAATCATGATTTTAAAAAAATCGAATTCATGATTTTAATATATCTACAGTTTTATGACCCCTAGATACCGAAAAGTAGTTTATCGATGCTTGTTTGTCTGTTCGTTCGTTCTTCCATATTTTATGTACAGTCACTCTAGGCCATACAGTTCAACGTATATTGATCAAACTTCAGGTTTCTAAAGATTTTGTAGATGGTTTTCTTTCTTTTTAATTTTTTCTACCCTCAAAAATAAGGATAGTTTACTGGAGTGTAAAAATGAAAAAAATAATTTTCTCAAAAACCGTTCTACAGATTTTATAGAAATTTCATAAATAATCATTTCATTAACAACTCTATAATATACTACCATATGCTCCCGCGTGTTACATGGACAATATTCTTCATTCGTTCCTCTCCTTGCGGCTACTATTTTTTTTAATCCACGTCTTACAGAGTGCACTTCGAAAAATCCCGTATCACCTACAACTTAAAAAAAAAAAAATGAAATGAAATCTTTAAGTTTTATATCTCACGGTTATGCCGGTTAGGCTAAAGGAGAAAGGTGGTGATGAGAAATGAATGAAATGGTGGAATGAAGAAAGTGGGAGGAAACAGGAGAACCCCGAGAAAACCCACAAGCATGGTGTTTGTCCACCACAAAGTACACACGGCGCGAGCTGGGATTGAATCAGGGACCCCAAGCACCGGAGGTGAACTCTCTACCACTGAGCCACCGCCCCCCCCCCAAATCTACAACTTAAAATGTAAAGAAAACATTTGCACAGAATTTTAAGGATCTGTGCGTAACAGTTTCGGAGATCTGGCTAACGGAAATAAATCATTCACACCCCTTTGTACACCTTTGAGGCCGCATTTAAAAAAAATCACTTATCTATAGGCTAAAGTGCACGGAAAACATTTATGTAAAACTTCAAGTTTCTACTTAATAGTCTCCGAGATCTAGCGAATGGTAAAAAATAATTCGAGCTCTCCTACTTCCTTTCAGGAGCCTCATTTTGCAAACTACTGTTTTATAAGCAGCTTAAAGTGCAAGAAAACAAAAATTCAAAGATTCTAAAACTTAATAATTTCGGAGATCTGGCTCACGGCAATAAATCATTCGAACTCCCGTTTATTCCTTAGGGGCTACATGTTAAGAAATCCCATCTTACCTACACGCCTAATGTCCAAGGAGAACACTTATACAAAATTTCAAGGTTATCAGTATTTTTTTCTGGAGAATTCCACAAGGGGTAGTCACGGCTGGATAAACCCAACTGGAGGCCCGGGGCTAGAAAAAAAATTTGTGGCCCCTGCTGACTTCAAATAATACATTTCTGTGAAAGCACAGCAGGAACGTTAAGGGAATATGTTTTATATTTTTGGTCATATAATGATTCTATCTTCATGATTCTTTACACATAGCCAGTTCAGATTTTGATCAGAGTGGAGGTCCCTGTCCACCTTAAGGCCAGGGGCTATAGCCTCCCCAAGCGCCCCTTAATCCGGCCCTGGGGATAGTCTTCTCTTGAGGCTGACTTTTCTTCGGACTATACCCCTAAGTTTTCTCAAAATTCTTATTACATGTTTATATTTCATAAATATTTTAGGAGTAACTGTACCATAACATGTTTCCATTTAAGAAATGAGAACGAGAAGTTTAGTGTGATGATCTTTATTTTCAACAACGTGGTCAACAGAATATATAAATTAAAAATAAATAAGGTAGGACACAAAAATATGGTAGTGTATCTTGTGCATCAGTTTATATAATGATATGTGGAAACGTATTTGAGTTTCTTTAGAAATTTAGAAGTTCATACCAGTATAAAAATTTTAAACTAAACGAAAGAACATTTTTTATGTGCAAATCAGAAAGCAGAGTACACTCACTGGCAGACGTAGGTGGCAACGACCTTGGGTGCTTCCGTGTTTTCCGGGCTTTTTAAAAAAGAAGTCACCAAAGCGAACCAACCTGTTCGTTCATGTAGCGTGTGTGTGAATGGCTGTATGCGATTTTGTTTTGTTTTTTGTCACACTAAACATGAAACTTAATTACTGCTTTAGGATTTATCCCTTTAGCAGCCTAGCAAAAATTTGTTTCGTACAGTTGTTAATGGCGGAAACGCTGAAATTAACAACACCCATCTTCGCAATCAATGTCAAAAGGAAGAACTGGTTTAAGATGCCTTTTTGCAGATTGGAATTTGCTGTTAATAAATCGTTTGTAAACAACTTTTTTTTTTTTGTTTATATGTACTTTTCTTTATTCTTTCTTTTTAAATTTCCCCTTCTTTGTAGTCCTTAATTGATAATGGTATTAGCTTTTTTTTGGTTGACTGAAGGATGTTGTACGGCTTCTTTCAATTTTGTACTTAACAGTAAAATCTTTTTAAGGGAAGCACGGAAACTAAAACCTTATTTCCTCCTGAATAATGAACTTAATTTCTTTTGGCAAAAAGTTTAGAAGATGACGGCTACGACACTGGCAAAAGGAAGACAGAAAACATACAAATGACATCTTGCTTCTCAAACCTTCACGGCTGATAGTTCTCGGTATTTTGTATTTTTTACTTTCAAGTGACGATAGGAAAGAAGAAAGCATGATGTCCATGAAAATAAATAAATAAAATTGAGATGTCAATGGATTTACACATTTCATGGTGCCTATATACGAAAGATTTTCCAATGTCTGTTCCTATCTTATTCTTTTCTCTTTTTTTTTATGAGATTCTCTGGAAGAATTTTTCGAATTCTTTTTCTATCCCCCAAAATAAGGATACTATACTGAAGGCTGAAAATTTTAAAAAAAAAAAAAAAGTTCTCAAAACTGCTCTAACGATTGTAATTATTCTTCATAAATCAATATTTCAATTAACAATCCTATATAATACAGTATAAGCCGTTTCTATGGGAAAAATCCAGAAGAGAGAGTTTACTTTTGAGGCTAAGCTTTTTCGGACGATCTTCTCAAAAACCAAGTCACGCAATTTTGTTCATATTTCATAAATAAATATTAGATTAAGACACCTACAATATGGTATAAAGTATTCTGTTAAGTCATCACAAGTATTCTGCCTTTATTGGCAGGTCACTTGCTGCAACTCAGAAGCTTCCATGCTCCACGGTCTTCTGCTAATCTCTTTGTCTTCACGTATGATTTTTCTGTTCTGATATCGTCTATTAATTGTAGTTTTTTTTTTCTTCGCCCCTTGCCTCTTTCCTACCACAGTACTTTCTAGCACGCCCCTCATGATACAGTTTCTTCTTAGTCAATTTCCCAACCAGTTTCTCTTTCTATTCTTAATAAAATCTAAAATTATTCTTTTCTGCCCACCACTTCGAACACTCCCTCATTCGTTTTCCGCTCGACCCAGCTAATTCTCTTCATTCTTCTCCACACCCACATTTCGAAAGCTTTCAATAGAAGAAGCTGGCTACAAATTTTCTATTTTAAAAAATCGTAAATATCTTTTTGGTCCATCTTTTACTAACACTTAACTAGCTATTACTTGTTGCAGAGCAAGCATGCAAGCATTTCTACATTAGATTTCTCTTGACTTTAATGCTGGGAGCTCTTGTCATATGTTTAAAGCAAGACTTTTATTCGAGACTACTTGCAAATGGTAGGCTACTTGTTATGACTACAGTACTTTTAACTGGTAAATCTGGAAATCGGCAAATATAGAAATGCTTCGTGTATAGTTTCATTCGGCTCTTCTTTTGCTGCAATAGTTCGACAGAATTTTACAACGAATAGAATACTGATGCAAGCCAAGCAATAGATCGTACCGAACTGGCCCAAAAATCCACATACACAATGTTATACAATAACTGAAATAGATGGGAAAATTGTATTTTAAATATTGGTTACCGTTAGTTCTTCAAAAAGTATTCAAACTTGCGTAATACTTATTTTAATAATAGGGTTCACAAAGAAAGGACCCAGATTGCCAGATTTTTGAAAACATCAGAATATTTAAATACCTTTTGGCAAAGGTCTGATTTCTGACACTACAAAATATGATACGAAGTCGGATTGAATTATTTTAATTGTCGGACAAATATTAATTGACGTATACACACGACTAACTTATATGTAACAAAACCACAACTGCTTCATTTTTTTCAAGTCCTTGTCGTAATCCTCAACCTATCTTTCCACTAAAACTTTTTAATTACCAATGTTGTATATTTCTTGTCGAGTAGAAAATGGAGAAAACCTGTTCTATACAAGGAGTATTGACTTAGTGAGCTCACGTAGCAATATAAGATAAACAGGATAAGATCCACCTTCAGGAAAAACATTCAGAAGAAGACAATACGTGGACAATTACGTGAATATTTACTAAGTCCTGACCCCCCCCCCCCAAAAAAAAAATCTGCGCGCACAGATAGTTGAAGTTTGAAAAAATGACAATGTTTGAGAACATTCATGATTTTCTTTTTTGCTAGTTTTATTGAAAAGTTATATACAACAGACAAAAAAATCAAATTCTCTAAGTTTGTATATATCTTTGTCTTTTTACAAGCATTCAAATACCACCACCGAAACTTTCCGCCAAGCAAATAAGTGGAAATAACACATAAGCTATCTTAATACTTTATGAAACTGTCTCGTAGCAGTTACATGCTTATTTACGCAGTTTTTTTTATGTAGTAGGAACACTCGTAAGAAGACAATATTTCCTTTGATTCTATCGTATCCTGTTTCCACTGCACCCCTAGCAATTTATATTCCACAAGAGGCGTGCGTGCAAAGTGTAAGCTATGTACAATTCATACTCAACGTGCAAGATAACATCTCTCTCACGCTAGACATGAAAATGTTTGCAGTATATGTATTTTTTCTTTTATATGTCTGGTTTCCTTGACCAAGACCGATAATGTCTCATGAATATAATTTCCTGAGGTAATTTTAAAGGATTAACGACAGTTTGCCATTCTCGACATAGCCTCACTCGTTATTTATTTTATTATTATTATTATTATTATTATTATTATTATTATTACCATTATTATTATTATTATTATTATTATTCGTTTAAATGCTTTATTGTAGTTTATATTTTGCTACATTTTTATGTTCAACAAATGCACATACTGACCTTGAGCAAAATATTATTATTATTATTATTATTATATTTGCTCTTTATGGTGGTAAGCAATGGTGCGATGATATCGGCACTTTTTTAAAATTTGGATCGTAAAGAAAATATTAATGAGTATCACGAAAAAATCTATCCTATGCTACTTTTAATAAATGCAAAGATCCTAAATACATATTTACAACACATTATATAAAATACTTTACTCTTTATCAGGTATGTAAATAGGATACAAGCTTCTTTATGTTTAGTAAAATGGCGATTATTATTATATTGTAATATGCTTAGGGTCATTATTATGAAAGGCCATATTCGAAAGAAGTACACACAAATATGCTATATGAAAGAAAGAACACAGGTACACATTGTAAATTATTAACCTTGTGTTTGACCGAGAACTGGGTTACTTTTAAGTTCGGAACGGTTAACTTATTGCAACAATATAACTTCATCTGGTCCAAGCAACAACCCACGGTTCTTCTTAATTTCTAGTCTTAGGTTGCCTGAAAAATAAGTTTAAAATATATCGTTGTAGACTTGCATATTGTCTCAAGTTATTATGATAAAGACTTCCAGAGTCAAGAATTTCGGATCAGAAGCAAATGATCCATTTTAATCGTTTTAAGATTTTACATAGTAAATTTAATTCGTAATTATTGGATATTTACATTAGGCAAACAGTGCGTTATAAAATTGATACATACTGAAATTAAGAAGAAAATGATTGTTGTGGAAATAATATGTGTGATTGCAGTCATAATCAAGTATTCATTACAAGGATGTTATAAATAGAGGATCTGAAAATATGTATCTTCATCCTATTAAATCAGCGAAGCCAAAAAGCAACCGAGCATCGGCACGTCTGATTGGCTACTTTCGTTTCCGCCATAATTGTTGGATCAAAACATTGCGATCCTATTGGGCGGAATGGGCAGAGTAGGGGTGGCGAAACTGTGACGTATGGCTTCAAGATTTCGTTGTAAGGGCAGATCCTCTATTTTATAAGATCCTTGGCTCATTAGGAAATTAGAGAATTGTTTGTTAATATTATAAAAAATTGCAAGATTCTTAGTATACTTATAAGTAGTACTATCTTGAACGAGATCTTAATTAAATATTTGTTTCTATTAATTAAAAATGACGTATAAATTAAATTAGGAATAGGCACTTATTGAAATAGTTGTAAACTTGCCCTAACAGTAATCAATCAACCACAAATCAGATTCAAATAATTAAACCATCCTCGTCGTGAAACGTCGACCAAATTATAAATAATCCTTACTTTTGTCATATTCTCAGTTTGTGGAGCTAATTGTAGTCCAGAATGAAGTTCATCTCACACGTTATTACAAATCTTAATAAAAAAAAAAAAAAAAATCTTAAGCTTTCAAAAAGACACCTAAAAGCTATGCATGTATCTCAAATAGAACATGGTCTCTATAGAATTGGTTTAACTTATTAAATGCTTACATCCAGCGGGGGAAATCTGTCTTCAACATTGGGGGGGGGGGGTTAAAACCGCTCCCATATATTATATATATTATATATATATATATATATATATATATATATATATATATATATATATATATATATATATATATATATATATATATATATATATATATATATATATATATATATATATATATATATATATATTTATTTTTAAGCGATGTTCAAAATATAAGTATTTATGAAGTTGAAAAACAACGCTGTGGATTATCTGGGCAGCAGAATTGTCTTCAACATTGGGAGGTGGGCAGATTTGACACTGTGCGGAAGGGGGAGATGAGGCTCATATTACGGTAGATGAATCTGATTTCTGAGGTGAACTTGTTGTATATTATATATTAGGCGATGTAGATGAAGTGGTAGTTGGGCACAAATCATCACATTTCTCCCGAAAATCCACATTTTAAAACGGATTATTGGGAGGACAGTCTTCCCAGTTCCAAGATTGAGGGGGATGTGTCCCCCTCATCCTCCCGGGATTTGCGCCAATGCTTACATCATTTTGTACTAAAGTTTAATACTGAATTTTACTGCATATTATTGCTGATACTCCTAGTGTTCTTTACCTTTTTTTTTTTTTTTTTTCACTCATCATCACAAAGTGCACCAAATGATTTGTGGAGCCCTGAGTGGATGTAACCAATAGAATCTTGTACAGAAAATAGTGTACAGTAAGAAGAGCGAGTCAGACAATGATGTAGTATGTCGCCACAACTATTTAACATTTACAGTGAATATTTAATGAAGGTAGCATTAATGGGAATTGATGATTTCAAGATTGGAGAGTAGATCATTAACAAGATCAGCTATGCAGATAATACGGTTATTTGTAGCTAGAACCGAAGACGGACTACAGGAGATGATTGACAAAATAGTTGACACTGGGAAATTAGATTGAATGAAAATCAATATAGAAAAATTGAAAATCATGAGAATATGCTGTGGAAACGCGCCCTTACAGGTCAAAGAGAACTTGAAAAGGTCGACAATTTCAAATATCTGGGACGTATTTTGACGAAAGACGCGTACCGCACCAGTGAGATCAGGTCGTGAATTGCTATAACCAAAGAAGCATTCAACAAGAATAGGGCCCTCTTAATTAGCAGCCTAACATTGGATTAAGGAAGAAATTGGTCATTACCAATATCTCAATGTATATTGGGGTACCGTACTTTCACGCAGGGCCCCAAAGGTCTATTGGATATATATGAAGAAGTCTATTGGATTGTATGGTTCAGAGACTTAAACTTTACGGGGGTTAAAGAAGAAATATTTACAGAGACTCGAACAGTGGTGTTGGAAGAAGATGGAGAAGATGAAATGGACAGAGAGAGCAACAAACAAAGATATTTTAAAACGGATAGGAGCGAAGAGGACACTTCTAGGACATCCTTCGGGGCCAATTAGATTGGACACATTTTGCGAAGAACTTGTATTTTTCATAACGCCATAAGGAAAGATGAAAGAAAAACGACGAACAGGAAGAAGAACACAACTGATAGATGATTTGAACAGAAGAAAATATTGGAACTTAAAAGAGGAAGGTGAAGATCGAAAAACGTGGAAGAAACATTTCAGGCCTAAATCTATTTAAAAAAAAAAAAAACTCATTAGTCCCAGGACCTGCCGAAAGGCAGAATATTTAATAATAATAATAATAATAATAATAATAATAATAATAATAATAATAATAATAATAATAATAATAATAATAAGAAGAAGAAGAAGAAGAAGAAGAAGAACGTCATATAATGCTTTCTTTTCCAGCATGCTTTCTTTACTTACAATTTTCGTATTCTTTGTCCTAGTACAAAGCAGCATTTGACTCATGGAAAATGCTACAAAACACTACTATTGCTAATAATATTTTGTCTCATACGAGGACATACAGTAGATGTAAATATTTATTACAACAATAATATATTTCTTTGTTCATAATAGAGTTCATATATGCCTTAAAACTTCACTGTTCATTCCTATGTTTTACTTCCCAGGAGGCTGGAAAAGCTTGTATATATTATTATTATTATTATTATTATTATTATTATTATTATTATTATTATTATTATTATTATATTATAATCCTTGCCTTGTTTAGCAAGGTTATTTTCAAGTTTTATGATGACATTATGTTTGTTTTAAAACGTCATAGTTATTTGTGCTTCCATACAGCATCCTTTTATTTACAATTCTCATGCTCTTAATAATAAAAGACAACTCTTTTATATTTGCTGTTGTAAGTCTTCATAAAAGTGACTAAACCAAGTTGAAGGTTTCGTAAGATTTATCTTTCAGAACGTAAATACAAATAGCTTACTATTGACTTTTCTTCTTAACCAACTCGACATTGATATTATAAAACAAACACTAGATTCAATGGCTAGAAGACGAGTAGAAGGTAGTGTTTTCAACACTGCTGCTAACATTCATAACGAAAACGCTTTATTGAATATGTTACCTAAACTCATCTTCTTCGACTTTGTCGCTTAACTTTACTCGTATAATTTTTCGTTCGTTAATCGAATAGTGTTGCTTGCTCTCTCTCTCTCTCACTCTTATATATATATATATATATATATATATATATATATATATATATATATATATATATATATATATATATATATATATATATATATATATATATATATATATATATATATATATATATATATATATATTACTAACGGAAGTGCCAGTTCTTCGCACGGAAAACATAAGGTTTAATGATATAAAACCAAAAATTTGAATAATTGTAGAAATTGTCACTTTTAGAAGCGGGATCTTCGAAAGCGCTGCAACAAGTGTCTGCTTATTACATGATTTTCTTTAACTCTCAATAGTTCAACCGTGTTCTCAAACCTTGCAACCTTAATTTAAATTGTTTAACTTACAATGGTTCAACCGCATCTTCAAATCTTGCAGCCTTAATTTAACTCATTTTCCGACGTCATACAATGATTAAATTTCACACAGTGACATAAATCGAGTGACGATACAATATTCGAGTCCTATTCCGTTATGCAACCAAAATTGCTCTACAGGTGACTTCTACAGGATAACATCCAGGGATATTAGTAAATTATGGCTACGTCTCAGATTGTGAAAATATGATATAATCTTTTATTATTGTATGAGAGAGAGAGATTAAGGGTTCCTCAATTTTTAGGTCCTACAAGATGTTTTAATCATATTCTATCAGCTTATCCAAAGGGACGAAGATCTAACAGCCTAAATAGACTTATCTTAAATCTAGTTTGCTTGTTTTACCACATTCTAATAAATAATGGTTATAGTCATTATGTTACTATGAAACTATTTCCTATAAATTTGCTTTCGTAATTTGTGGTATTTTGATCGACACCCTTAATCAGTATTAAAGCTATGAAGTACCTACAGTATTAAAGTGAAATCCGACACGCTATAAGTTAGTAGGTTCATTTGGAGCTTAAGAGTTCCGTTGACCATCGACGCCATGTGAGATGTGGACATACAGCACTTACTACCAACATGGTTTGAACCGGAAGCAATGTGATCATGAGTCAACGAGACATCTAGAAGACAAACTCTCGTATTTCTCTTGCAGTTTCATGACTAAAGTACAATAGTGTCATTTCAAATTTTGTCAGAGGGGAGGAGGAGGTGAGGGATAAGATTGTCCACAGACGTAAGAATTTAACTTTTTTAAATTAGTACATCAGTATGCATTTCTCTCTCTCTCTCTCTCTTTTTTTTTTAATTATGTGTATCTCAAACTTAAGAGAGTGTAACTGCCCTTTTCTTCCCTAATTGACTCTCCACCCACCCTCTTTTCATAGGGGAATACACGGAAAGAAGCTTTGTAGTAGTGGTACCGAAGAATTGAATTTACACGAACAAGAAAATAAATAAATCAATCTATCAAAGCAACATACTCCTCAGAAGAGTTGTACAAACTGATTATTTCATTCTTGAATTGGACATTAATACAGCATTCACTTGATACGTCAAGTAAGAAAACGTGATGGTCAACGTTAATTTCTATGGGCTTGGTCAACCAGCCTTTTCTTTTACCTCAATAGTGCAATACTTTTAAAGAAAACGGGAATAAACGTCCTGAAAATTTTCCATTTAACGGGAGGAGGAGTGAAATCAATTCATCAATAATGGAATGACACGGATACCCTAGCAATAGAACAGTAAAATGATTGATACGACTTCAAAATAGTACTCTACTGTTTGTATGATTCTCGTTGGTTATGATTTCAAAATCATAAGTGAAAAAACAGTGCCGGTATATTTCCAACTACCAAGATAATCATATTTAGATAGCAGCACAATCCTCCTTATTTGTTCAATACTTTTCTTCTTACAAAAGCCATAATGCATTTAAGGAAGTTAGTAATTTTCAAATTCTATTTGCGAAATGAATATCAGTATAAAACTTTTGTCGCTACACATGACTGTTTTAGACTTCCAAACTATGCTATGCTTAAATGTCAGAAGTCTTATAGAACGCCTTTGTCCGTCCGTCTGTCTGTCTGTCTGTCTGTCGACGAGTATCAAAGCAAAAACGTTAAGAAATATCGAGACGAAGTTTCTTGCAATCGATTTAGCGTCCCGAGAATAGGTCCCACCTCCTCCGTTGACTCTCTATTCAAACTGGCAGTGGTTAAAATTAGTCATTTCTCGTTTCAATGTTTATAACCACAGAACGACACCGGTAAGATAGCAAGAAGCGTTTTTTTTTTTTTTTTTTTTAACGATTCAGTTTTTCAAGGCAACGTACACTCATGTCCAAAATGATTGTCGCATATCTATAACTGTCTTCTTGTAAGAATATAATTTGATAATGATTTTGCAAGGTACTTTTAATGCTGATACTATGTGTATAATCGGGATATGTATATTTGTGGTAAATTTCATAGGAAATAAATATGAAAATTAGAATGAGTAAAACAAAATATTGCTAAATGGACAAGAAAGTTTTATTTTCGTTTTATTGTTCTTATTTACTGCTCCTTTGACACGAAATTTGCCACATATGTGTCTTTGCCGATTATACAGATACTAACATTATAAGAAATGCAGGGCGAATTTGTTATCAAATTATATTCCTACAACAACATATTTATAAACATGCGACAATAATTTTGGACATGAGTGTACCATGATTATCCCGAATACTATCAAAGTTAGAAGTGGTTGAAATTTAATATTACTTCGGGGTTTCAATATTGGTTATCACTGAGGAAAAATGGTAAGAGATATCGAAATGCGGTTTTCTGTTAATTATTTCAGCGTCCCAGAAATATGTTCCACATTCTCCATTAACCCTCTATTCAATCTGGAAGTGATTCAAAATAAAGATTTCCTGTTTTAAGATTTATCGCCATAGAACAAAGATGGTAATAGAAAGCCAGTTCAGGGTGCCATGAGAATATACCATCACAACTTGCAACACTTTACTGAAAGCGGAAGGGGTTGAAATTTTCTATTATTTCCGGTTTCAATATTGATTTCCGTAGAGCAAAAACCGTCAGATATATCGAAACGCAGTCTATTTTACAATCGATTTAGGTTCCCAAGAATAAGTTACATCTCATCCCTTAATCCTCTATTGAATACGGAAGTGGTTAAAATTAATCATTTCTGATTTCAACAATTATTGCTAAAGAACAAATACAGTAATAGACAACGACAGGCTTTTCTTTCTTTCTTTCTTTTTTCTTTTTTCTTTTTCTTTTTTTTTGCAATCGATTCAAGGTTTTAGAAGTATACGCCATCACAATCCACCACACACATTACCTAAACCGGAAGTGGTTAACATTTACTACTATTTCTGGTTTCAATACTGATTTCTGTAGAGCAAAAGCGGTAAGAGAGATCGAGATACTGTAGTTTACAATCGATTCAGCTTCCCAGAGGTATAGGTTTTATCTCCTTCCTTAACCATCTACTGAGTTTGGAATTGGTTCAAATTAACAATTTCCAGTTTCAACCCTTATCTCCATAGAACAAAAATAGTTAGGAACAGCGAGGAATGGCTTTTTGATATGTATTCAGCGTTAGAGGAACAGGTTCTACTTTATCTTAATAATCCATTGCAACCAGTAATTATAGACGTACTACTTGAAGCCTACTATAGTTTCACTGTGTAAAACGAAACTCATTTATTTGATCTATGGGAATTAATCTACAGTCAGAAGTTGGAGCAGATTTTTTACTGTTTCCGGTTTTAGTACAAAAATAAAGATGGAGACAGAACATATTCTTGCAAAGTTTTATATATTAAAAAGCTTCTCGCTATCTATTACCGTTTATATTCTATGGTGATCTGTGATGAAAGCAGAAAAGATCGAGTTCTACAATTCATTATCCAAAAGTACTCACCTTAAATGATAAAATAAGTCTAAGGATTTCGGCTATTTGCTCTTGTTCCTCTGCACGATTAGCCTCAACACGTTCCCTAAGGGACTGGTCCTCCGATTGTACTGACCCCAACTGTTCCAGGGCAGCTGTGAAGGCATCTTTCATATCAGTCACGGCATCTTGAAGCTAAAAAAAAAACAAACAAGATATAAACTCTCAATAAGAGAGCAATAATTCATAGACAATCAAGATATCCTTTATGTTATAACACTCGTCTATTTTAGCTATATGGATAAAATGCAGTTTGTAACAAAGCATGTATAGGTAGTAGTTTCCTGCAATTCAATATTACACTGGAAAGACCAATTGGATAATATGTATTAAATCTATAGTAAATGCACTGACTCATTGATTAACTTAATAACTGAATATCGCTGTGTGAATTTTGGAGAACTGGCCGAAATTAGTAGGCACAGAACCCTGAAATATTTTGTACATGTTCTTCTTGCATTTTAGGCTGGATATAAGACGAACTGTTTCGAAATGTGGCCTCAAAGTGGGATAGGTATTGGTGAGCTTGAATTATTTTTGTCGTTATCTAGTTAAGTGATTATTTCAGGGGGTGTCCTGGGGGTTGATCCCCAAAGCATACTTCCAATAGTTTTCAACTTGTGTTTTTAGTATTTTCGCAGTACTACTTACACCCTCTATGTACAGAAATTTTCTCCAGGGGATATTTTCTGAAATCACTGTTCTAGATCATTGAAAATATTAAGCATAGAACCTTAAAATTTCAATATTGAAATTGGGCTATTCCCCTATTATTTCTGGTATTAATCGAAGCACAAAAACAGAAAGAACACATTCTTGAAATCGTCTCCCCTAACCTACACGGCATAATCGTGGGACGTAAAACTGAAAAAATCCATTACATTTTGGAATAAATCCATTGTTTCTGGATGCGAGAAAATGATTGCAACTGTCCTGACATTGCGAAGTTGTTAAAAAAAAGCAACTTAGTGAGCAACTGAGATCGGATTTGAAACTGAATAAATTACATCCAAATATGCACTGAAAACTTAGAAAATATTCACCATAAACAACGTACTATGGACTTAAGAAATAGCTTATTTATTTCCGATTAACTTGTTTACTGCGTGCAGAATGAATTTTTAAACTACACTACTTGGAGTTGTTCAAAGTTTTCCGGTATTAAAACTTTGTCTATCGATTATTACAATAAGATTATGCGCATAAAATGATTTTCCAACGTGACGTGATTGGATGATATTTGTTCAATGACAAGAAAGTTTGGAACATTCGTCTGTCAATGATTTTCTGACTCCACACATGTACTGGTTGATTGACTCAATCTTTTCTAATCCTGGATTTGAGCTAAGCACCTTATCCAACTTCTCTCTCAACGTTTTCTTCAGTTTCGCCTGGGACAGAAATTAAGAAAGTTCCTTCCTTTACGAGTTCGAATGGCTCGCATTTTCTGTGCTCGTAGAAGGAGGCACCTTGAGTTTTCAGACGCCGCTTAATTGTTTTAACAATTGCCGAAAAAACGCAATACATAAATTAAATTTATATCTTAATGGTACATAAGAATATTCCCATTAGTCAGTGGATGGGGAAAAATTCTTAATATGTGCCCAATTCACACAAAACTACCGATTCGGGGCACTAAGAATATTAAAATAATTCGTAACTTCAAAAATGGGAACATAATAGAATATGAAAACCTTCAAAACACGCATTTGCATATATGTTACAATATCTGAACCCTACTTATTAGTTTATTTTTATTTTTTTAAAGTGATTTGCTGTGAAATTGACATACAGTGTTATCAACTAGTTTGTTCTTGTTAGAAATTTGCATTTATAAGGGGATATTAGTAGTGTTGCCACGAGACGAGACGGGACGTCTCGTGATATGTCTCGTCTTGTCTCGTGTCTCGAAAATGAAAACGCTGGCGGGAATGGCCAAGATTTAAATTGCCAGTGGTCATATAGATTGCAAAAGGAAAATCCCCTTTGTGAGAAAACATGTTGAAAAGCCTTCATAGAAGGCGGGCGGACGACAAAGAAAGCAAAGATATTATCGACAAACCCTTCAAATTGTTTGCTTTCAGCAAATTTATGATACTAATAATAACACTTTAGGTAAAGAAGTTTTACAGGGGGACCTTCATTTTGTTACGCGGAAATGTTTGATCTGACCAGAGTGCGAAATTGCCCTCTGCTTCCATGTTCAGAGGAAGGGAATACTTCCCTTTCCTAGTGAATAATATTCATTAGGACCTGAATTATCTTCAGAAATTGTTTCTTACAGGCGCATAAAACCTCTCGAACTTGATAAGTGTAAAGAACATTTGGTATAATATTCATGGAACTCCGTTGAAAGCAGAAAATATCATGAGAATGATCAAAATTCGAACATTGAAGAACATAATTAACAGAAATGAAATAGGATACCCAAACCATATTTTTAAACCTGCTATAAAATGTATATCCTATATTTTTACTAATTCCTTACTCCCATGAAAGTATCCTGGGGAGGATATTCTCTCCATTTTTTCAGACTGAAATCCTTTTATCCCGTACGATTCCCCCACCCCCTGACACAGTACGAAAAAACAAATGTTGTTAAAATCCATACACATGACCCTTCCGGGAACCCGGGGCCTTCAAGCCGATGGTCTATCGCCGCAGACCGCTAGGCTTGGTATGAAGATGTACGTTGCATGATTGAGAATAGATCCCGACAATATAAGGAACTTTAATCCAAAATTGCCACCCAAAAATCAACTTTTTTTTTTTAGACATTAGCTAATCTGGGTGTACTGTCATGAGTTTGTTACACAAACGGGGCAAGCACCACATAGTAGCACACACCCCGCGGTTATGGGAACAGATTTGAACCACAGAGGTGAAGACTGGCCCCAAGCATTCTTTCGTCCGATGTGTCGTTCAGCTCCCATTACTATGGCACTTTAAGTAGAGTTTAGTGTGCAGTAACATATAAAATTTCAATCAAATACTTTCCATTACTCAATAAAATTATTTGGTTCCGAGCTTTTTTTAAAAAAAAAAAATAATTGCAACAAATCTAAATATGCTAAAATGGAAAGTAGTTTTTGGATTGTTATAGGTTAACACTGTGAAACCTAAAGGCTGGAATATATGAAATCAAAGTGTACACACATATCTATCTCTCTATTTATCTATATATCTTTCCATCTCTCTCTCTCTCTCTCTCTCTCTCTCTGTATTTATACATATTATATATATATATATATACAGACACTATAAAGCAAGTGGGCTGATAGTATACGATAGTGTCGGGGATGATGACACCTTTACATCAAACTTTGCTTGTCGTGTAAACATTATTTAACATTAGTGTCTTCATCTTCGACGTACCTATGAGCAATTTACTATATATTCGTGTATTGAAACTGGTGAAACAAATTTCAATGTTTTAGAATGGAAAAAAAAAAAAAAAGCCAGGGTCGAGAAGCCTCAGACAACTAACAGCAGAGATATATTATCTTGTAAACTATTTATGCTTGCCTTGTGAGCTTATTTGAATTTATTTTTAAGACCTTTAGGTAACTTTGGCCGAATGGATGATAATGGGAAAATTAGTGGAATGAAGAAAGTGGTAGTATATTAGACAACTTCGAGAAAACACACACATTCGAAAAATGAAATGAAATCTTTGAGTTTTACGTCCCACGTTTATGCCGGTTAGGCTAAAGGAGACAGTGATGATGAGTAATGAATTAAATGGTGGAATGAAGAAAGTGGGAGGAAACGGGAGAACCCCGAGAAAACCCACGCACACGGTGTTTGTCCACCACAAAGTTCACTTGGCGGGGCTAGGATCGAACCCGAGACCCGAAGCACCAGAGGTGAACGCTCTACCACTGAGCCACCGCGGTTCCCACACACATTCAATGTTTGTCCACCACAAAGCTCACATGGCACTAACCGAGATCGAACCGACTACCACATACACCAGAGGTGAAGGCTTCACGGGGTAGCTACCGTGACATTTCTTGTCTTGTGTGTTCTGGGTAATACTTGTAACTTACAAGGGAAGAGAGGGAGATTATATATCGAAGTGGAAGATGGTTTATATACCAATCGAAAGCACTAATGACGCCTATTACAAAACTGTAATAAACATTTTCCGAATGCATATACTATGCGAGTTATATGGATATATAGAGTGTCCAGATAAGCCGTTACCACCCCTTGAAATCGCAAACGATAAGACAGATGCCAAAACTGGAAAACATCAGTTTGATCATTTTAAAAGTACAACGTATCAAAGCAAAAATTCTTGTCACAAGGCCACCCGCAGTGTACAGGGCGGGGTCCAACTCAAAAATTACAAAAGGTAAGGGGGTCAAGTAGTATATCGTTCGAAACTTCTTGGGAAATGAAAGAAGACGGAACAAGTCTCAATACTCTAAAATTACCTTGTGCAAAATGGCGGCCGGTCAAACTGTCAGCAAAAACGTAATTGTAAAGTCGATGGCCACCCCCACAAAAATCCTGAAACGGTGAGGCAGATGTCAAAAGAGGAAAACATGTGTGTCATCATTTCAAAAGTACAATGATTGGAAGTAAAAATATTTGTCTCAGGGTCCTCCACAATGTCCCAGGGGGGTCATGTTCAAATTGTTCAAATGGCAAGGGAGGTCAAGTAGCACGTCGTTTAAAGCTGTTATTAAATGAAAGCAGATAGAACAAGTATGGACGTGTAATATGCCATTACAGTCTAATGATATTATGTTTTTAATAGGAGGGTGCCCGAAATTTTTTGCACCGACTGTACTTGATGTTTAACAAAAAATTTCTGGCTGTTCATATAATTCGTAATATTGTTCATTATTCTATTTCAAATTAACATGGAAAACTGTAAAAAAAAAAAAAAAATTATTGGGAATTATAGTTTTGGGAATCAATATCTTTATTTATATTTTAAATTAGTTATAAGTCTTGTATATGGATGTGTATATGGATTATTACAATTCTTACGGTGTCAGTGCTATCCGAAAATATAGATCCACTATTGGACGGAACTTTCCAGATCAAATAACCAATCTAAAATTCGACAGAATTTTCAGGACCACCCTTCACCTCTCTTTTAGATACCTAGGTCCTTCTAAAATCTAGTTTAATCCAGATTTTACCAAATTTTATTCGTTTCAAAGCCCCACCGCCAAAATGCTTAGTTTTGATTGGCTGATAAACCCACGCTATGATATTAGGGCGCAATTATTCCATTCCACATCGGAAAGTGCTACTGAAGACACTGGTTTTTGTTCGTCTAACTTAAAAGTCGAAAGGAGTGAGAGAAACTACAAATAAAGGTAATATTGTGATGTTATTAACGTCTAAAAAAATTCTCTGGAAGTCTCGAGGAGCCATGAACTGTTAAATTTCGTAGTAAAAACCGGACTGTAGAGCAGAAATAGGAAGTCAACTCGGTAACGCCATGTTTTGCTGATATAATTAGTGGTGGACAGGTTCTGTGAAGTGCATCAGTTTGCTAGTTGTTCTTAGAAAGAAAAAATCTATAAACAGTTTCGGAAGAGTAGTGTTTCTCCCTTAAAATATTCTCATCCTGAAAATTACTCCTTTTAGAGTTACGTTAGGCCTGCCCCACTGCCGATTGTGTTCGTGTATGTAGTAAATGTGATTTCTTTTGTACTTATTTAGTAATAACATGGCGGTATTTAATTTCTTTGTAGTTAGGATAGTGATCACAATGCACGTGTGAATTATCAGTAAGGGCTCCTATCTGACTCCCAAATTGGGAGTACGGCTTCCAGCGGGATGAGTTGAACATTTAGTTTGTTTCCGGGTTCCCGCCCCTTCAGGGCAGGGGTCCTATTGTTAGCTAATACTTCGATACGTCCCCTCGGGGGCGTTGATTAAACACTCAAGAATGTGATTTAGTGAATACAAGGGCCAGTTGGCCCTGTTTCCTTTCTTCCCCTTTCCTTTCATAGAGCCGATTTAAAATGGTAAAATATGAATGTTTTCTGTGTGTATTTATCAGTACAACATGTATTAATGATAGTGATAATTGGTGTGTATTGGCATGATGTGTCTTGTAGTTTAAGTAGTATGTGTATATTTGTAATGTAGTATCAGTGGTAGTGGTAGTTAAGTGATGAAAGAGTGTGTGAGATAATTAAATACGGACAGTGTAGTATTTACTATGCGATAAATTTTTATTACTCCGTCATTAAGTGAACGTAATATAGTATAATAATTCCGTGTACAAGGTCACATTCCGTTGTTCAAGGGTTGATTATATCGTCGCTAGCCCTAGTGTCAAAAGTCAGTACTAACCGCCATTCTTCCGTCGAGGTGCTTAGTGATTTAGTTTCCATGAAATTGACCTTTCTTTCCGAAATAAAACCTAGAAGGTATAATTCACAGCCCATATGAATGTACAGTTAGGTCAAGTGACCCAAAATTAATATATTCTGAAAGTTTCAACATTCTGCATAGTCTAGAAATCGAGATATTTAAGTAAATAAACAATACGTAATTTTTTAACAGAAGTCGGGCGATATGATGCTAGTTCTTCGCTTTGAAATTATATTAAATGTCCATTTTTTCTTCGTGGCTGCAGAAGCTCATTGTTGCTGCAGAATTTCATAAACATTAAACATTATCGCAGATAATTCTATCTTCAGTGAAAATACGTAGGATTTTTTTCTTTCTTCTTAATAAAGCTACCGAGTATTACATAGTATTGTGTGTGGGATGAAAGAGTCTTGGGTTCGAGTGAGGTTGTCGTGCGGTGATCGGAATGGGAAATGTTTGTAGTGATTATAGATTTTAAAGTGTTATGATGAAATGTGTATATAGGCTGGGCGTAGATAGAGGAAACAGGGTGTTTGTAGAATATAGCGTCGTAGTAAATGAGAATGATGATATGAATATTATATGAATATTAATGTGAACATGAATATAAAGTGTATGAATATTGTAGTAAATGAATATAGAAGATAGGACACCCATATAGTTAAATATATATAGTAGCCCAGTGAATACTTCGCCGTGTGTTGATATATAGATATTGAATAGATACGTGTAGCTACAAACATCTCAGGTTCTGACCCCTGCACCATAATATCACGCGGACCGGAGGGCGATATATAGTCGGACTATGGTAATACTTTGTAGTTTAATGTGTTATAATAATAATCAACCATAGTAATACCATCTGATAGAAGGGGTAGCATCATATAATCGTTGACTAGACATATTGAATAATAAATTATGAAAAGATAATAGTAGTTATACAACAGGGCTGTAGTGAATCATATCTTCTGGTCGGTTTTAAAATAGAATATCCTGCTCCGTGAGATTTTTTTTTCTTCACGTTACCTACTCAGGCTAGCTTACAATGTTCATGGAGGCGACAGCTCTGACAGGGTTACAGAATCAAAACAATTAGTTATTGAAATTTATTTTCGCGTACCCGGATGTCGACCCCTAGTCCCTTTAAGTATTTTCATTTCTTTTCTTAGTTTAATTAGACGAGGGAAATTAACGACATCCCAGACTGGCGTGTCTGCGCAGGGTAGCTATCGGTGAAGTTTGGCAATAGAAATCACCGATCCAAAATCCAGTTTATTTAATATTTTTTAATTATTTTTGGCAAATCATTAGTTAGGGATATCTTAGCTATTACTTCTATTCTAGTTTCATTACTGTCCTCGAACCTTCTTAGTTCTTCTAAGGGGTCGAATATTTTTTTTTTTACTTAGAGATTTCAAAATTGGGGACGCAGTTACCTGGTCCCTTTCCCCCTCTCCTTTTATCCTGCTGGTCTGGGCCGGATACGGGGATCGGATTTCAATCTTACAAGCAAACTCTTGTGGGATTGGGATCTGATGGACACAGAACTTGCATCCTTGGCAGCAGGGCGTCCCTTGAGTCTACGTATTTGAGTAGACCACCCTTTTTGGCATGTTAAGAATATTTTGGCTATGGATTTTGTTGAGAGCGAAATTCGACTTCTATCTTTGTAGCGTTAGTTATTTCTCACTTAAATCTTTGGCGCCCCTATTCTTCGTCTTCCTTCTTCTCTATCTCTCTCTGTGTCTTCATTTCTTCAAGTTTTTTTTTCAAATTTTCAACCTTTCCCCCCCCCTAAGATTTTGAACTTGGTGCTTACAATTTATTTAACGTACAACTCTGATCTGAAATTACCAGCTGAGACGTTGCAAGACACGATTCATGGATAAAGTAGATAGTGATTGGGTCCTCCATCACATTTTGACGTATCGCTGAAATGAACAAAGACTTAGTATTTGACGACACTTCGATTACGTTCTTTCACCGTCGTTCCTCTTTAGTTTTTTTTTTTAATCCATTGATCACTTTCTTTTCTGTGTTGGTTTTCGATTACTTTGTAGTTAACCTGGGCCCAGAAATTGTATTTTAGGTTATCTAGTTATATCTTTAGAAATGCTCTGTGTTACGTGCCTGCCTTCCAAAGTTTTTTTTTCTCCATGATTTAAGCACGAACTGATTATATAAAAGTGAAAAATTTATAGATGCGCGGTATCAAGTAAAAAATCAATTTTCTTTTTCATATGTAATGTCGGAAGTCATTTGTTTTGGGACAATGTTTGCAACCTTGTAAAAATTTTATTATTGGGGTGATTAATTTAAATGTGTGCGCATTTATTGAATATAAATATATATATAGAGAGAAATGAATACGTCGAGATGTATATGTACTTAGTATGTGAATATGATTTTAAAGTAAAAGTATGATATTAAATGTATTATGAATATATGTAAGAGCGCTCGTGTCTGTCCCCCTAAAAACGTGTATTGGTTGCTATAGTTTACCAGTAAGTTTTCCGACGTATATAAGAATGTAGATTTTGTCAAGAATACCGCCGTCCACTCAAGTAATTTTCTTTTTCTTTTGAATAAATGTAATTAATAACCTCTGTAATTATGTAATGGCATGTATTGAAAAGTAACGGCAGGTCTAAACATAACTCACCTCATAACGCATATTATCCCTGAACTACCAACCAAAAACCATTGTGGAAAGTGTACCTTGAATCCTTATCACCTGCATATGTATCCTGTGACTTGACCAGTTTTTTTTATCCTCAATTTAAACCTTTATACTCCGTACACCTGCGGGAGATCGTTTTTAAAAATCCGAATTATATACACATATATACGAAAGTGATCCTAGAGAAAGGTCTCATGACGTGTCCCAGTATTAAATAAATAATTTGAAACTATTCAGATAATAAGTTTGGAAATGGATCGTCTCAGAGGAGATACATCCTCTAGTGAAAGTTATTTTCTAAAAATCCCTAGATGGGTAAAGCGTCGTAATGTGCGATTGCAGACATAAACTGTTACGAGTTATAAACCAAATATAGACGATAAATGGTTTTTGTAAACCGATAGTTAGATATATATATAGATATATAAATGAACACGAACTAAGTTAAATGGAGCGAAATGTTTTGGACACTATGAGTAGTGCGTGATCTGTGATTTGAACGCTCAAAGTCATTAATATCTTATTACCCAATGTGAGGTAGAGACTCATATAAGTTCTAATACACCTAAAAGTTTTTTTTTCTTTCCTCTTTGTTCATATTTTTTTTAAGTGAAATAAGTGTCTTCTTTGCGTATGTCGCAAATCATAATTTTGCTTTAGCATGCCTAAGATATAATACATGTAATTATTTTTTTCTTTCTTTTTCATTTGTCAATATGATTGAATATATAAAAATTTACTAAAATATAACTCTTTGTATTCTATTGATATATAACCAAGAACTTGTGCTTTTAATATCTTCTTTATAATTATTTGTTTGTCTTTTCTTTTCACTATGGATGTAATAAATTATTTGTATCTTTGTAGTTAGTTGGTATCCTTTAACCATATATACACTGTCCTGAGTGAGTGAGCGAGTGAATGCATGATAGATTTAACTTAAGTAATTTTAGTGATGTCATTTGTCATATTAACATCTGCAACATATGTGTCATGTTTTAATATATGTGTTAAGGTAAATAACCTAGGTTATGAAGGACCGCTACTAATGGTTTAAATCGGCTCTAGGAGTGAAACAAAAATAGCAGGATGAGCCTAAATACGACATCTTTCTTCCAGGAAGTTGAAATTCTCGTTGATACGATACATAAATTTATATTGAGTTTATAAGTCTGATTTTTTTTTTCCTCTTGGCTAATTCATATGTGTGGTCGATCCTAGAGAACAGAGTCCAGATGCTGGATGGTAATCAATTACCGGTTGGAATAACAGTACAAAGAATTAAATTTCACTTTTCTCATTCCCAGGTCTAGGTCTGGGCAACCCCACGATCGTGGTGCCTGGAGCTAGGTCTGGGTGGTATGAGGGAACATGTGTCTATTTCGAAGCATTCCAAAATTGATTAGTCGTTAATAACATTTAGAATGATTCATCTTTCAACGACTTTCCCGACCTTTTACTATATTTCCGGAATTATCCAGTAATCTGTTTCTCATTAAAATACCCTATTTCTTTTCTTTCTTCTTTTCCTACCTCCTTCTTTTACCCTTCTACTTTCTTCTCTTTCTTTTCTATTTCTAAATGAAAGAAAACGGAGTCATGACAGAGTAGTCGCTATTGGCACGGTCAATAAGTTGTTTCAATGAGTTTTCTTCGGGAGTCCGATATGGAATAATTAACAATAACAAAAGGTTTATTGGAAGTTACTTTATTGGAGAATAATCATGATTTCAATTAGTAGACGATGTTTCGTAAATCGTCCTCGTAAAAGAGAATTAAATTGTAGCGACTCCTCTACATTAGCTCTTTTTATCTTCGTTTTTTTTTCGTTTACGTTTTCTTTCAATATTGGCTAACCGTGACATTATCTGTTGCCCTGGAAACGGCGGTTTCTATGGCAACGGACAGAAGTTTTCTTTCAATTTTGGCGACCGTTGACATCGGACAGTTACCATGGAAACAACGTTGTTTTCCCTGGTAACGAATCTGAAATTATTTATTAAACACTGTTTAGGATCGAGCACATATTGACTTGGCCACAAAAGGTGCATAATTAAAAAAGTGACAGTGAGATTAAATAATTATAGTCATTGGCTGTTCTGCTATCTTTGTCTCTCTCTGTAGAAAGGGGGAAATGAAGGAATTTGCTAAAGTGACTTCTAAAATTTGAAAATGCTGGAAGTTGACCCAAGGAGGGAATTAGATAGGAGTCCCTTAATTTATGAATAGTACCTGATTAATAAGTATTGTTAGTTTATAAGGATATAATTGCATGTGTTTATATTGTGTCTTTTTATATGGAAACTATGGCAACTAATAGGGAAGTAGTATCACACGAGAACGCGGAAGTCTCATGTACGCAATGTACTTTAGAAAGTAGTGAGAAAAGAGCTCGCGTCTCTCGTAGGCTAGTGAGGTGTCACGAATGTGGGCTGAAATGGATCCATTTCAGTTGTATTAATTTAGAGGATACTGCTGAAAATGCAGAAAAGGTCCGGGCTGGTGAAATAGTTAAATACTGCAAAGAATGTGAGGGGAAGCTCCACCAGTCGCGTGAACCCATGAGTTTACCCTCTGAAAAAGAAAATGAACATCCCGATTCGGACGGTGAGCGAGGGTATAGTACCCCGAAGAACCGAGGCCAAATATCTCCAGTGGAGATATCTGACCTCGATGATGATGAAAAAGATGGGGATCCAATTGGTGATAAACCCAAAGAAAAGCAAAGGAAGACTGTGTCATCTAATAATGACGCTCTCCTCCTTTCATTGCAACAAATGCTACAAGAAATGAATGAAAATAACCGGGAAATGAGACGCGAAATAAATGAGAAAATAGATAATAATAGCCTGGAAATGAGACGCGAAATGAATAAGAATAGCCGGGAAATGAATGAAAAAATAGATGCCTCCAACCGAGAAACCGAATCTCGATTCGAAGTATTAACTCACAAAATAGACAATATATGTGTAGACTTCGCTTCCTCAATAAACAATTTGAGGGAGCAAACGTCTACTGAAATTGATTTGGTCAGATGCGAGGCTCAACAGTCCATAAAGCAACTTCAGCAGGAGACTGAAAGTAAATTAGATCATGTAAATTCTGAAATTGAACAAATGGATACCAAATTGCATAAAATCAACAATAAATTAGAAACACAGCAGGCCGAAATTGATAGTTTAAAGTCAACCTTGTCAGACTTATCATTGGAAACCAAACTGGAAGTAACTGACCAGAAAATTTCGAAAATTCAAAACGAGATAGTAAATATTCGAAAAGAAATGACAAAATCTAGTCGCGAAAAATCAGAGATAACCTATCCTTTCCCCGGTAGCGATTTCTCAGAAATATTACCTGCGATAACAACTACATGTAGCGCAGGAAAAGAAAATTTAGTGTCAGTTGATGCACGGGATATTGCGACGCACTACCCCATGCATCGGTCAGAACCAAAGTCGTGGTTCAATTCCAATAGTGTGCCGAATCAGTCGAGTGTTGTGACGACTACGGTCACTAGCGTGAGTGCTCCCTCCTTACATGGAGGTATACAATCACATAGCGTGTTGCCGGGAAAAGGAGATGGGTGCCATTCTGAGTCGTTGTTCATGGGTGCGATTGGTCCGGGGATGGAGCCCAACATGTTCAATACGACCAACAAAATCCCTTTCACTTACATGGGTAATTATAACACCGCTACGACGTCGTCGGTGGTAAATCCGGTGACGACTCCGATTGTGCAGGATAATATGTTAATTCCCACCAACAATTCCCCTGCTTATGTTAGTATGAGCTCTAAAGTGTCCCTCCGGGATATTGAACATTTTCCCACTTTCGATGGGAACATTGCGAACTGGTTACCTCGTGTTTCCCTGCTACCTAAAAGGTGAACTCACAATTTCCAGAATCTTAAGCTTTTCAACTGTACTGAGGACAAAAAACGGGAACTTCTATCTCAATACCCAAAGTGAATTTTACACTGTCTCATTTGAGTGCATGAGTGTATGAGTGAGTAGTTAGTTTATTAGTATTAATACATGTTAATTCCATTCAACAAAATTTTGTTATTCAAACAAAATTTTTTTTAACGACGCCGGGGAACTGTAATATGCCATTACAGTCTAATGATATTATGTTTTTAATAGGAGGGTGCCCG
This sequence comes from Thermobia domestica, assembly GCF_964235325.1. Lineage (NCBI taxonomy): Eukaryota > Metazoa > Arthropoda > Insecta > Zygentoma > Lepismatidae > Thermobia > Thermobia domestica. The sequence goes on along the minus strand of NC_137462.1, from coordinate 195,542,108 downwards.
AAATTTTTTGCACCGACTGTACTTGATGTTTAACAAAAAATTTCTGGCTGTTCATATAATTCGTAATATTGTTCATTATTCTATTTCAAATTAACATGGAAAACTGTAAAAAAAAAAATTATTGGGAATTATAGTTTTGGGAATCAATATCTTTATTTATATTTTAAATTAGTTATAAGTCTTGTATATGGATGTGTATATGGATTATTACAATTCTTACGGTGTCAGTGCTATCCGAAAATATAGATCCACTATTGGACGGAACTTTCCAGATCAAATAACCAATCTAAAATTCGACAGAATTTTCAGGACCACCCTTCACCTCTCTTTTAGATACCTAGGTCCTTCTAAAATCTAGTTTAATCCAGATTTTACCAAATTTTATTCGTTTCAAAGCCCCACCGCCAAAATGCTTAGTTTTGATTGGCTGATAAACCCACGCTATGATATTAGGGCGCAATTATTCCATTCCACATCGGAAAGTGCTACTGAAGACACTGGTTTTTGTTCGTCTAACTTAAAAGTCGAAAGGAGTGAGAGAAACTACAAATAAAGGTAATATTGTGATGTTATTAACGTCTAAAAAAATTCTCTGGAAGTCTCGAGGAGCCATGAACTGTTAAATTTCGTAGTAAAAACCGGACTGTAGAGCAGAAATAGGAAGTCAACTCGGTAACGCCATGTTTTGCTGATATAATTAGTGGTGGACAGGTTCTGTGAAGTGCATCAGTTTGCTAGTTGTTCTTAGAAAGAAAAAATCTATAAACAGTTTCGGAAGAGTAGTGTTTCTCCCTTAAAATATTCTCATCCTGAAAATTACTCCTTTTAGAGTTACGTTAGGCCTGCCCCACTGCCGATTGTGTTCGTGTATGTAGTAAATGTGATTTCTTTTGTACTTATTTAGTAATAACATGGCGGTATTTAATTTCTTTGTAGTTAGGATAGTGATCACAATGCACGTGTGAATTATCAGTAAGGGCTCCTATCTGACTCCCAAATTGGGAGTACGGCTTCCAGCGGGATGAGTTGAACATTTAGTTTGTTTCCGGGTTCCCGCCCCTTCAGGGCAGGGGTCCTATTGTTAGCTAATACTTCGATACGTCCCCTCGGGGGCGTTGATTAAACACTCAAGAATGTGATTTAGTGAATACAAGGGCCAGTTGGCCCTGTTTCCTTTCTTCCCCTTTCCTTTCATAGAGCCGATTTAAAATGGTAAAATATGAATGTTTTCTGTGTGTATTTATCAGTACAACATGTATTAATGATAGTGATAATTGGTGTGTATTGGCATGATGTGTCTTGTAGTTTAAGTAGTATGTGTATATTTGTAATGTAGTATCAGTGGTAGTGGTAGTTAAGTGATGAAAGAGTGTGTGAGATAATTAAATACGGACAGCGTAGTATTTACTATGCGATAAATTTTTATTACTCCGTCATTAAGTGAACGTAATATAGTATAATAATTCCGTGTACAAGGTCACATTCCGTTGTTCAAGGGTTGATTATATCGTCGCTAGCCCTAGTGTCAAAAGTCAGTACTAACCGCCATTCTTCCGTCGAGGTGCTTAGTGATTTAGTTTCCATGAAATTGACCTTTCTTTCCGAAATAAAACCTAGAAGGTATAATTCACAGCCCATATGAATGTACAGTTAGGTCAAGTGACCCAAAATTAATATATTCTGAAAGTTTCAACATTCTGCATAGTCTAGAAATCGAGATATTTAAGTAAATAAACAATACGTAATTTTTTAACAGAAGTCGGGCGATATGATGCTAGTTCTTCGCTTTGAAATTATATTAAATGTCCATTTTTTCTTCGTGGCTGCAGAAGCTCATTGTTGCTGCAGAATTTCATAAACATTAAACATTATCGCAGATAATTCTATCTTCAGTGAAAATACGTAGGATTTTTTTTCTTTCTTCTTAATAAAGCTACCGAGTATTACATAGTATTGTGTGTGGGATGAAAGAGTCTTGGGTTCGAGTGAGGTTGTCGTGCGGTGATCGGAATGGGAAATGTTTGTAGTGATTATAGATTTTAAAGTGTTATGATGAAATGTGTATATAGGCTGGGCGTAGATAGAGGAAACAGGGTGTTTGTAGAATATAGCGTCGTAGTAAATGAGAATGATGATATGAATATTATATGAATATTAATGTGAACATGAATATAAAGTGTATGAATGTTGTAGTAAATGAATATAGAAGATAGGACACCCATATAGTTAAATATATATAGTAGCCCAGTGAATACTTCGCCGTGTGTTGATATATAGATATTGAATAGATACGTGTAGCTACAAACATCTCAGGTTCTGACCCCTGCACCATAATATCACGCGGACCGGAGGGCGATATATAGTCGGACTATGGTAATACTTTGTAGTTTAATGTGTTATAATAATAATCAACCATAGTAATACCATCTGATAGAAGGGGTAGCATCATATAATCGTTGACTAGACATATTGAATAATAAATTATGAAAAGATAATAGTAGTTATACAACAGGGCTGTAGTGAATCATATCTTCTGGTCGGTTTTAAAATAGAATATCCTGCTCCGTGAGATTTTTTTTTCTTCACGTTACCTACTCAGGCTAGCTTACAATGTTCATGGAGGCGACAGCTCTGACAGGGTTACAGAATCAAAACAATTAGTTATTGAAATTTATTTTCGCGTACCCGGATGTCGACCCCTAGTCCCTTTAAGTATTTTCATTTCTTTTCTTAGTTTAATTAGACGAGGGAAATTAACGACATCCCAGACTGGCGTGTCTGCGCAGGGTAGCTATCGGTGAAGTTTGGCAATAGAAATCACCGATCCAAAATCCAGTTTATTTAATATTTTTTAATTATTTTTGGCAAATCATTAGTTAGGGATATCTTAGCTATTACTTCTATTCTAGTTTCATTACTGTCCTCGAACCTTCTTAGTTCTTCTAAGGGGTCGAATATTTTTTTTATTTAGAGATTTCAAAATTGGGGACGCAGTTACCTGGTCCCTTTCCCCCTCTCCTTTTATCCTGCTGGTCTGGGCCGGATACGGGGATCGGATTTCAATCTTACAAGCAAACTCTTGTGGGATTGGGATCTGATGGACACAGAACTTGCATCCTTGGCAGCAGGGCGTCCCTTGAGTCTACGTATTTGAGTAGACCACCCTTTTTGGCATGTTAAGAATATTTTGGCTATGGATTTTGTTGAGAGCGAAATTCGACTTCTATCTTTGTAGCGTTAGTTATTTCTCACTTAAGTCTTTGGCGCCCCTATTCTTCGTCTTCCTTCTTCTCTATCTCTCTCTGTGTCTTCATTTCTTCAAGTTTTTTTTTTCAAATTTTCAACCTTTCCCCCCCCCTAAGATTTTGAACTTGTTGCTTACAATTTATTTAACGTACAACTCTGATCTGAAATTACCAGCTGAGACGTTGCAAGACACGATTCATGGATAAAGTAGATAGTGATTGGGTCCTCCATCACATATTGACCTATCGCTGAAATGAACAAAGACTTAGTATTTGACGACACTTCGATTACGTTCTTTCACCGTCGTTCCTCTTAAGTTTTTTTTGTAATCCGTTGGTCACTTTCCTTTCTGTTTTGGTTTTCGATTACTTTGTAGTTAACCTGGGCCCAGAAATTGTATTTTAGGTTATTTAGTTATATCTTTAGAAATGCTCTGTGTTACGTGCCTGCCTTCCAAAGTTTTTTTTTTCCATGATTTAAGCACGAACTGATTATATAAAAGTGAAAAATTTATAGATGCGCGGTATCAAGTAAAAAATCAATTTTCTTTTTCATATGTAATGTCGGAAGTCATTTGTTTTGGGACAATGTTTGCAACCTTGTAAAAATTTTATTATTGGGGTGATTAATTTAAATGTGTGCGCATTTATTGAATATAAATATATATATAGAGAGAAATGAATACGTCGAGATGTATATGTACTTAGTATGTGAATATGATTTTAAAGTAAAAGTATGATATTAAATGTATTATGAATATATGTAAGAGCGCTCGTGTCTGTCCCCCTAAAAACGTGTATTGGTTGCTATAGTTTACCAGTAAGTTTTCCGACGTATATAAGAATGTAGATTTTGTCAAGAATACCGCCGTCCACTCAAGTAATTTTCCTTTTCTTTTGAATAAATGTAATTAATAACCTCTGTAATTATGTAATGGCATGTATTGAAAAGTAACGGCAGGTCTAAACATAACTCACCTCATAACGCATATTATCCCTGAACTACCAACCAAAAACCATTGTGGAAAGTGTACCTTGAATCCTTATCACCTGCATATGTATCCTGTGACTTGACCAGTTTTTTTTATCCTCAATTTAAACCTTTATACTCCGTACACCTGCGGGAGATCGTTTTTAAAAATCCGAATTATATACACATATATACGAAAGTGATCCTAGAGAAAGGTCTCATGACGTGTCCCAGTATTAAATAAATAATTTGAAACTATTCAGATAATAAGTTTGGAAATGGATCGTCTCAGAGGAGATACATCCTCTAGTGAAAGTTATTTTCTAAAAATCCCTAGATGGGTAAAGCGTCGTAATGTGCGATTGCAGACATAAACTGTTACGAGTTATAAACCAAATATAGACGATAAATGGTTTTTGTAAACCGATAGTTAGATATATATATAGATATATAAATGAACACGAACTAAGTTAAATGGAGCGAAATGTTTTGGACACTATGAGTAGTGCGTGATCTGTGATTTGAACGCTCAAAGTCATTAATATCTTATTACCCAATGTGAGGTAGAGACTCATATAAGTTCTAATACACCTAAAAGTTTTTTTTTCTTTCCTCTTTGTTCATATTTTTTTTAAGTGAAATAAGTGTCTTCTTTGCGTATGTCGCAAATCATAATTTTGCTTTAGCATGCCTAAGATATAATACATGTAATTATTTTTTTTCTTTCTTTTTCATTTGTCAATATGATTGAATATATAAAAATTTACTAAAATATAACTCTTTGTATTCTATTGATATATAACCAAGAACTTGTGCTTTTAATATCTTCTTTATAATTATTTGTTTGTCTTTTCTTTTCACTATGGATGTAATAAATTATTTGTATCTTTGTAGTTAGTTGGTTTCCTTTAACCATATATACACTGTCCTGAGTGAGTGAGCGAGTGAATGCATGATAGATTTAACTTAAGTAATTTTAGTGATGTCATTTGTCATATTAACATCTGCAACATATGTGTCATGTTTTAATATATGTGTTAAGGTAAATAACCTAGGTTATGAAGGACCGCTACTAATGGTTTAAATCGGCTCTAGGAGTGAAACAAAAATAGCAGGATGAGCCTAAATACGACATCTTTCTTCCAGGAAGTTGAAATTCTCGTTGATACGATACATAAATTTATATTGAGTTTATAAGTCTGATTTTTTTTTTTCCTCTTGGCTAATTCATATGTGTGGTCGATCCTAGAGAACAGAGTCCAGATGCTGGATGGTAATCAATTACCGGTTGGAATAACAGTACAAAGAATTAAATTTCACTTTTCTCATTCCCAGGTCTAGGTCTGGGCAACCCCACGATCGTGGTGCCTGGAGCTAGGTCTGGGTGGTATGAGGGAACATGTGTCTATTTCGAAGCATTCCAAAATTGATTAGTCGTTAATAACATTTAGAATTATTCATCTTTCAACGACTTTCCCGACCTTTTACTATATTTCCGGAATTATCCAGTAATCTGTTTCTCATTAAAATACCCTATTTCTTTTCTTTCTTCTTTTCCTACCTCCTTCTTTTACCCTTCTACTTTCTTCTCTTTCTTTTCTATTTCTAAATGAAAGAAAACGGAGTCATGACAGAGTAGTCGCTATTGGCACGGTCAATAAGTTGTTTCAATGAGTTTTCTTCGGGAGTCCGATATGGAATAATTAACAATAACAAAAGGTTTATTGGAAGTTACTTTATTGGAGAATAATCATGATTTCAATTAGTAGACGATGTTTCGTAAATCGTCCTCGTAAAAGAGAATTAAATTGTAGCGACTCCTCTACATTAGCTCTTTTTATCTTCGTTTTTTTTTTCGTTTACGTTTTCTTTCAATATTGGCTAACCGTGACATTATCTGTTGCCCTGGAAACGGCGGTTTCTATGGCAACGGACTATCGTTTTCTTTCAGACGTTCTACGATAATACTGTGCAAACATCTTGCATTTTAGTTGTTCTTTCTGTAACCGGGTTTTAGTTTATTTTCACTTTAATTCTTGTACTCAACGGAAAGAAAGGAAATGCCCCTACTGTGAGATTCTGCTCTTTGAGCCCAATAATATCTAAATAAAGAAAAAAAATAATAAAATAAAAGCAAATTAAGACATAAAGAAAAGAAACTACAACATTTGACATCTTTAAGTATAGAACTGACTAGTTAACATATAATGTACTTCCACAAACATAAATAAATAAGTAGAGGTTGGAGCCATCAGAAGTAAAGACTCTTACCTCTACTTATTTATGTTTATGACTGCACAACAGTGGTACTTATGCTCGTTATCTGGTTTATCAATTATAAAATGATTCAAACGAAAGAATTCCTTGCACCAGGAAGAGTAAATACGTACAAATGTCTCAGAATGAATACAAGTGCCGATTGCAAAATGGAAAGTGAACGTGCTCAGAATGTACATTTTGACCGGCCGCCATTTTACACAGGGTAATTTTAGAGGATCGAGACTTGTTCCGTGTTCTTTTATTTCTCAACAGCTTTATTTGACCATATTTGCCATTTGAAAATTTTGAGTAGGACCCCGTCTGGAACCTTGTGGAGGACCCTGGGACAAACATTTTTACTTTCAATCATTGTACTTTTGAAAAGATGACACACATCTTTTTCTTTTTTGGCATCTGTCTTACCGTTTCAGTTTTTTTTTCTTTCTTTGGAGGGTGGCCATAGACTCTACAATGACGTTTTTGCTGACAGTTTGACCGGCCGCCATTTTGCACAGGGTAATTTTAGAGAGTTGGGACTTGTTCGTCTTCTTTCATTTCCCAAGAAGTTTCGAACGACATACTACTTGACCCCCCTTACCTTTTGTAATTTTTGAGTTGGATCCCGCCTGGGACTCTGCGGGTGGCCCTGGGACAACAATGTTTGCTTTGATACATTGTACTTTTATAATGATCAAAAACGTGTTTTCCAGTTTTGCCATCTGTCTCATCGTTTGCGATTTCAAGGGGTGGAAATGGATTTTCTGGACACCCTGTATATTCATATAACTCGCACAGTATATGCATTCGGAAAATTTTTATTACAGTTTTGTAATAGGCGTCATTAGTGCTTTCGATTGGTATATAAACCATCTTCCACTTCGATATATAATCTCCCTCTCTTCCCTTGTTAGTTGTATCTTGATTAGCATGGTGCAGCCTGCTACATTTTACTTTCGTTCCCATGGTATGCTGCTATATTTTAACGAGACAAGACGAGACGAGACAAACGAGACGAGACGGGACAGAACCTCTCGAGACGAGACACGAGACGGGACGAGCACATTTTTTCGAGACGAGACATGTTTTGCACGAGACGAGACGAGACAGCCTGACGTCTCGTCTCGTGGCAACACTAGATATTAGATAAATATGTACGTTTTCCATTAAATTCGTAATTTTCACCTGCATGAATTTTATTTAATGTAGTCAACTCAGAATAGGAAGATGTATTTAATGATACTGACATTACATCATAAGATTTAAAAACTATAAAATGAAGTACATATTTACAATTATTATGTTACAAATTATTTTTCAAATCACAATTGTCACAGAACATACAAGTTCTATAAATTCATTATCATATTATCTGCAGACGCGGATAGATATATGCGGATGCGATATTTTATATCTACACAAATCTATGATGGAATAATTATTGGTGGAATGACAAAGTGGGAGGTGTGGCTTTCTGGCGTCGTGCTCTCAATAACGTTGGTGAGTGAGATAGAACTTGCATATCTTCGACAGAATACACGATAAGCCTGTAAAACAATTAAGATACGCTACACAAGAACTTAATTTCTCCTCATTTTGAACGTAACAGTTGTCTTGCGATTATACTCAGATCTACCATTATCATTAAAATGTATTCATTCATTCTGAACTATAGGTAGACAATTGCACTCATTGCCAACTTCCAGTTAATTGAGGCAAAAAATAATTTTTGAACATACAAAAGATGGTATAAAACAGCTGTCATGTCTCGAAGTTGTCTGCGTCACTTCCGAACATCTGCTCTACCTTCAACAATGAAAATACGTAAAAAAAGAGGAGAACATTAAGATTTTTCTTCCTTAAAATGTATTCACTTAAACTCAAGGTCGATCATATTTCCTGCTTTTGTCTTATTTCAACACCTGTTGAAGTGCGTACGTAAATAGTTTTATCACGCTCTGTACTGACTGACGCAGATTCACGAGTTGATTTTCTTTTCCACGAAACAGTAAATGATAATATTAAATGTACATATTACGTGTGGTCTCAGATATTCTTAGCATGAATACGTAAGCGGCAAAGAGGAAATATCAGTTGAATGAGATGACTCTAGGGAAACTATCTCCGATAACGTCTGTGATACATTGAAATACAATTATCATATTAGTTATAGTTATTTACTTGGGCATAATTAAAGATACTTTACGTAAAATGTATAATCTATGGTCCAGGGTACCAATTCCTCACCACCACCACTAAGGGCTTGCGCGCAACCCCACAACTTTAACACCTACCCGAAATTTACCTTTCTCCTCCCCCAAATTTATCATTCTCCAGTTTGATTGTAGGTATAATGTTCAATGAAAAATTGCCTCTTCCCCTAAATATTCTCATGAGCACAACCTGTGCCCTAAAACCTCTGTCTATGGTGTTTTTAGTTTGTATTCTTCAATATAGTTATAAGCACATAATACATCAAATGAAGATTCGAAACGCCTACATGGTTTATTTGATACATCACCCTGACTGATTTTATTAATGAAAATGAAATCTTTATGCTCTTTAGGCTAAGGAAGACTATTATTACGGCAAGTGAATGATGGAAGAATTAGTGGAATGAGAAAGTGGGAGGAAATGGAAGTACCTCGAGAAAACCCACGAACACGAGGTTATTCATCATATACTTGGCCGGGGATCGAATCAGGGATTCCACATACCAGAGGTAATAGCCACCACATTCCTTCCGAACTCGTGGAAATAGAGTGAAATGAGATATAAGTACTCTACCACTGACACACCGTGTCCTCCTTGATTAATTAATTAATTAATTAATTAGGGTATTACGAGGACGTCATCATCCCTTCCTTGTACAATACTATCTTCCCTTTTATAATTTTGACTGTTATGGTGATCTGGCTAAAAAAAAAAAGTAAACAAGCAAATGTGTTACTGAATAGAATAAAACATAGTCCCATTTAACTCAAGACCAATATATTGTATTATGAATTACAAATTTGTGTTACACATCCTTAGACTAAGCAGCACCGAGGCTATGAAGAGTAGGACCTACTAACGAGGGTTCCGTAACACAACTGGGACTTTAATCTGGTATAGTTTAGTGGGTGTGTAAACCATACAAGATTAGTCTTTCCCGTATAGGCCGTTTCCCACCACTGTATTTCGCTTCCAACCACTGCGACAGAACCAACAGTCCCGGCTAGACCGATAGATTGCAATATTCCCAAGTTAATATGGAGATGGTTGCAAGTACATTTTGTCATTTTAATCATATCATTAAATCAAAATAATTACATTTTGTGTAAACAAATGGATAAAAATTTGTGTAAAATATATTTTATGTACTAAAAAATATCCTTCAAACTGCTTGTTGATTTTAGTTGGACTCCGTGATTTTACAATAATAATAGTATCACTGATTACTTCTTACAGAACTTTAAATTCGATGTCTGGGAGCACTTGATTCGTAGCGTGTGGAGAATTGTGAGTTTGTCAGTTCTCATCGGCGTTGTGAAAAGAAACTCCAATTTCCTCCTAATTCCAGGCCAATACATGCTAATGACATGCTAAAAAATCAAAATATGTTGGAGATTTCACAGGATATCACCAAGTTCTAAAGGCACTGTCTATTTGCATATCCAGTGTCTTGTTCTAGTGAAAGGAACTCATTCTTTTTTTCACTTTTCTTTTCTAAACCACAAATTACAAACAGTTACGAACGCAACCAGCCAGCCCTTGGTTCATTTCTTACTATTACGTTTACGCTAAAATTTAGTTCATTTAATTAACTCACCAAATAGCGCTAACTATACCAATACGGAAAACGGTTACATATAATTCCGGATACAGAGCGGTAATCAGGGGGACGAGCGGAGCGGTCGCCTCGGGCGCAGATAGCAAGAGGGCGCCGAACGAGCAAGAAGATAGAAAATGAGTAAAAGACGCATCGCCCCGAGAAAGTATTGGCGCCTCATTAAATCAATATTGTTGTCGGTTTGCAAAGAAATAGATTTTTAACTTTTTTGCACGCTACGCTCGCAATCCAAACGTTTCAATAGGAATCACAGCAAGTTTTTACTTATTACTTAAAGATAGTTATTACAAAGCATATATGATTTCTTAATGACGATATGATGTACACTCATGTCCAAAATGATTGTCGCATATCTATAACTGTCTTCTTGTAAGAATATAATTTGATAATGATTTTGCAGGGTACTTTTAATAGTGATACTATGTGTATAATCGGAAAATGCACATTTGTGGTAAATTTCATCGGAAAAGAATTATAAATACAAAAATTAGAATGAGTAGAGCTAGAACCAGTGTTCGTAGTTTGAGGGAAATTTCCCTAATCTAGGCAAATTTCGTAATTAAATTTAACGAAAAGGGAAAAAGGGAATTTTTTGATAAAACGTGAAAATCCAGGTAAATTCTGACGCTAACTGAGTGACCAATATAAATTCTTAAATTGTTCTTTGTTCTTTAGAAATAAAGAAATACAATAACAATAGTTTGTGTCGTTCAAAATATCTTAGTTTGTACCCATTGCTTTCTGGGTGTATTTGTGTGTACTTTTTGTAATAAAAAGTGAGGGTAAAATACAAAAGCAAAAATCAAATTAATAAAACAAATTGGTTAGGACTTTCTTTAATATACCTAAATTAATATTCTCACATAACTTCCGTCAAAGAAATTGGAAACTCAGCAAACTAGGAAATATTTGATAACAAAAAGGAGAAATTTTGTGTCAATCGAGGGAAATTCTCTTAAGAAAACCTACGAACACTGACTAGAACCCTTCATGTTATTTATTTACTGATGGGAGGAATGACAATGATTCTTAAGGGAAGAAAGAAGATTACTAACGCCACTGGGAACCATTTCAATAAGAACAGAATAGCTCAGAATACTTGAAACAATCCCAGCTCAGCACTTACACACAATTCTGCTTTCTACTAAATTTTACGGAAACTGAATTATATCGCTCTATTGTTGTCTTATAACACACTTTCCCTATCATTACTTTTATTATCATAATCATTTTCCAACAATGCACTAGGAAATTCTCATAATATATTTCTCATGTATTCTTCGGATCATGAATACTCATTCTACAATTCGCATGAAAATATTTAATTACCTAGCATATTAATAATTCATTCTCACATCATCTTCGCCTCTCACATCAACTTAACAATGCTATTCTCACTTAATAACTCCCTTAACTTCCTCTTTATTTCTCGTACATTTTTGTGGAAAAACAAAATTAGAATAGTATCACAGTCTGAAAAATTATACAAGTTTTACAACACGTTTCACAAGGAAAGAAATCAAGAATTTCTTCCGCTAACCAGCAGAAATTAGCCATTTCCACATTTAAAACAATTGGCTTCTTGACATGAATCTGCATAATTTGTATGAAACAGAATGTTCGTGAGGAATATAGGTACATTAAAAAAAAAAAACACTGCAATGAAGTAACCTTCGAAAAGTTTTAGAAAGACAACACTCACATCTTTAGCAATATTTTAATTGCAAGTGAAATAAAGTGCAGCTATTCATAAAAATAAAAAAAATAAAATAAAATAAAATAAAATAAACCCCATCGCATGGTGTTTATATTTTACGTTTAATCGCTGGTTTCAAAGTTCGTTTTCTTTTTTCGTAAATCCTATAACTCCAAACTACTATAGTTAGTTTACTACCACATATATTTTTAATAAATGTAATTTCGAATTTAATTTATAAAAAGTGATACAACAAACAATTACTCCTCACAGTCTCCTTTAACAAAGTGCTTCCCAACTTTTTTTTTACTTTTTTTTTTTTTTTTTTTTTTTTTTTTTTTTTGACACGACATGCTATACCAAACGTTCAAGATACGGCAACACATTTTGAATTGATTGGGTTAGAATTGAGTATTGTTGCAGGAGTTGACAACTATACTTTGGTACAAAACTGAAATTTCACTTACTGTTAAATGCTTCAGGTAAAATAAATAAATAAATGTAAGGTTTAAACTTCGTGGCTTTCTGGATGATATAAAATTTATTTTTAAATTCTAAAATTTCGCGATACACCGATTAGCTCACTTATTAGACTAATCTGCCCTCCCCCGATCTAGCCTTTCATTCTTCCAGGTAGGGAATCAATAGTTCAGTAATCAGCTTAGACTTTTTTTTTTAAATTTATACTATCTAGGTTAATGGAAACTGGGTTTTCATCGAAAACTGAACTCGAGATCACAGAAAATCTGTAAGAGATTTCGAAATATCAATCAATCGATAATTTTAAATATGAAAACATTAATATCAAAAGTATTACTGATTGATGTTTGTCAATATTTTGAAATTCGATAATTTTCAAATTTTGATGGCTGACCACGATACTTTATCCGAATCGAATACCAAAATCTAGATTCTGCAAATCTCTAGCTGAGTGCAACATTCAACTACTCAAAAGAAAAATTTTTGTTACTGTTCTTAGATTTCTAGTACCGTACTTCTGAATACAAGACGACCACCATTACAAATAAAGGATACGGGCCACCACACTAAACTTTCTCCCTTCAATCTCTTAAACTAAATCATGTTATGTTGCAGTTATTAATGAAACGTTTTCTTGTGGAAAACGAAAAAAAAAAAAAAAACGACGTTTTCGGAAAAACTCGTCTCCAAAAGTAAACTATCCCTTGCATATTCTTCCATAAGAAAATTACTTATGCCGCGTGTTAGGGTTATTAATGAAATATTTGTACACAAAATAATAAAACTGTCAAAAACACCCGAAAAGTAAACTATTCGTAGATATTCTTATGCAGCATTATAGGAATCTTAATGAAAAATGAACAAAATTGCCTGAGTTGTTTTTAACAAAGTAGTCTCAAAAGACACTTACCCCAAGAGTAAACTACCCCTTGTGAATTTATTCTAAGGATAACTTACGGAACATTATACAGTTAATAATGAAATATGAACAAAATCGCCTGTTGAGAAAATCGTCCAAAATACACCCTTAAGAATAAACTATTCCCCGTACACTTTTTCAGGGCAAGTCAGGTTGTTACTGAAAAATTTACTTATGAAACAAACAAAATAGTTTGAATCGTTTTTTGAGAAAATTGCTCCCAAAAAATTCACTTTCAAGAGTAAATTCCCTTTTTCGATTTAACCGAGGAGAAATATCTCGTATCACTGTATTAGGCTGTTATTACGACTACATATTTTGGGGCACGAAATTGCGGTTAAGGAAAACTTCTTGAATTCAAAAATATACGGTACTTTAAAAAGTGAAAGGCATGCGACTAAATTAAAGTATTGAACTATAGGCAACCTAAGTTATATAATTTCTAACTTATTTTTCATGTGTTAACAATCAAATCAGTTGATCATTGAATGGAATACAACATAAATCTAGATTTAATTGTCTCTTTGTTGTCCCTTTAACTCCACAAATGAAAGGTTACATCTAGGATATTAAGGTAAAGCCTATCGATCATCTCCAGAGAACTGATTAATGCTGCCTTTAATAGTGTAACGTTTGACATTCTGCACCCTAACAATGGAATCGGACTATCATTTGAACATATCACGCGTATCCATGTTACGCATTTGGCAAACATACTAAGTATGTTGAACTAAACTTTCATTTATGATATATGTTTGGGAAATACAGATTATTCGTTCTATATCGTAGCTTCCTTTTTAAAAGTGTCCTGAAAATATATACTTGTGTAGGCCTATACTTCAACCGGTATCATCTCCCAATACGAATAGCCAATGGAAATTAGCAAGTTTGACAATAGTAACTCAATGGCAGGCGTGCAGCCAGAAATTTTTTTGCTGGGAGGGGTCAAATACTACAAGCCACTATGTTACGTAGTATTGAAGGGGTATTATTCTGGGTCCAAAAACATAAGTAATTGTAAAATACTTCCACCTAAGTAATTTCAGACAAAAGTGATAGAACTAGATTGTTTTCATGAGAAAGAGTACAGATGAAATGTAAGATCAAATGTTCATGCAACACCAATCATTTTCCTGTTAAACAAGTATAGTTTTATTGAAAAAGTGTACAAATACGCTGTTAGGGTTTTTTTTTGGGGGGGGGATTCAAACCCGGTGGACCCGTCGTGGGTGCGTCCCTGCTCAATGGTACTGGTAGATTCACGTTTTTAAGATATTCCTCTCCAATCGTGTATGTTTTTGAATACTTACTTGAATATTTATATATAATTTATCCTTCTCTATTTGGCTGAATAAACAAGATTCTGAAGCGGAATCGAAAATTCGGCATCGTAATAAATAAATAATAATAATAAAAAACAACAACAGAAAGGATGTACATCGAGACATTCCGTACGAATTATTTACCTTCCACTGCATTTAAAATTATATTAAGAAATTCTGATAAAAAAAAAAAAAAAGATTGTCTGAAATTTTGGGAAATGTTGGCAACTCAGCTCGAAGTGCGCTATTTTTTTTTTTTTTTTTTCAAATTCTTGGTACCATTGTTGCAAATGTGTATTATAGTTGAAGACAGAATGCTAAACAGACAGAATGGTATTCCTTGGACAAAAGGTAGTCATAAATTAGAACTTGGGTATGTTCCGAAATTGAATCTAAAGTTATTTCAAACAATGATTTTAACTGGATTTTTTTATTTCATAATTATCTATTACCAAAGAATAAAGAAACCGTAACCTTAGTTCTGAACTGAATTTTCTCTTTTTAGTACTGAATTCTGAAGGTGATGCAGCAAAAGTTGACAATACAGTATATAACTATTTAAAAAAAAAAGAAAAAAAAGTTTTGCGTCAAAATGTCACGAAGACAGGTAAGCTATTTGAAAAAAAGAAAAGAAAAAAAAAGAAAGAAATGACGACAGTAGATGTTTCTGGGATGATTACTACATGAAAGAGGTCAGAGCAAATCTTGTTATTTCTTGTTGTGCAGTTTTCTTGCGTTTCTGTTGCGTGCTAAGGTCCTCAGCTGAAAAAAAATCTTTACAAAAGAAAGAGAAAAAAGTATTTGAACAGCCATTAGGTGTATATCCAAAACAAAATATTTTAAAGGACGTTTTCCTTTTCTTTTCGTAGAAAAAGAAAAAAAATATAATCGAGAATGAAAGGTGACCGTTACATTTTCAGCTAGTATCAGAGAAAGTGTAAAAATGCTATTTGGAAATTTGCGTTTTAAAGCATGTAAACTCTTTGCCTCGTTCTGGTACATCATTGAAGAAACAGCAGGTGACAATTTTTATTTACAAGTCAGTTTGAATAACTTTCTAGTTTTTTTGACAAAAGAAAACAAAAATACGATTTCTTCAACAAAGATTAGAAGAAATCCTTGAAAAAGAAAAAAAAGGAGGGCCTTTCGCTTTTGATTGTTTAGTCATTCATTCAAAGGATTGTGACGACTGGATTTCGGTAATTAAGTACACCAACACATTACACGGTTTCTCAAACAGTTCCAACTGTTCAATAGTATATGTATGTTTGATTTATCATGCCATGTGGACTACTCATAAGGAAATAGTTTATATAATTATTACTATTATTATTTGGTGCGAGTAGTACCGAGTTCCATTCCCGGTGGAGACATTCGGTCTAAAAAGTGGAAAAGCTTGTTCAGGTCCGCCATGCTGAGAGAGGCTTTTCTCATTCATACCAGGCAAATGCCGGGATGGTACCTACCCATACAAGTCCCAGACCGCTTCATTCCTTTCCCAATCCATTTCTCTTTCCCTTTCCTCCGATGACATCCTTCGGCGATTACACTATCTGAGGAAAGTGAAGGAAGAAAGGATGGTGGAAGGAAGGAAGCGGTCTGGGACTTGTATGTTGGGTACCACCCCGGCATTTGCCTGGTGTGAATGAGAAAAACCTAGGAGAATCTCACTTAGGATTGATGGCCTGTTGACCGAGTGACCCCCCCCCAGGAATCGAACCCGAGACCGGTCGCACAAAACGCGAGAGCGTTAGCGACTACGCTACGCGGGGCCACACGAGAGAGGCTCACGGAAGTTGTGATATAATAATAATAATAATAAATCATATTTATTATTGGATATATTGTAAAATGATTTTCGAACTTTTTAAACTTTGATAAATACTGTACAATTTATTGTGTTCGTATTATTTTTTATCAATTTATAGTTTTTACAGTATGGATCATGTCAAACTAAAAACAGAAGAATCTAAGACTTTGGTGAAATAGTGTGGGGCCACGAGACTCGTGAAACTGTTTGTCATGTCTCGCAAATGAGAAAAAAAAAGAAGAATTGTTACGTTCCTCGTCTCTTCTCGAATTTAAAATGGTATTTATCGTCTCATGGCCAACACTAATTGTTCTATTTTGTATCCCCCCCCCCCAAAACACCATAGTCCCGACATATACGCGTATATATTGAAAACTATTTATAGTCATGTTAAATTAAAGCTCCTAATCGATACTAGCTACAACCACTTCTGTTCTCTTTTAAGATGTTAACATGTGAAATTTAATATTCGTTTTTCAGCAGGTGCACGGTGGCTCAGTGTTAGAGCATTCACCTCTGGTGCATGGGGTCCCTGGTTCGTTCCCAGCTCGCGCCAAGTGAACTTTGTGATGGACAAACAACGTGTACGTGGGTTTTCTCGGGGTTCTTCCCGTTCCCTCCCCCCATTTTCTTCATTCCACCATTTCATTCATTTCTCATCATCACTGTCTCCTTTAGCCTAGCCGGCATAGTCGTGGGGCGTAAAACTCAAAGATTTCATTTCCTTTTTTTCCAAAGAGATTACACGTTGACGACTACAAGACAAGACACAATCTTAAAAAAAATAGTATATCAATCACTGTACTACTGATTTGTATTCGAGGCACTCTTCACGAGAGTTTGAATAAGGGCTGTTCAAAATCAGTTTTTCCGCCTTAACAGAATAACTGTTAAGTCATTTTAATAATGTTATTCTTCGGACCGGACAATTTTTCGTTACTTGAATAATTTATTTGAAGAATTCATTGTTATATGATTAATTTTGAACAATTATTTGTATTTCAATAACAATTTCAGCAATTCTTCGTTATGTTGGTAAGTATTTGAATAATCCTTCCTTAAGTGAATAATTTTCGTTACTCGAATAATTCTGTTATCAACCCATCCTTATTTGAATTAACTAATTAAATAATGCTTTGTGTTTTGGATAATTAATTCGTTATTTAAATAACTAACTAAATAATGCTTTGTTTTTTGGACAATTAATTTGACCAATTTTTCGCTATTCAATGATTATTAATTTATTGGAATAAAGTTCGAACAACAAACGTATAAGTGCAAGTTTTGAATGTTGAATGATTCGACTCTTAATAGCAAAAGTTTATTTTCGATTGCGCACACCGAAAGCGAGCCCCGTTCCTTGTCAAGGGCTACGAGAGGATTATTTTTTTCAACTTTATTTCAGCAAACACTTACTATTCAACATTCATATAGCCTATATATAATGTTGGATAACCTAGAGACATTTCACTTAATCACACGCATGTTTTTTTTTAAACTTATTTTCCCTGACATAATTCTTCTTTATGCGCTTCCGTAAGAGAGGCGTGATGTGTAATGACCGTGAACAAAACAAAAATAAAATGACCTTCCACAAGAGAATGGTAAAACGTGGCAACATCCTAGGATGCACTGAGTATTTGATGCGGCATTACCAAGCAATGAATTGCTAAAAATTAAAAAAAATTAAAAAAATAAAAAAAAAACCACATTATTATTATTTTACCGGAGGCACACTTAGGAAAGGAGTGAAATTTACTGATGTCTTTTTTTTTTTTTTTTTTTTGTCATCCACATTAGTGGCGTAGACATGTCTGTAACTGAGAGGTAGGGAGAGCTCATCTGCTCTAAAATTTTCAGTTGTTTGTTGATTATTATGTATGTTTAAATGAAAAGTAAACTCAAGTTCGGCCTCTAAAATTATTTCGTCCCGCCCTCCTGTTCTCGCGTTTTAACTACGAGTCTGAGCGTAAATAAGACTTGAAAGAAACCAATATGCATATTTCTGGTAGCCGAAGTCAGTTGCCATCCATGTCCAAATAAGGATAAAGGAAGATTATACATAAAAATGAAAGTGACTATGTTTGTGACTTAGCAACTCTTCAACCACCCGACTTGATCTCCACCAAATTTTCAACATAGATGAGATTCGGCTCTGGGATGGCATTTATCATTTCACTTTGATGGTGCAACGTAGTGGAGCGGAAGAGATTTAAGAATGATCGAAAATGACCGATATTGGTGTGGAATTCATATTTTTCGGAGGTCGCTCAGATGAACAGTAACACTTCCGATACCGCTTAAATTCGAGTTCAGCTTCGTAACTTGAATTGAGGCGAGATTTTTAGCTTTACGAAAGCATTAGATTTTCATGACTTAAAAAAAAAAAAAACTACGCTTGAAGACGTAGATATACTGATCTATTTCATTTTGTTCGGCTTAATATGTACTATCGATTAGTGTAGGCGTAATCTTTTTTGGACAATTTTCCCCCGTTAGTCGCTAATAGTAATGTGGGATTTTATTATTTATAGTATCATACGAACAGCTAAAGTCCTCTAATAACAATAGATTTAAAAATAGTAAACAAACAGTAGCCATTCTAGGCCACATAGAGACTAAAATCACGAAAGTAGAGTCTTGTTCTAATAATCTTGGTCAGCCACTTTGCTTTAGAAGATTATATTCTGGCACGTACGAAATTGTAATATTATGGCTCTAAATAAGTAAAAGAAAAAAATCCGTATATGTTTGGTTTAATTCCAACTGTAGATAGGTAAGACCATGTCCACAAGATTTTTTTAAAACATACATTGAAATTTTCGCTAACGAACAAATCCATAATATGGACAATTTTTTTTTTCTCTCGGTACCGTATTATCATTCGTTTTTACAGCCACTCACATCCGGACAGAGGCAGTATTCTTTAACTCCCAAAGTTCAGCAAACTCTTTATACCGGATGGGAATTATTCTTACCTGATAGCGATTAAGCACAGAAAATACTTTCTGCAATTTGAAAATAAAATTTCAAGTGATCCCTTTAACTGATCTAACAGTTACAGCTTACAACCAAACTTCGATCAGGAACTAGTGTGCGCAGGAATACATCACAAACAGCTGTGATCTTCCTCCAAGCAATTTATTAAACGTTACAATTGATTAGTTCCGTGTATATTGTCGGTATTTAATAATAATCCATGCTCTTACTGGGTTACTTGCACTTTTAATACAGTTAATAAGCGAATTGATGGATCTCTATACTGCTGTAATTTGTACTTTAAAAGAAAAAAATGAAATGTTTCAGTTTAAGTGGTGCAATGAAGTTGTGGAAGGAAAGGCGAATACCCCGAGAAAGTCCATAGACATGATGTCCTCCACAATCTTACTTGGCCGGGGATCACACATACCAGAAGTACGCACCTTGTCTCTCCACCCTTGTACTTGAAAGGAAAATTAAGACAAACATTCTCTCTTCCAGTACATGCCCATATTAACACATCTCCCAGCCGTTAACGGACGTAAAAGGATCATTTGGAGGGTGCGGATCACTTCCTGGGCGATGAATGGGGGGTTGAAGTATGGAATTCTACATCAAAATACAGTAGAATAAAGTAGTATGGTCTTTCCAGTAACTATAATATATATTTTCAACGCATGGTATAACAAAGATATACCAGATTTGTTGGTAGAATCAGTGACAACACCAGCCTTAATATCTTGAGGGCAAGCGGAGAGGCTTAATAGATTTTTCAGTTACTTTTTTTTTTTTTTTGGTATTCCCAAAATAATAGTTCTATATTACTTGACAGATAATGCCACCGGAAAGACGTCTGCCCCTCTAGCGCCGTCATTGATTTGAATTTGGTGTTGCTTTTCAGCAGTGAAACTTTATCCCTACGGTTTGACATGGGATCCGAACATGTGATACACAATACATAGCACTGTGATACACAAGATTATTAACCAAAGCTCAGCTTACCGTCTGATTTTGTCATCATTATTCCAAAGTTTATAAACAATGAACAATAAAAATACAAAAGAAAGGGAATCCTTGCACGACTTGACAATCACATCAAAATGACTAATCAGAACAAAAACAGTTCCTATCAAGAAGAAATCGATACGTATGGTCGAGAGATGACAAAGAAAGTAATCAGGCTACTATAAAAAGAAACAAAACAAAGTTTATTGGAAGAGAAAGTATTGTGATGATCTCGAATTGTACGGTTATTACTATTGATGAATGGTTTATCATAAAATCTGTCCTTTCTCTACAATCATAAAGCATACTTAAACTATAATTGCAACGATCGAACCGAAATGACCACTAATTACAGGACTTCCCAGAAAATATATCGTTGCGTAAGTTTCCAATCTATTGTGAACTCTCTGTTGTTTGGTTTCTTTGTTCTCTAATTCAAAGTGAAGTATAAAACACACAGAGTCTGCAATACCTCGCAAGCAATTGTAGCAGTGAGCAATTTTTTAAGAAGCTTGGTGCACCAAAACTTCTTTACATATTTATCTTTCTCGACTTTTGTGTCCACTCAGAAGACAAAACAGACCTGCGAGGTACATGTCAAAATAATAATAATAATAATAATATAAAGGCAATTTTGCGACATAGTCACCATGACATGCCGGACAATTCTGGTAGCGTGGCCAAGTTTCCGTATATCCTTGTAAAAATCTGCCCTCTGAGAGTGCAGCCATTCTAGAGCTGATGTCTCAAGCAGAGATGGCGTGGGTCAATGAAAACTTATTGACCCACGCCCATTGACCCGCCACCCAGCGTGATCCACTCTGACCCACTGTAACCCACCAAACCCATCGCTACCAACTTTGACCTATGATCCACGCCCTCCTCTTTATTGAAAGAGTTTACACTTGCAATAAAAGAAGGCTGTGAAATTATCACTAATCGGAGTTTTCTGTTACAATACCGGTGGATCTAACCTTTATGATATGAAATGGTATATCACGGCCCAAATTATGATGAATTTCAATTTAATTATCCTGTATAATTATTTCCTTTTTTAATTACAGATAATTTCCAGTGGAAAATAGGATGAAATTTGAAAGTCTCAAATCGTTTCTGTAAATCACGATTAAGGTACCGATGTTGTAGTTTGCCTCTCACAGCTGTCTTTTTATCAACCCTAGGTTCCTTGTTCTCTTTGTGTAGTTTACTGAGAATAAGAGCAGGAAATAATTAAGTCTCAGCGTATCCATCTGCAAATGATTGTCTTAAATAATGTCTCCACTATAAGTGCACACTTCAGTTAACGTTTAACCTCATCTAATTCTTGTTCTAAATAGGAATTAATGATTTTTCCTGAGGTAACCAAAAAAACTGTATTTGAAAATTTTTCACATGGTTACTACCTCCATGCCAAGTTTCATCAAGATCAAATGAATTCTGTATATCACATACGAATACAGTAAATACAAGAATGCTAACCATTCTGCTACATACACACCTATTCGCTGGTCTAAAAGCAGTGGTGGGCAAACTATGGCCCGCGAGCCAGATGTGGACTCCTGAGAGGCTCTATCCAGCTTGCGATATGATTCCTAATCTGACGAATAAAAAAAAAAAAAATAAGAATACAGTTACTTCGAAACAATTATATTACAGACGGGCATATGAGCATTTCTAACAATCTGTGCATCCTAGTTCGAACCGGATTAATAAGAAACATCATTAATAGGGCATAGCACTACAATAATTTTATAAAATGCACTATTGTTATTTTTAATAAATTATACTGGTCTGCTTCGCCTCTCTCCTTAAAAAAAAATCACCATCGCTGTTCTAGAAGGTAGCGCGTGCGCCTTTGGTTTACACACTACAGGGTCCCGGATTCGATTCCTAGTGAGAGCACTGAAGGCACGGTACGGCGGTTCGGATTCCGCTTTAAACTGTAGATCAACGCCTTAAATAGCCCTGGTACTAAAAATGACACAGTTTCAATAACCAAACAAACTACACCCTGCTACACACTTTAGCATTATATAAAAACACATTTCTAATCAGTGGCGTATTTACGATTTTGTTTCGTTGGAACTTTACTAACTTTATTGTGACAATTCTGCAAGATATTTAATTTAATTTAATATAATAAATAAAATTTCGGGCGAGGGCTTAAGCCCGGAAGCCCGCCCCTTAAATACGCCACTGTGTTTAATACTAGATAATGTGAAATTTAGTTTAGTAATTGATCGTGTCTTCTTTTGTAACAGTAGAAAGTATAATCCAGTTGTGAAGCCAAATACAATAATGCGATGTCTGGAAATAATATTTAGAGAAATGGACTAAAAACAAAATATCAGGAAAGCAGGTCTATCAATCCCTCAAGCGTGGTCGAGAACTAACCCCAACAGCTGAGAACACACACTTCTGCTCAAACAGGAAGTGAATGATGAGGGTTCGATAGGAAGGATCTGGATAACATAGCACGTGTGGGCCAGGTGTTTATACGCAATAAAAGAAAAAAAAGAAAAAAAAACAAGCTACACAACACATACATTAAATACAAGCACGGACTTTCAACACAAATAAGATTGTTAATGCTGGCTTTATTTATTACTGAATTAATACAATATTTGGTAATGCCTTTTAAAGTTAAGGATTCATGTTAATATTTTATTATTGAAATTCAAATGAACGATAGATATATTTGATGCTCTGCGAATAACTATTGCAATTAAATTGGAAAGATGCACTAAGCTTTGGAAAGCTTTTTTTTTTTTTTTTTTTTTTTTTTTTAAAGCGTATTGAATTGAAACAAATCTCTCACACGATACAGGTTCATTCACTGTTTACATAAGGGTACCATTTCCCTCCCCTCCCACTGCCTATAATGTTACTCTCCCATCAAATACAGTAACAATATTACCTTTAAACTTACCCAGTGGTTCTGATTATGGGTATGACACTGGTTACAATATGTTTACCTTGTCCTAGTGTAAGTGTCCGCTCTTCGCACGAAATGAGCAACTTGCAACACACTAGAGTGGAGTTGATTTTGAGTTTAACGTTCCTTTCAGCAGCGAGACTATATGAGACGGGACCTACTGATTAACGTTAAATCCGAATCACACGAGCTCCCGCCGTGCAACATGTAGTTAGTTATATACTGTATTTATTTATATATTTATGTACTTATGTACTGTATTGGTGTAGTTATGGTTGAATTTATTTATGTAGTTTACTTATATACTGTTGCACATTGTATCTATTGTTCTATATGTCGGTAGCACACATAATCCTAACAGTGACTTGCATACTACTTGTAAATAAAATTGCAAAGTTATTTCTAAGCAGAAAATCAATCGTCTTTGATACGAAAATAAAAATCGAAACACATGAACATTTCTCTCATTTTGAGGTCAAAGCAAAAACCTTTAAAGTGAAAAGCAAATTCAATAAATATTTACTTTTACATAAAATAATCAATTTTTCTGTCAGCACATATAACCAAAGTGAACGATTCTAAGCTGTGCGAGACGGGAAAGCTTCTTTATTTCTCTCTCTCTCTCTCTCTCTCTCTCTCTCTCTCTCTCTCTCTCTCTCTCTCTCTCTCTCTCTCTCTCTCTCTCTCTCTCTCTCTCTCTGCGAAAATGGTAATGTGCGTGCATATGTCTGGAGAAAGGAATGCAGTGCAGGGTCGATATTAAGCGAGTTTACCTTCTCGTGTCCATCTATGACAGGCACTGGGTGGCCTCCATACACATACACTGTGGGCTGGTCGTGTCATTTTAGTGTCAAGCACATTCTTTTTATAAACACACATACAGAAGTAGTGCGTTGATTTAATTTAATATAGTAATAGCATAAAGTATGTTAAAAATAATGAACAAATGGAGTAAACGAGTTAAAATTAGTTTTAAACAATATATTTTAGCAACTCGAAGATTCACCATCATAGAAAAAAAAAAAAGTGTCACTGGTAGTGTTACCCACGAGACTAAATTTGGAGCTGTCTCATCACGAAAATGTGTAGTGAAACTGTTTTCTCACCTCGCATCTCGTCAGGAAAATTCTGTCTCATCCCGTCTCCTGGACAACACTAATCACTGGTTCCAATGTTCGGGGTAAAATGGATATTTGATTAACTCTGGTAACATGTCAACACATCAGTTCCCATCTCAGTTAATTCTAGATCGAGTCCGCAATCTCTTAATTTCGTTGGCTCCCAAAATGCCTTACAGTCCTGGATCAACACAGGAAATTCAAGGCTTTCACCAGAGGATCAAGCACCAGACTAAGCGCACCAAAGTAGTTCATGCTAACCATTCAACATACTATATATATAGGTGTTTCAAAACAACAGACATCATTTGGGAGGTGATTTCTGACACTAAGGTAACACAAAAAGCATAGACCAAGCTGGGTGCACAAATGCTTCCTTCCGGAGTTATAGGCTGCCGAAAACATGAAAAAATGAAGTTTAAGGGTCCATAGCTCCAATACTATGGAACCTACCATAATCGGGACAAGATTTCACTTAGGAACTACTATATGCCCTATACAAATATCGATGTTTCAGAATCCTGTGGTACTCACGCAACAATTTTTATAGAGGTAGTTGGTGAGTACTCCAAATTATATGCCCTTACCCAAATTTCCTCTATAAAAATTGTTGCGTGAGTATCTTAAGATTCTGAAACATGTATTTTTCGATAGCACACATATTAGTTCCTAAGTGAAGTCTTGACCCGACTACGGTAAGTCCCATAGTTTTGGAGCTAGGTACCTTTAAATACGGATACGCACGAGTCGAGACATGTCTCGGATCTCGACTCTACTCGAATTAGAGTCGAAACATATTTTGTAAAATTCGAGACGAGTCGACATACAGGTATTTCTCGACTCGAATTTTCGAGTCGAGACTGCTCGTAAAAATTTTGACTCGTCTCGAATGTCTCGAAAATCTTTCTGTAATTTTTAATATTATTTTGAAGAAAGTATTCACTCAGAAACAGCCTTGAAACCAATTCCAGAATTTATAACTTTAGAAAGGTACAGAACACATGAACTTAATAGTTAATCTTCGCAGATCAAGACTTAATTTTCAGCTCAATTCAGTTAATTAAAAGTAATAATTAATGTTGTGACGGAAACGTGACCACTGAAGTTGCCTTTAAAACAGGGATGTATCAAATCCCTTTGACATGGAAAAACTTCTGTTGTTTGGCAACAGTGGGTTTTCAGTAACTCATTCCGAAAAAGAAAGAAAAAAGCTTTTAAAAAACAATGTTTTTAGTGTTCCGGAGAGAAACCAAAATTTTCCGGTTATTTCAGACTTCAAAATCATTACCTGTAACACACTAAGGCCAGAAGTATGATGAAGTGGTTCGAGGAACACGGGGGCGAGTTCCAAGTGATGTGCTAGCCCTCCAACTCGCCGGATCTGAACCCAATCGAACCCATCTGGATTTGATTGAACGCGAAGTCAGAGCGCATCGCTCCCCTCCCCGGAATTTACGGGAATAGGTGACCTCTGTGTGTGCACTTGTGGTGCCAACTCTCTCCAGCGAGCTACCAAGGATCATCGCGTCCATGCCAAGACACGTCGCCGTTGTTATCCGTGCCAAAGGTGGACATACTGACAATTAGGTAAGTAGTCATAATGTTCTGTCTGATGTGTGTGTATATTTTAACTCATATATTTTGTCTCGACTCGAATTTCGAGACAAAATTTTCTCGAATTCGAGTCGAGACAACATTTTCTCGAGATTAGTCGGGACAGACTTAAATCTCGACACGACTCGTGCGCATCCCTACCTTTAAAGTTCATTTCTTCATATTTTCAGCAGTCTAACTCCGAAATGAAGCATTTGTGCACCCAGGTTGGTCTATACTTTTTGTCTTATCTTGGTGTGAGGAATCGCCTCCCAAATGTTGTTTTGAAACACCCTGTATATAACAGAAGATTTTATCTCAGTAGCTGCGACTACCTCAACTACACACTAACATTACTTATACATGCATTACCTACCTATATGAGATAATAATGATGGAAGTAGCTGTTTCTCTATATTCTTTAACAAACTTCCAGCTACAACCTGAGAAGCCAATGTAAATTGCCATAATTAACAACCAACAACAATGGGGAAAAAAACTGGAAGGAAAGAAGGACCTACACTTACTTAAAGATGTCATCTTAACATTCATCTAATGAAACAAACAGAAGTAGAGTGCTCTGATGTGAGGAGTTTCTGGTTTGCGGTCCAGTCCATGGGATATTATGGTAGACATCATCATGTATATGAAATTTCTCTTTGTTATTCCGTTTCTTCCCGTATTCTAAATCCATCAGTTCCTTCGCAATCATTCACTCTCATTAATAACCTATTTTTGCAACATTACGTAAGGTTTGTTTCTGTGGCTCGTAACGATAAAAGTTTATATAATCATTTATAAACTTTTAAAAACTATCATTTATAAACGCTAGGACAGTCACTGCGTCTTCTTTAGCCTAAACGGCATAATCATGGGACGTTAAATTAAAAGATTTCATTTCAAGACTGCAATTATTAGGCCTTGTTTTTGTTATAGGTAATACTCATAAACCAATTTATTAAATTTAGTTACAGGATGAATACAAATAAATCAGATCTCGTAATTCTCATCATATTGGACATTAACCATGAACCTGATTGCCACACACTAACCCTTACCAATATGTTTGTGTGGCTGTCTCAACCGTGTTTATTATCCGCGTCACCACTGTTTGTAGCCCACTGATTTATGCGGGGAATTATTTTTGTTTTCTTTGAAATAAAGTGTAATTTTAATGATCTGATTTTACTGATCTCGTTAAATATCTCTTGAATTTTTTTTTTAAATGAATTGAATTATGTGTGGATTTAATAGTACTTATATTCATTTATCGCAAAATTAAATTTTCACGAAATAAGTGACATTGAAATAGGCACGAAGAAGAATCAGTAAAATAAAACCATTAAAATTCTAGTTTATTTGGAAGACAATAGTAAAATAATTTTCTATCTAAATCAAAAAATAGGCTTAAAAATCAAACATGGCGTAGTATCTTTGGTTAAAGTTTATAGTATTTCACTCAGCCTTTAAAATTGAAATGACAATGGCCTTACAATTTGTTGGGAAATATTACGACCTCTTCATTCCTCCATTGAACGAAGACCCTATCATTTGAAAATTTGACAATCTTATGATGACCGAGCGAAGTAGCTCAAGTGGTAGAGCATTGGCTTCGCATTTGGGAGGTCGTGGGTTCGATTCCCGCTGCCGGCCATCCTGACTGAGGTTTTCCAGGGTTTCCCCTCAGTCCTACCAGGCAAATGCCCGGATGGTACCTACTAAACAGGTCCTGACCGATACATGTTGTTAGATACCCAGTATAAAATGGCATCTGAGCTGCATCTGGTGATTGTTAAATAAATAAATAAATGACTAACAAAAATACCACGCCTTGCTACCAGTGTTCGCAGTTTGAAGGAAGTTTCGTAGGTAAATTTAGCAAAGAGAGGAAAAGGGGATTTCTTTTCGATAAAACGTAAAAATCCAGGGAATTCTCACGCTGACTGACTGACCAATAGAAATGTTTAAACTTTTTTTGTTTTTCAGAAATAAACCAATACAAAACAATAGCGTGTGTGTGTTCAAAGTAGCATAATTTTGTTTCCTGGGTGTATTTGTAATTTTTTCTGTAAAAAAAAGTGAAGGTAAACGTTCAAAAATAGCAACAAAAAGCAAATGAACAAAACAAATGTGGTTGAAGCTCCCTTTACTATAGCTAAAATTAATCTTATCACATAACTTCTACCATAGAAATTTTACACTCAACAAACCAGGGAAAATTTGATAAGAAAAGGTAAAATTTTGTGTCAGTCAAGAGAAATTTTCTGTAGGAAACCTACAAACACTCCTGTACCGAACCATACCTATACTTCAAGCATACGCGTACTATCCGTTCGGACAAAAAGAGAACTCTTTGTGTTCAGTAGCTTTTATATCTTAGATAAACTAAGAATAATTTTAGTACTCAAATGAAAATGAAACGTATTGACGCTCAGCACAAGCATATAGTCTTCAGTTAAGTTTGCAGGACACCAAAGTCAAGAACGCTATTTACACAGTCACACAGATGATCTTTATAAGAGTATTACAATAATAGATATTCCAATTGTTTCTGGAAAATATCTGCAACAGTTACCTGAAGAAATTCAGTTGTTGTCAGTGACGAATCTAGAATGTAAAAGCTGGTGAGGGGGGGACCAGAACCAAGACTATGATAGGTATATCATGAGTTTACAATTTTTCACGGGTCCTGCAAAGTTCCCAACTTTACTCTCTCTCGATAGTAGCTAGGTTGAACGTTGACATTATAGACCTGAAGTATTGTTTCTCCACATTGCATAACAGAAAAGCTGCAATTCAAACTATCGTATCAATGTTTCAAAAATTTTGGAATAAAGAATAAAAAGGACCCCTTAATATAAACTTTCAAAAATATATAAACAGTAGTTTCAATTATTTTTCTCGCTTAAAATAACTGGGGAGCCTAGCCCCCCCCCCCCAGCTGAATCCGCCACTGGCTGTTGTATCTAGTTGCGAGAGATGCAATTATTTTGATACCTTGTCTAAGAATACAAGCTCGTAATTAAAGA
Source organism: Thermobia domestica (assembly GCF_964235325.1). NCBI lineage: Eukaryota > Metazoa > Arthropoda > Insecta > Zygentoma > Lepismatidae > Thermobia > Thermobia domestica. The sequence goes on along the minus strand of NC_137462.1, from coordinate 195,512,919 downwards.
CATGCGATTTCGTGAACTTCACGCAATATACAAACAGAAAAGCAGTGTCGTATCAGTCGGAGAACAACAGTTCAATTTTAATAGACCAAACAACTAACGCTTCTTTCTGCATCTTGTTTCTGTCTCAATTAATTGTATTGCGAACATTGCATTGTTTTCATTCAACAAATTTACGACATTAAAGAATGAATCAGGAAAGAAAGACAGTGAAGTAATGAGTGATTCTTTCTTTTTAGTGTGATCTACGAACGAAACAAATGTTTCAAGGCCGATAGAGAAACAATACAGTCTGTGAAAAAAATACATTGTTTAATTTGTAGTCTTAAAAACAAGTGAATTAGATAATCAGGAAATGATACTGTGATACCTCTTCCCGTGAATTGTTCTCAAGTTGCAATTTTGTTTGATTCACAAATTAAACAGGTAACGTCTATCTTCCTGTGATTTTAAATGTATAATGAGGTGAAGATTGGCTTAAGAATCATCGTTAAATTTAGTGCCAAGGATGTGTTCATTCTTGCATCGACCAAATGCATGAGAAAGTAAAGGGGAAATTTGCTAATTAAACAGAGAATTTGTAAAAAGCTATATTATATATATATATATATATATATATATATATATATATATATATATATATATATATATATATATATATATATATATGGTGCAACAAAAAACGCTGAAACTTTGTACCATGCGAATATCGGCAGGGACACACTGTTTGACATACTCTGTGTTGCCAACCTAACCTGAAGTTTTATTCTACAAATGACGCCACGTCAGGTTATTATATATTTGAAATCTACTATAAAAGGCATATTATATATCGTCGTGTGAGATTCAATACCGTGTAAGTAACACTTCACCAATTTTACAGGAGAGACAAAAAACTGTTTGAAAACCAGCGCGGTATTACTTTGAGGGAATAACAGAGCCATTTGTTGTGATATAGGTGTACTGCTTATAACCAGATTGTACGCCATCCTATACTGATTCTAATGGTATCAAAAACTCAAATTCGTCAAAATTGGAGGTGTTGAATTTCAGACGATGAATACAAGAGCAGTCTAAAAGTTCCCGGAATGTTGTTATAGATTTCTCATTTATGGTGTAATCACAATGAATCTTGCACAGTACAGTCCTTGGTTGTCTACCTAAATAATTATGAATTGGACAAAACAGGCAGTGTACGAGAAGTGAAGTTGGACGGAGAAATGTGTGGTGATCAGTTGGCGCAAATATCGCAGTTCGAGCACCTCTCGCTCGAACATCAAGTACATGTGCAAAGTGGAAAAATTGCTTCAGAGACTTTGATAGCCTTAAAAAGTTTAAGGTAACAATGTTTTAAGGGGGAAAAATTAGCCTCAAAGGTGTCCATTCCGCCACCGTAAAAGACATCAAAACCAAATGTAACGGTTGAACTTCGAAAAATACCAAAAGAAGACTTTCGTCTATGTTTCCAGTAACGGCAGGTGCAGTGGAGCAAGTGTGTGTGTTCCGAAGATGCCTATTTTGAAGGCGATTAACCCTCGAGAACTCGCAGCGCGGTCTTTTCGACCGCACTTTTAAATATTCTTTGATTTTGTTTAGTGACTTTGAGCAAACTTCCCCTCACCCCCCTCTAATCCTTCCCCAGACTGTATTGTTGCAACACACTACCGCTTTTGGCGTTAGTTGATGCCCAGTGCTTTGTGTGCTCAGTCAACTGGACCTTTAGGTTTATTGCGGTCATTTCTTCCGCGCGCGAGTGCTCACATTTTTTTTTTTTTTTTTATCTTAATATTTTTCTTTCAAATTTGTTTATTCATATTTTTTGGAGATATACTGTAAATATAACACATACGATTAACTTAGTATTTTAGTGAGTGTTCTAGTTATGATTTGAATGAAGTATGGATTCGAACGAACAAGAAAGCATTGAAAAATTGCTTCTGAATGTGGAGAAAGAGGAATCTGCCAATCGGGTACTACGCCGTGAACATGGACGTACATGATACTATGTACTGTAACACATTTTGTGAGAAAAATGTTTTATTTAACTTTTAAAAAGTATACAATTCATTTAAAATTATGTAATTCATTCCTTAACGTCAAATTTTACAGCGCGGTCGTTTCGACCGCGTGCGAGTTCTCGCGTGACGGTCTGTGCGCGAGTGCTGAAGGGTTAAGTAAATGTGTAGTTATATTGTCACAATCAGTGTTTCTTTCAGAAACAATGTTTCGGGGGGAAGGGGGGAGGGGCACACTTGGTATTCCGGAGGGGTGGCACTGCTGATACTATTCTATTTATTATTGTATTATAGACGTATTATTTTAGGCTCCGGGAGGGCACTCTTAGGGCTCCGGGGGGGGGCCATTTTTAAAAATATTGTGAGTTGCGGATCTTGCGTTACAGCCAACAAATGAACCGCACAGAAAAGCTGTAAATAAAAACTCGGGCTGGTGTAACCATTTCATAAAACTGGAATTTATTGCAGAACAACGGTCCAATCTTTGACATAAAATCTGCTGGTACATGTTTATTTAACATGGATCCAAAGAGGAAGAATATAACAATCCGAACTTCAGAACAGATTCCCACTAGACATCTTCAAGACAAATACAGGAAATGTGTATTTATTTCAACTCTAAATGTTTGGAACTTCCGAAAACGTTAGATCTTCCTTTGTTTAGCTGGCGTCTATTCACACTTCCGAAAACCTGGTTACGTTTTGTGTTATATATATGCTTTTCCTTTACATTCTTTTCTCTCGCATCTTCTCGCACGCTTCAAGGCTGACATCCATCTGCAAACGTCGTTAAAAGATAAGTTAAAAAATACGAATTCTTTGTAACTTCGAAAGTGTACGACCGTGTCATTAAAAAAAAAAAAACTCCTTTCCTGTTAGTGCTTCTTATGAAAAATGCCCGCACTGTAATGGCATTTCTTATTGTTTTGTTACTTTAAGCTCACCGAACTTTCTGCCATATTTAGTTATTTCACGTACGTATAATTTATAGGACAACTTAATTGCATGATGTTTCAGTTTATAAAGGGTTATGGCCGGTGGGATGGCAAATTTCAACTGCGTGGTAAGTGATGAACGCAACGGGTATCAGCGTAATTATATCTGATTTCTATACCGGGAGTTCGCTCTTTTAATTCAGATATCGTTCTACGATGTTCGGTCAATGAAATGAAATGAAATTTCTCAGATTAACTTCCCGCGATTATGGCCTTTACGCTAAGGAAGATGATGATAAAGTCAAATAAATGATAATAGGAGAATTGGAGGAATGAGAAAGTGGGAGGAAACAGGAGTACCCCGAGAACCGGGGATCGAACAAGGAACCCACGTACCAGAGGTAAGCGCTCTACCATCGAGCCACTGTCTCTCTCTTTGGGTCAACACGAAACAATTGTGGAAAATCCACTGAGATTCTAACCAGGAACAAGTAACACACGCTAATCATTCACCTTAAAGGAAACACTATATTATAAATATATTTATCACATTTTCAAAAGAAAAAAAAAAACTAACACGTCTGAACTTTACCGGAAAACTCAATAAGATAATGTGACATTCGATTGCAGTCTCCAATTCAATTTCTCTTCATTTTTCAAAATAACACAAAATTCAAAGTAAATTTCTTTGTGGAACTTTCCTATACACTAACATTTTAGTAATATAATAATGAATTATTGTCAAATACAATGCTAGAATATCATTGCCAAATTACAGTCAATTTAACTGCGACAATTTTGATCTATTTTAAAATAAAAGTTTGGTCGGACAGACTGCTTTTAGTTGGGTGACCGTAAATATAGTGAACATATCGACTCTCAAATCGATATCAGTGGCTTTGAAAAGAAAAGAAAGTATTTATTAAAGAAGTTCCGTGTAACAGCGAAAACTCATAATGCTGTAATATAACAAAATTTAAATATACTAGTAGATTACAATAGCATACCATTAAAAAAAGAGAGAAAGAGACGAAAACATCAAACAGAAATTGGATATCTAAATGTCCTACAGTGTATTTGATGATTATTATTATTATTTAAGGAGAAACCGGTATTCTGATTTCCCACATTTTATATTTTATTTAATAAAAGGAATTAGTTACTCTAAAATTCCCATATGGTGTACTGACAGGTATTAAAGATTGAAAAGCAATGAATGAGAATTAAATAGTCGCAACCTGCATTAAGCTCACATTAAATTACTACGTATTTTCATAATATCTTTGTGTTGTTGTGTCAATATCTCTACACCTTAGTTTTTCATTTTTATAACTTAACTTATGGTTCATTCAACATATTTATTCTAAAAGTGTTATTAATTTCCTTTTTAACAATAAATAATAGGATTGATTTTGTATCCTTCATTTTTTTCGAGCAGTCTCTTGAAGTTTGAGTAATATTATGTCTGACTAGGGTCACACCCACGCATAGAAGGCCTAGTAATATTAATTAATAAGCCAAGGTAAATAAATCAAGTTTCATGAATACTCACGTATAGTATCATTTAAGAAAATCGACAATTACTATCAAGAAATGATGAACTTACCTAAAACGAGAAAAGAGAAAAATGGATTAGACATTAGAAACACTAATAATAATAATAATAATATTAATAATAATAATAATAATAATAATTAGACGAACGATTAAAGACAGACGTAACTTACTCTATTAAATATTTAAATATTTCTCAAAGCGAGTACTGCAAACAACTGACATCGCATATTCTAGGAATTCAATGTCTAGACTATTCTTCTTATTCCCCAGATCTCGCTCCGTTCGACTATTGCAGAAACAACACTTGAAAGTAGGCTATTTTGAATCTGATAAGGAGATTATGAGTGCTATGATGCAAATAGTAATGCGGACGAAATCTTCATACTTTTCTTTAACTGTCTCCAAAAAATTGGAGCATCGTGCAAAGAAGTGTATTCAACTTCAAGGAAGTATGGAGAATAACTGTAGAATTTCATCATTTCACGCGCACTCCTTCTGGGTTGGGCTACGAACTTTTCAGTAGCTCCTCGTATAAAATAATGTCTCTAAATGGCAGTCTGAAACCGATTTCGTACCAACAACAACTCAATGCATTATTAAGAGTGAGGAAAACGGTAGCAACGTCTCTCACTCAAAACTTGGACTCAAGTAGACAATCTACTTTTATCAGAAGAACAATACTTCATCGCAACTATTATAGGGTGAGAGAATGAATTTGATCCCTGTGTACATTTGACCCATGTGTAAACAATAGCAAAACAGAATACACATACACATCCATGTTACACAGAGACATTCATTAAAGTTTATTTTCTAATGTAAAGCTTGTTTGGGTTAGGACGGCATCGATGGCCATGTTGGCCCGTCACATATGAGGGATGGCGTCCTTCGAAGAGCACACTATACAAGGAAAGGGAAGGAAGAAAGTGGCGTGGGACCTATATGTTAGGTACCACCCCGGCATTTACCTGGTGTGAATGAGGAAAACCCAGGAAAACCTCATTCAGGATGGTTGGCCTGAAAAAGTTTTGTACGCTTTTCCGACCGAGTGCCCCCTCCGGGAATCAAACCCGGGACTGCTCGCACCGAAGGCGAGAGCGTTATTAACTATGCTACGCGGGGCCACAATTTAAAGCTAGTATTATGATTCGTTCATCTATGATCATTTTAACAAATTTTTATTACCAACAGTGAATTGGTAAAAGTTTGGTATGTCTCCATGATGTAAGTACTTACGAAAACTAGAAATAAGACATCCCGAAATTAGTCTGATAACGACATATTGTCAGAAATGGAAAACTTGTTTACATTATTATTTAAGGTTCGGAAAAATGAATCTGTATTATGTCTAGTTATGTAAATTTTATATTACTTAAATTACGTTTGACTTGGAAAAAATGAAATTATACATCACACTTTAAATTTAGGAAAAAATTATATTTGCGCGAAGAAAAAAAAACCGTGCTCGTGGGTTTTCTCGGGGTTCTCCTGTTTCCTTCCACTTTCTTCATTCCATCATTTCACTCATCTCTCATCATCACAGTCTCCTTTAGCCTACCCGGCATAATCGTGGGACGTAAAACAAAGATTTCATTTACTTTCATTTGAAGAAAAAAGACTACCAAAATCAAATCAATAAAATTACCATTTTTCCATATAAATCAAGAGGTTGAAAAAAAACTACATACGTAATGAGGTAGCCAACAGAGTTAATAGTTAAAGAAACGTCAAGGGGGAAAAGTTTTGATATAAACAGGAAGCGATGCTGAAATAAGATACAATCAGCTTATTTTCTCTGTACTTTATGGAAATTATTCAAATTATAGCTTATCGTACATAGATATGTGTAAGAGGAAACACCCATACGCATACATTCACGCTACGGCACACCTAACACACAAAACATGATCTTTGAGCTGAGTATGTTTATGCTATAGCATTCACTAACGTAATTTCAAATGCTACAAAATTAATTGCTACCCTACACATGAAACCACTATTATACACCACACGTGGTATTTGTATTCATATTAAATGCATAATGCTGTTAAGTACTTTTATTTTTGCTTTAAACTATAAACACAACAACAATACCAGAGATTCCTGCTTCAAAGCAATAAAATTGTTGCTTGAATATTTCTGTGCAATTTTACTGCATGTAAGACCACACTCAAGAAGAAACCGAATGAAGAATGAAAGACGTTAGTACTTCAAAGCACCATTGTAACTGCCTGGATATAGTCTTGAAAATTACATAAAAATTATATGGTTCATACAGCATACAGAAGGTTGATACATTTTCATTGGGGTTTGAAAATGTATGAATATTGAAGGAGAAACTAAAAACTGGTTGACTGGAATAATGGTTGAATATTTTTGAATAATAAATAAACTAGAATACTATTATATATATATATATATATATATATATATATATATATATATATATATATATATATATATATATATATATACATACTCTATATACATACTCTATATACAGAGAGAGAAATATATATACTCTATATGGTTTGGTTTTATGTAGATAAGCATAAATTATCTATTCTGTCAAGGCGTGGCAAGTGAAACAGCCACCAGTTCTCCAGCTTCGTGTAGGGTCGCCCACGAGATAAGAGAAGTGAAGAGGAGATACGAATCGAGACAAAGCTCTCTCAGTAGAAGATACGGTTTCCGAGGCTAGACATCACTATCACGATACCTTCTCATTGGTATAGCAATCCTAGCTTTTGTAGTCATTGAGACACTTGGTCAGAAGCCCGAACACTTTAATATACAGTAATTTGAGCAACAAAAACAGAAGATTGTCTTCGAAATCGCATAACTATTTTGAAGACCATAGCATATACTATTCTTCTTTTCCTTATCCCTCTCTTTCATTCTACTTCGTTGTTCAGAAGAAAGAATACATATTATATATAAAATCCCTGAGCTTTGTGTCCATTGGAAACTCAATTTTTAGCGCATTTCATCTAATCCAATTTTCAGGAAATAATTTCTTTCATGAAATTACTAGAAATACATAAATCTAGCATAGTGATTATTGCTCAATTACGTTTTCCTTTTTTTTATTTCTAATTTTCAATATAAATGTTAATGTCAAAAATTTTGTCTTCGTTTGTCAAGTACTTAAAACTTACTGTAGACAGTACCATGGATATACTCTGTGACTGATTAGTTTAATACCCATATATAATCTAATGTTGATATTATCCTTTGAGGTTCTTCAGTTATTTTGAAAATGACTAATAATAATAATAATAATAATAATAATAATAATAATAATAATAATAATAATAATAATAATAATAATAATAATAATAATAATAATAATAGTGGTGGAAAAGCATAATGAAAACTTTAAATTTTAATTAATATATTTCTCATCCACCAAACAAAAATAGTTTTTAAAAGGAAGTACTAAAAGGAAATGAACTTTATTGTCTCTAAATGGTTCCAGTTTTACATACAAGAGAGATGTATGGGACTACATTCAAGTCAGATCTCACTAGAAACGTCATTTCAAGTTTTGCTTGCGAGACGGTAACATTCCCCACCGATAGTAAGTACAGTTTTATGTGTTCTATTAGTACTTATATATTACTAGCAGGGTACCCGTTCTCCTCACGGGGAGAATACGTTTCATTTTGGACATAAAGAACTGAATTTGGATTTAAACGGTATCGGAAGTGTCACTGTTTATATCAGCGACCGCGAAAACTATGGATTCGACACTAATATCGGTTATTTTTGATCATTTTAAATACCCTCCCCTCCCCTAAGTTGCACGGTCAAATTGAAATGATTAAAAAAAAAACAATCCAGGCCCGAACCTCATCTATGTTGAAAATTTGATAGAGATTATTGGTCGTATGTTTCAAGAGATTGTCACAAACTTAGTCACTTTCATTTTCCATCATTTTTAATTATCTCTCCCCTCCCTCTTCACTAACTTGCACGGTCAAAGTGAAATGATAGAAACAAATCCAGGCCAGAACCTAATCTATGTTGAAAAGATCAAGATCGGTCGGCTGGTTCAAGATTTACTGTCACAAACATTGTGACTTCCATTTGTATATAATATTGATTAAATTACTGTTATCTCAAAAACTTGGGACGGGGGAGCAAAGTGGTCCACCTAAATGATATCTCTGAATCTACGTTGCTAAACTACTTAAGAGTCTTTATCCCGGCGAAATTAAAATACCGCTAATTTTACCGTAATTATGTGATATCTTCAAATAGATAAAAGATAATCGAAATGTGGAACAAGAGCGCCCTAGACAATATCATTTTACATGAGAAACCGTTATCACGACTCACTTATCTGCTTTCGATTTCGAACCATTTTGAAAATCGGCATTTATTTTCGCGTTTCTAAACAGCTGAAAACGGAAAGCCACGAGGTGACTTGTGATAACGGTACCTCACGCAAAATAATATTGTCTAGGGCGCTCTTGTTCCATATTTCAATTACCTTTTATATATTTGAAGATATCACATAATTACTGTAAAATTAGCGGTATTTTAATTTCGCCGGAATGAAGACTCTTAAGGTGGTATACCCAACTCGGATACCGAAAACAGATAAAAGAACCAATTACTATATTTTCTCTTGTCTTAAAACAAACAGGATTAAATTATAGAAAAATTATTAATGGATTAAATTATACCATCCACACGTTAAAAAGAATACTAACGGTAAGTAGAATTTCGTACCTAAAATAAAAGGGAAAAATAAATATGGCGAATAATTCATAATTAACACGAAAAACATCAAAAATGTGCAATTTCCTTTAATCTTTTACGTAAGAAGGAAGTAAAAAATTAAGTATACCAACGAATACAAACAATTTCTGTTTACAAATAACGCATTTCCTTCATATCGTACTGCAACATTCTCTTTCAATGACAGAACAAAGTGGGTATATATATATATATATATATATATATATATATATATATATATAACATCAAATCTGCAATATGCATTGAAAACATTTGTTTTAAAAAATAATGAAACAAACAGTACAGGAAATAATGAAAAAACTAGTGAATGGATCTTGGTGTTACTAAATTACAAAGCTTTTAAGAATTAGTTTCAAGGCCGCAAAGGAAAAACAATACAATTATTGTGCTTCATCTCAATTGAGGACAAAATAATAATAATAACAAGGATATTATACTGTCCCATCATACGATGGTTCATGTCTTATAATTGTGAGAGGACAACTCGGGAGGGAATGTGGCTCCAGGAGATTTTCTCTTTTTTTCTATGTATATTCCTTACTTCTGGTATTATTGTGAAATTCCTTTTTTTTTTCCTTGATTTATGTTTCTCTCCTTTGACACTGCTTTGAAATCACCGTCATTTCTTTTTCTCTTGCATAATGAAACAATACACTATATACTACGTACCTTTATACCTTTCTTTCATTTGTTTTCCTCGACTCCATCATATCTTTTATCACTAGAGTCCGGACTTACATAAACTAACAAACTTGAAAGTACGTGTATTCACTATGAGCAGAATAATCTGCATTTACGAAACACCTTATCAACTTGAGATTCACTTTGTTAAAATATTTACCGTGTGTAGAAAGAAGTTTCGCAGTAACAGAGAAATCTAGTGTTAAATTTCGTCTACTGTTTATTGAAGATAGTTTACAAATGACCTTCCAACAGCAACTGACGTGACTGACAAATATTTCTACAATGGCACAAAATTTGGAACATTCATCTGGCAAAAATTTACTGATTCCACACATACTGGATCCCCAATGCTCCACGCAAACAGAGTGGGGCTAGAAAGCCACAAAGTTCCACGCAAGTTTGGTGGTTGAGGTTAGGAATCCCACAGAGTTCCCAGTAAACTAAGTGGACAGGGTATTAGGCCTTGAGCTACGAGCAAGCTAGAGGTTTGTGGGTTAGGTGGCTCCCAAGCTCCAAGCAAGCTAAGGGATAAGAAGTGATCAGCTGTAGACTGAAACCAAATGTGAAAGTCCTTCTGACTTTTTGCTGCTTCAGTGTGGCGGTGATGGTGGTATCCATCTCCGTCTTATAACTAGTGGTGTTATTAGTATCCCTGTTGTCTGCCACTGTATTATAGTTCGTAGCAGAACGCACACGACGTTGTTTATAAATAAAAACATGGTGTTTATTGTTTGTAAAGAGATCCACGTGCGGGATATATATGAAATGGTCTAATAAACAGTGGTTCTTAATCTTTTCGAGCCGACCGTCCCACGAGTGAATGCGATTATCCTACCTCCTCTCCCCCTTCCAGTCATCTTAACGGCAAGGTGACCAGAACTTTTACTTTTGAAAACGGGACGAATACGAATCGGCGACGGGGGGGGGGGACTTCTACATTGCATTTTGGGACTCAGCAGTGTTTTTAATTTACAAAATACACAAGAAAGAATGATAACACAGCGTTTCTAACTTAAGTACTACCCAAAAATACTTTAACTACTTCAACACTCAGCATTACTACTCGATTCTCACTTGTACCACAGAACACTCAATTCTCATTTGAATATTCAGAAGTTCTAGGCACGGCTGAACCTTCCCAATGAGTGTTAGTACGGAAGAGTGTAGAATTAACATTGACCATTTACATTTTGAATAATAATTACGGGACATCTGGGTCATACTTGCTTAAAAACGGGACATTTAATTGTCCCGTTTGAGGATCAGAAAAAACGGGACAACGGTTGAAAATAAGGGACTGTCCCGGCTAAAACGGGACGTCTGGTCACCTTGTCTTAACCCAATCAACGCATGTGGAACGCTGAATGTAAGATTTAGACGAAGCAGTCTACGTAACAACCAGAAAAACGCTTCTATTCTTACAGTCAGTCTTGAAACTTCTGACAATTTGTAAATGTATAATGGCTTTCGTCCAAGAATAAGAGAAAAGTCTAACAGGTTATAAAATCTCAAATGCCCCTAAATAGCTTATCGGACCCTAATCGCCCTTTCCTGCTCCAGCGCCGAGCGCCGTCTTTAAAGACTTGAACGCCTACGTAGAGAACTACTGGTCTACATGACAATGAATATCAACTAGTCAATATTGCGGAAGATCAAATCATAATATATGATATTTATTAATTATTACATCTACATACATACCGATAAGCGATTTTCAGGACTAAAATTCAATTCTGTGTGTAGTGTTGTGCACGAGACAAGACGAGACTAAATTTTTGTGCTGAGGTATGAGACGAGGCTGCACTTTCAGGACATCTTTTCCAGACGAGAAAGTCTCAAGTCTTGTCTCGTGGCTCACTATATCCTTATATCGAAACTATGCCACAAGAAATTTGTAGGTAAGTATTGTGTGGGTAACGTTGTTTCAGAAAATAGCTATTTAAATAAGAAGTCTATAGGAAATTATACACACACACACACACACACACACACACACACACACACACACACACACACACACACATATATATATATATATATATATATATATATATATATATATATATATATATATATATATATATATATTGATACAATATCCTTTTGAAATATTATCTTAGATACCTAGGTATATTATGAAACTAACTCCAAGAATGGCAATACAGAATCTGCGGTTTTTGTTTTTATGGTTCATTTCATGTATGCAGTACGTGCAAGAGATCGTTCAAGAAACAGGTTTTTTCACCATAAGCTTATCTTTCTTTTGTTTAAACGGATCTTGATCATTGCATAATAATTCTTAAAGATAACATTGTACATAATTCAGTTGAGCATAACAGTTTCTAAGAGCAGGTTCATTAGGATTGTGTCGCGTTGTCTTTTATTTTGCTTTATTGTACTTTACATTATTAGAATTTACATTTTGTTTACACTAACAAAAAAAAAAATAGTGTAAATGATCTTGAAGTTAGCATAAATCTGAAAATGTTAATGCTAAAATATCTACTCAACTCAAAAGATACCTAATCTAACGTAACGAAAGTAACATTAAATTAGAATGCTAAAATAACTTGCCAATATAATATGACTTTTAAAACATGAGAATTAGAAGACTTGTTTCAAGAAACAATGTAAAGTCTGTAGTTTTAAGCCGATCTAAATTTTATATGCATGGAAATAATAGACACAATTTAGCTATTCACACTTAAGTAACCAGGATTTATTTCGGGAAGAGTCCAAAGCTTTTGGGAGATTCAAACAAGGACAAATTATATTAAATGTGTAAAATTACCCTAAAATTAGACTAAATTTACAGAAAATCGGGATTTCAGCGGGATATTCGGAACCCGAGGACCTACCTGCGTACGTACATGCCTACAACCTCTCAATTTTCCTCGGCAGTAAAATGTTTGTATATTAAGAACGTTTCTATATTTGGTTTGCTTTATGAACATTTCATAACACACTGTTGTTAAAACAAAGAAGGTAGGAAAAACTACTAATACTTCTAATATTAAATTAAAAAGTATTAATACTTCTACATATAAATTTAATTTGCTCTTTCTCACTTTTGAACATTTAGAAATCGCTATATAAAATTCTCTGTGATATAACATTTGAGTAACACATTCCTAACTCAATTTTTCTCACATTCTCAAAATGTCAAGAAAACGCATTATACCATTACCTGTCCTGATTCTTTGATCATGATTTTGTTTAATTCACTGTGATATATATATATATATATATATATATATATATATATATATATATATATATATATATATATATATATATATATATAGGGTTTGAATGCCTAAAACAGGCCTATTTTGAAATGAGAAATGTGTTGTATTAATTTGGAAACTATTCTGCCTGGAAAGTTCTTTACAGAATTAATTATTAAAAGCATCATACGCGTATTTTAACAACACTGTTGAGTCATTGTACATATTTTTTGCACTTGAGGTTAGGATAGTTCTCTTTGGATTTACTTTCGTTAAACTATTATTTTGTTTTTTCTCTCATGTATTTTGAAATACTGTAGATGCAATACTGACGCAAACTTAAATAACTCAAAATCTGCAACACTGCTACGTATAAGGCATATCACTGTAATGCATGATTGTTTACCATTATGCAGTCATCTTATCCAACATGACATAGTGCCAACTTATAGTATCGATGATGATGGATAACCTCTATAGCATATATAATGTTACTAAAATTTCTGACACATTGCTTCAAGAGATTTGAATTTATGTTAGAACTTTATCATTATGTGAGTTAACTTTTCTCAAATTTTTATTGTACCATAACTACATTATTTACCTACAACTTTGGAATATGTTACACTTTCAAGAGACTAGTATCTCAATCTCTTTTCAGATTATGCAAAACCCATTTTACAGTTGGGAAGCATTCCTGGTGAGACCGATAGCAATTCTCGGTAAAGGGGAGAATTTCATAGTTCGGCAAGCATATCTCTCTCTGAAGTAATAACTAGTTAAAGTTTCTAACTCATTATGTTTAGAAAATAAATACATGCAAAGCATCAGATGCATTGGAACTTAAACGAGCAGATGACAGAACAACCGAACCAAAAACCAATAACAAAACGCATTAGAAAGTAAAATTACTCAATCATTTCATTCACTGCAAGGTTCATCAACTTTGTAACACGCAATGCACTGTACATACTTTCAAAAATTAGAACAGTTTATTTAGTATGCAAGATTAGGATCATTAAGTAAATGCAAACTTATATATACACATACATCAGCTGCAGTCATTAGCCTTGCTATACTTACTGATTATCTTTCGCTACTTTCACATCATGATTATATGGATGACATCGCGACAGTCATCCTTCATTCTTTAAATCTACATTACAAATGCATTTCCCCCTTATTTTCTCTCGTAATTAGACGCAAATACAGTCCTTCAATCCTTTCAAAGATTAGATTAGATTAGATTAGATGAGAGAAGCAAGCGTCCAGCCCAATCCATAGCCACCCATCTATAATCAAGACATCAAACTTTCGTTTGTTACTTAGTTAACCTTGACACAAACACGAAATGGGACATCAAATAAACTTTTTTTTTTCTTCTTTTCTTATGGTAGGTAGAAAACGTTTCCCTGTCGTTGGGCAAAGCCATGGCAGTTTCCGGTCCCTGTCGCACACTCTCTCGGTATGCGATGCGGAGTATAAAACCTAAAACCGATACGCTACAACAATCATCATCATCATGACGTCCTCAATAGTCACAAAGCGCGGACGCACACTTTTTACACACACAAACACACATACTCACATACATACATATACACACAAGTTGGTAGAAAATGCACCACAATCTGAATCAGTGCTGTTTCTCATTATTCGCACGGATGATTCGCATCATGCTAGTTTAATGTTAATTCCTGGAACTACACGCACATCTGTACTTTATTATAATAAACGACAAAATCTCGAAAGTGTCTTCCTTGTTAGTAGCAAGGGAAAATATATAGTATTTGTAGCACTTGTTCTTTAACAATATGTGAAAAATACGCGGAATTATCAGTAGTTACAGGCATCCAAGAACTAATGACTATAGGAGATATCAATAAAATGCTTTAAGCAGTGTCATCTATAGACAATGTGAGATGCTTTGAATAATAATAATACTGTAATAATAGGCCTCAGCTCCTTCCTAGTAGAAGCCCCTTCGTGGCTATATTGTTAGCATACGCGTCTTTGACGCGGATGACTTGTGAAAGTGAATGGTTATAAAATAATTGGTGGGAAATGAGAATATGAGAGGAAGCCAGTGGCTGATCTAGTCCGGAGCCGGAGGGCTAGCCCCTCCAGTTTTTTGAGTGACAAAAATAATTGAAGATATTATGTATATATTTTTGAGTTTATAGTAAACTCATGATATATCTATCATAGTTTGAGTTCTGGATGTCCCCCTAGTTTTTACCTTCAGATTCGCCACTGGAGGAGGCGGGAGAACCTCGAGAAAACGCATGACACGATGTTATCCTCCACTAACTCAGATGGTCTGGGATCAAACCAGGAATCCTTCGCACCAGAGGTGAGCATTCTGTCATTGAGCCACCACGTCTATACAACTCACCACTGCAAATCTACAATATTTAGTAAACATATTGTCCCAATTCGAAGACATCTTGTTTTCTTGCAGTAATTTATCAATTTACATTATATGCTTGCTCTTTGTCGTTTGTTTTCTTCAACCTACGATAGAAAGACCGAGACAAGCAGTATAAACAGCTATTGTAGAGTTAACACCGAAAATCGTGACAAACTTTTTTGTAAATTTTTAAAGCAAAACACAATAGATATAATAATCACGTTTCTTTTTTTTCTTTCTTTCAAAACAAGTCTACTGAAACAATTTATCAAATTCCAAAAATGCGGAAGAGAGTTGGTTTCTTCCCTATAATCTACAATTGTTATTTGTTCCTCCTAGCTTAGTGAAATGCACAATTTTGGTCACTTTTTCCCTTACTTTTTTTTTTCTCTGTTTGCACTGACCAAGAGATCAATTAACATATTTTTTTTTAAAAAGTTGGAACACAGTAGGAAACATCTAACATTACATAATTTAACAGCTCCATAATAATAATAATAATAATAATAATAATAATAATAATAATAATAATAATAATAATAATAATAATAATAATAATAAAGTAATTTCATGTAAACTCACGAAGTTGTGTACATCTCTGAATTATACTAAGGAAGTCACGGAACACTTGCTTTATTTTGTTTACTGACCATTTTCTTTCAGTAATGTGAGTTCTATTAACTCTCTGCTAAATGAGAAGACAATGAGGTCTTCGTTACAGTTTAAAATCCTTATTTTGGTATTTGCTTATTTCGCACGTGCACAGGTTATGTTGATGTTTTTGAACCGAAGCTACAAAAATATTGTTATTGCGTAACTAAAGTTAGTTTTATGTGACTAGGTTTAGCACGAAAACACATAAAATAACCATATAAAATAAGTGTGTGTTTAATTTATAAAGTACAAAAATTGTATAAGTTTTTTATGCTACTCAAAAATCTAAAATGAATAATAATTCAATCAAGATTTATTTAACGATCAATTAAAGAACATTCTTGAGATTACCTATGTTTGCGTAACGGGCTATATGAAGTCATTGAACAGTTAATATCCAGATAACATAAGACATTTTACAATGAAAATAACACCCATGGTATTTCCTGCTGGTTGCCCGTGGTCCAATGCTTAAAAAAAGTCCAAAATCAGTCATAATTTCAATTTCTTATTTTGACATGAGAGACAGGGCAATTCGGTATATATTCAACGTTACGCTTTTATAAGTCATGAAGTGACCATCTTTCCATGATTCATAAATTCAGAAACCTTCCCACCCACACAAATTTTCTTGTTGATACGTACTCAGGAAAACAATACTACTTTTAAAAACACGTTTTAATCAATTAATCTAAATTTTCATAATTTCAAATTCTGATTTACAATCCTCTCCTCTCTTCCATCCATAGTATAAGAATCTAATTAACCGTTACTATCATGTATAAATTCATCAGTTATTACATTATGTTCAAGATGTTAAATCACTAAATTTAAGTCGTTATATTACATATAGGAGGCCTACAAAATAGGAAGCACCGGCAAGAAACTAAGCTAGAAACTTGAAATTTGGGCTATACATAGAATCCGTGACGTAACGTACTACTAAAGATTTTTTTTTTTTTTTGGAAATTAAACGTGGGAGGGGAAGGAGAATAAGGGTAATAATAATAATAAGCCCATATCTTGGAATTCCTTAACGTTATAGACATGAAAATTTGGGTACTTACGATTCTCATTTAAGATAAT
The DNA here is from genome assembly GCF_964235325.1 of Thermobia domestica. NCBI lineage: Eukaryota > Metazoa > Arthropoda > Insecta > Zygentoma > Lepismatidae > Thermobia > Thermobia domestica. Next base: position 195,495,587 of record NC_137462.1, on the reverse strand, counting down.
TAAACACGTTTTAGCGTTATATTATATAGGTTTAGTAGAAGAAAAGAAAAGGGGAGGGGGTACTTCAATCAGATACGCCTTAAGAGGGATTCATTCTCGTTTTGCCTACACTCACTCGACGAGGGATATCTGGTGTCAGAGATTAAAAACACTTTAGAGAGAAGCCAAGTTTACTACAGTATGTATTAACTTGCATGAGAATTTTAGAAAATAAAGGGGTTACTATCCAGTATTAATTCTGGAATTTCCTTTACTGTAAAGTTCAAGTTATTTTTTTTAAATTTATTATTCCCTAAACTAATTAATTTCCATAGATTTAACTTGATTGAAAGTGGCATGACTGCATTTAGTCGGTACATTAATATTTTCATTGTCTTTATAATACGTTCCCGCTTCAAACACTAAATATCCTTTGTCGAGTAAGCGTAGATGAAACGGGAATAGGCAAAACAGGAATGCCCGTTTTACTTACAAATAAGATGAGATTAAGATAATTATATAAATTGCTGGAAGGTCTGTAGGCGAAACGAGAATATGCAAAACGGGAAGACACCATACGAGATATTCGAATTTCATGCCAGACATCGAATGCAGACGAATTCTATATGAAAGACCAGAAGGTAGAACGAACAATATTCTCCACCGTAGCACACATGGAGACATTACCTAGTATTATACAAATGTTCAAAATTTACTGAGAAAACGTTTAACTAATTTAACGCTTCGCACTTTCTTTTTAACTGTTAAAAAGTATTAACTTTTAATAAGGAGAATTAATAATACCTTCTACCTTCTGTTAAGTTTTTTTCTTTTTTTAAGTTTCTGTAAATAAAGCAGCTTCCGTAAATGTATTTTCTCCCTTGTACGTTTAACTCTCTCTCTCTCTTTCTTTCCCCCTTAGCTTGAGGGCGCCTGATACCATTTTTAACACTCGGCAACCTACGGAAGTACACGTCACAGCTGTTAGCATCGCATCAAAAATGAGTTTTCTACAACTTTACCAGAACGGAAGAGATAGGGTCCATCTACTCAATAGATACGATGCATTCCGCATAGAACTGCTTCTTAAAATAACCTTTCCAAATAAGAACTACTCTATTGATAAAAGCAAGAAACTTACGAGGAAAATTTCTGACTGTGCGAAGACAGAAACGGTGTAATTAACCATTTTTATTAACACGGTGTAATTTACATGAATATGCACTGCAGCAGAGCCATGGCTTTGAATTTTGATAAGTTTCAAGATGGAAGATACGTCTACAAAATGGTAAGACATTTAAGCGCGTGGAAACCAAAATACGAGTATGTATCTGACAAGAAGCTAATATTAATGCCTACATTTCTATTGTTTCTTTGTTTTAAAAAATAAAGTTAATTCAACACTTTTCTTAACACTGATGTTGACAAGTTTTTTTTTTTTTTTTTTTTTTCATTACAAACGTTCCCACACGTGCTCTGAAACTAACTTCTTCTTTACAACAAACAAAAGAGTGCTGACAAATGAGCATTCTTTCTCTTAGTGACATATGTAATGAGCAGCTTGCATTCAAATAAGTAGGGAAAAGAAAGTGAAAGAAATGACAATTGCAAAATTAATCTTTTTCGCGAATTTAAAGCATGACAAGTGTAAAATCTGACAACCATGCTATTCTAGACATTTTGTGAGCGTAACATTTCCTTGCTGGTGTGCTAGGCTATGTAATGTTGAGAAGATATATTTTTAGCAAGATACATTCAACCAATGATGTTGCCCGACATTCCCGAATAATAATAATAACTATATGACTTGCTTTTATAGTTACGACCAGTGGCGTATTTAGGGGGGTGGCTTCCGGGCTTAAGCCCCTCCCGAAATCTTACTTAGTATAGTAAAGTAAATAAAATTCCTTGCAGAATTTTCACATTTCCAGGCAAAGCCCCCCCCCCCCCGAAAGTTAGCAAAGCCCCTCCCGAAACAAAATCGTAAATACGCCACTGGTTACGACGTTCTTTTTTCCAGTGCTCACAAAAATTTAAGGAAAAGGTTATGGAAAACGAACTGAAGAGCCTCACGCGAACAGAAAATAAGATATCTATAAATCAACTGGTGGAGGAACATACTATTGCGACGGAAAAGTGACAGTAAATCTGAAACAAGAATCCGAAGGATTTCTGCGTTACTGCTTCTGCCACATTAGATCAATCACGCAGCTTGAGAGTCTGATCTTACTACTAATACCACAAAACCACACAAGGGAAAACTAAGTCTTATATAATACGTAATAATGTTAGGAACTAAACTGATCGTAGGGTAGCTGGGAATCAAATTTCGATTCTCTTTGCTCCTCCAGCTCAGTAGGAATTTATGTATTAAAAAAAAAAAAAATGTCTTTTTCATCACGTCTCTGCGTGTGTATTGAAGTCGCTTCTCCTACATAAAAAAAAATGTTAAACAAAAACATGCTCACAAAGCTTTCTACAATTGTGAAGAGTACTTCAGTTCTAAAACAACGAACAGAAACAAACTACACACTTTTGGTTGTAAACTGTGACCGATCTTGACCTAAGATGTTCCGCTTGCTGCCCTCTTCACAGTTCTTCCTGGTTAACCACAGAAGTCGCCGTCTCACAAGGTCCTTCTATTTAGTATAATGTATACATTATAGTATTCGATTCAGGTTGTTTAGAATTCAACACTGCTACATACAAAGTCCATGCGACACAAATCCTTTATTCCACTGCAAGCATCTGAGGCAAACTGTGAGAACGTGTCGATGGATTGACAACGTTCTTGCCTAAAGTGTTGAGAGGCTGCTTGTTCAAATCCCGCTACCCTTTTTTAGTTTTCCCAGTAGTTTTCAGATTCACCATGCTAATGCTGGAATAGCACGTTTAATATACGTACAAATCCCGACTGATTTTAATTCAAAAGACTACTACTCCGCCACTGAACACTACAAATAAATCAAGTCTTAAAAAATGAAAAAAAAAGTGCTAATATCGATGCATAAACGAAACTCCTAGTTTCAGTGTATCCGGATGATGAATTCAGGGGGTAGCCCGGGGGGTAATCTCTTCCCCGAAGAAAATTCATTCCCCCCGGAGAAACTCTCTAAATTTCAATCACAACACGTAGAAATTACTTCATCCGAATTCCCCTTCCCCCGAGGAGTTCATATTTTCCCGGGGTGAAAATGTCTGAATTCAACACTACTCTTAAGTGACTTCTTCGCTGGTTGTATAGTATGTTTACTTTATCTTCCGCAGGACAGGAATCCAATCTACCATCATGCGCTCAAATTTCAAGGTTCTTTCACAAGGAATTGGGACCCTTGTAGCAAAGGCCCTACCACTAGACTAGGGGGAAGGGCAACAAATGTTATTTTGAACATGTGTTTAGTGTTTTCTTACCAAGTAGGGTATATCTGTAGTTTTCAGGCGCGACACACTAAGTTTTAACTAAGTTTATATTTGAAAAAACTCACTTAGAGATGAGAGTCTAACCAGGGTCGATTGGATCGGTTGCTTCCAATGTGCCTCTGAAATAGAGTGCAATTTACTCTTGATTGTCAAATGCATACAAGAATGCATTGCAATATACTCTATTCTTGATATTCCCAGTGTCCGTAGCAACTGTAGAAAAGAGTTTTTCCACGCTGAAACTGATCGAAACTTAGATAATCAATTCAGTAAGAACGTTCCAACAGTTTGGCCAATTTCTGACCATTGATTCCAGAGGCGGGTCGTGAGGGAAGTCACACCAGTAAAAAAGTTAGTTTTTTCGTTTGAAACTAAAAGAAGAAAACTTTCATAATACAGTAATTGTTGTATATAACAATTAATATATTAGATAACCTTTATCCCCTTAGTTTCAGCGATAAAACTTTAATTTTCATCAGGGTGATTTTCCTCACGAGCCGCCTTTGATTGATTCTAAATTTGGACATTTCGATACTTGTAGGCTTTCATCTATTTGATCTATTAACTCGCTTACAGCTTTTAAGCGTCCATTTTGATTGTTTCTATTATACCGCAGACAAATACAGTTTATAATATATACATATAAACCTGTAGACCTTGGTGCAAGTTGGCTGAGAATGTGGGGCTTCGCACTTCTTACGGCCGGCCCTGGGTCTACCGACGAGCTAAAAATATTTTTTAAAACTTAGATTTCATTCTTCTCCCTTTACACGCACGGGCTGGATTCAAAACATTACGCCTTATATCAAGCAACATTTTTTAATCTTCATATTTTTTACGATTGTTTTCGGTAATCAACTTTGAAAGTAAATTTTCGTAAGATACAAATAGTTTATTGTGCGAATATCATCATTTCATTTTATTATCACAAATAGAAGAAATTGTTTATAATTTGACAATTTACATTTAACGGAACAATTTTACAAGTTAAAGAAACAAGCAGAACAAACCTCATACTTTTGATTATCTGTGTTACCATTTCTCTGCTTTATAATGTAACACTAGTAGCAATCTCCGGTAGAAATCTACAGACTGAAAAAGTAATTACTAACGGTAAGATTAAATGATTTTTTTTTTTAATCTCTCCACTGCAATTCGTGCGGACATAAAAAAAAATAGCTATTTTAAGGTGCACAAAAGAAGATTCTCAGAACAACACTCAATTTTCAAATACCAGGAAAATTTATTTTTTGTTTATTACATGCAAGACAGACTATGTAACGTTGCAACAACCTGGTTATATGTCTTGAATCACAATTTCTGCACGAACTTGAACTAAGAACCCATCACCATTCCTTCCACGTTTAAGAAGCAAGAACGTTTTATTCCAGATCTTGTACGTGATGATAATTAAAATTCAAGACAAGCATAACCACATCACTCTATACAATAAAAAAAAAAAAAAAAATCATTACACTTTTAGTTAGAGTTAAGCAAAAGAAAATATTAAGCGTGGTTTATTTTATGGTGGATCAACACTGTACCTATTAGTATTCTTTTTGAGGGGACTTATAACCATGTCACTAGTCAAAAATAAAATATATGCTTTGCATAACAAAGTATGAACTGTAAACTGATGAATAACGGTGATTCAGAATTTATTTTACTCAGTGGCGGCGAAAGCGGCTCTTCGGCCCAATGACTTCGGGATCTTCGCTGATTTTTTTCCCTTGAAAGCATTCTTTAAATTCGATACGAGGCACAAAATTGTTGCATATTTTCCATTTTCAATGCTGAAACCAATGAAAATCCTTTCATTTCTCCTTTTCTGTCTCTAATAGCGCATTTAACGTTTTTCCCTATCTTTTTTTTTTTTTTCAATACGCCTTTTGTACGTTCTGCTGTGGAAAAGGAAAAACAGGTTTGCAAGTGTTGATGTAGGCAAAAAATTCATATCCAAGGACAAATTTTCTCCTTGTTATTGTGAGTAATGTGTAATATTGCTACTTGCTTAGTTTAATAAAATCAGGAAGCAAAATCTTAATAATAATAATAATAATAATAATAATAATAATAATAATAATAATAATAATAATAATAATAATAATAATAATAATAATAATAATAATAATAATAAAAGGTCTGAAGATCTTTCGACATATGACGATGTCTAGAAGGGGATGTGTCTAATTTTAACACTCGTTGCATGACACAAGAATTTTAGCAATATGCATGACACAAGAATTGAAGCTGTCTCGTCTTGAAAATGTACCGTGAAAGTGATGTCTCAAAAATTGGAAGAATGCATATCTCATTTCGTTCCACCTCGAGCGCAACCCTAGTTTCGTTTTTTTTTTTTTCTCATTTGTAACCAGAAAAATACAAATTGTAAATAGTGTCTTCTACATTCTACATTGCAGAAGCGAAAGGTGCAGCCGTGGAAAGAGGGGAGGAAGGAATGATGACCAGGTCCGCCAAATGATCTCCTGCCCCCTTCAAAATGAGGTTCGTCTGTTATACACTTAATACACTTATTTAATATTTACAGGAAAATTAAGGATGTTTATAACAGAATGTGAAAGAAAATATTGAAAAAATAATTTTACACCACGTTAACCGTTAGAATAATTAAAACAACGGAAATTAATAATCCAGTTTGCTGAACAGGATGTAGCCAATCGCGGATTGATTACTATAGTGTTGCATAACAGTGTTTAAATTTAATGTTATTTTCTTTAATCATTTAAACCATATAAACACAGTATCATAAACAGTTTGTTTTCTTATTAAAAGGTTATTCGTACATACTGAAAATAACAGGTCTATATTATTATTATTATTATTATTATTATTATTATTATTATTATTATTATTATTATATAGTTACCAACTTCTGTAATAAAGGTGAAAGTCTGGACATTTTAAAAGTCCCTACAGAGTCGTGTCAGAACGCGAGACATTTTCTCCAAAATTGGGACGGGTGGCAACCTGGGCCAATGAGATATTAATTAAACTTATTTCATATTACGAATTATTATTTTTAGTTTGGTTTCAGTGTGTAACTCCCCTCCCATTGAAAAGGATATGGGCCCCCTTAGAACGTGTTGGCTATACAGCGGATTTTGATTTTTCTTTTTCAGTTTCAAAGATTACTTTTTTTTTTTTTTTTTTTTTTTGCATGTTCCAATAAATTTTATCAGGATCTAATTACAGCCTCTGGAATTAGATCATGAAACTGCTCAACAGATACTAGAGTTAATATCGTGTGTATGTTCACGTATAATTTCGTAAGGTGTAGACCTACCAAGGCGAACGGGCAATTCATATAACAACTGTAACTCTCAATCATGCAGAATTTGAAGACGGAAAAGTCGGATGTTCTTTTCTTTACATGAAATGAACTTAATTTTCAAAATACTGCATCTTGTTTATATTTTTTTTAAAAATCCGTGAATGTTTTGATATGTTGTTTTAAAAATGAGCAAATACTAAAAATGCATGTAAATAAGTTAAAAATGTAAAAATGCACCTATATACACGAATTCGTTTTTTTAGAAAAATACAAGAAATGTAACAACAATTGTGCTCTGAATCTCTCAATTTTTATTGAAGCAATATCATATCACAACGACCAACGTTTATATTCGTCGGAGGAAATGACGCAAAATAACCGAAATCCTGACCATAATAATTTCCCCTTCTTTTGTAATGTCACCTAGCTGAAATACCAGTTCTTCGCATGGGAAAAATAGGTGTATAGCAAATATTTGAATCCCCTTCCCACTTAGGATACAGATTTCAATGAAAGTGTAATGGTAATAAATAGAGCAACCCAAAAGCATAAAAAGCATAATAGCAATTTACACATATGGTTGGTACCTTGAACATGGTTGTGATTGTCTAAGGGTCCAGAAGAAACTAATTTTAAAAGCATAATAAAGCATAATTTTAGAAAAATAAAGCATAAAGCATAATTTAAAATATATACAGTATCATAATTCTTGGAAATTATATTTAACTGCAAGTTTAATATATACTATATTAATATATATTTAAAAAAATATTAACAATGCAAAATCATTGAGAACATAACAATGCAACAATGAAGAGCTTATTTTTATTTCTGTAAAATTTTCGGTGTAATCCTTTGATATGGAGAAAAGAAAAAAAAGAAAAGAACTTTCCGCCAATAATGAATACTGCACAAGAACTTCACACTATATTGTTATGTGTACCTCTCGAACTTGAGCACTTTCTGTACTTTTTGTGCACCTTTTGTATACTTTCCCTTTCCGTATATGTGCGCCTCTAAGGTGCACACAAGTGAATAGAAAAAACTGATTCGAGCTAAGCATATCTCTTTACAGTGCATTAAGTAGAAAGTTCATTAAATATGAAAGAAATTGTTTCATAAAATATTAATAAATAGATCAAGATATTTAGATTATTTAATGTATAGTAAATATTCTACATTATACACAATTAATGTAAAACAATGATTGAAATTAACACTAAAGCACAATTTGGAAAAAATAAAGCTAAACTTAATGTGGGTTGCTCTAGTAATAAATAACCCATAAGATACTCTACTTTTAGCATAAATTTTTAAACACCCACTCACATAGAATACAAATTTTAATCGAATTGACTTGATAAAAAAAACACACACACACACACACACACACACCTTGACGCAGATATTAAGCCTATGTCCCAAAAGTTATTCAAACTGGTCAGCAGTTTTCCCGACCCCTAAAACTATGAATTCGACACTATTCTCAGTCATTCACCCCTTCTCATCTACCACGCCGATGGGTGCTGAACGTGGACCATAACAGCATCAGGAGTGCGAGTGGTCATCCTAGTGATTCCGAAAACTATGTTCTCGACACTCGACACTAATAGCCCTAATTTTAATGTGAGTCAATTCCGATCGCACCCTGGGATTCTAGCGGTGTCCTACCACACTGGGAGCTGAACTTGGATTTAACGGAGTCGGTAGCGTCAGTATTCATATCAGTGGTCCCGGAAACTAGTCTACATTAATAATAGTCGTTTTCGATTATTGTTACATCACCCCTATCTAAGCCCACTCCCAGTAAAGTAAGAATGTCTTACTGCACCTTCCACAGCAATTTTTGTCCGATTGTAAATCATACCAAGTTTAGTTGAAGTAACACAATGCATTTCAGAGTTACGGTGAAATATACACATACACACACAGATCTTTATACACAGATATATGAGCAACGCCGAAACAATAAAGAACTGAGTAGAATAAATAACGACAAGCAACGCCTTCGACTTTGCCCCTGTAAATTCCCGACCCAGCTGATATACCTGTTTCAGCCTAAGCTTGAACTTAAAAATGTCATCGGTATTCGGACTTCTAAGCAACTCCGAAAACACAGTAATCGATTATGGATCCCGATGAATTCAACAGTAACCTTTGTCAACTTAGACATGTTATTCTTCATCTTTTCTCATCCCCCACACCAAGAAGGACCGAATTTTAACGTTATCGGTTCTGAAATGTGATTCTTCATTTTAGGGACCCGGAAAATTAAGGATTAAACAGTAATATCGATTTATTATTATTATTATTATTATTATTATTATTATTATTATTATTATTATTATTATTATTACACGCTCCATATTCCCACACCTTCTAGGGGCGCTAGATGGTTTTACCTAGACTGGGAGCTAAACTTGAACTTAAATGGCAACGGGACTGTCACCAATTAACTTAAAGATCCCGAAAACGTTTGATTCGGCTCATGTAGGCTAAACTTTGACTTAAGCAGCATCGAGAGTGTCATGATACACCTCATCGACTCGGAAATATATGGATTCAACATTTTGCATGTCTCCCTTCTCACTCCCTTTAGGAATACTAGAGAGGTTTTATTTCCCACTGGGGCTGAAAGTGGACTTAAAGGACATCGAAACTGCCACCAATTAACACAACGGCGCTTCGATACTAATATCGGACATTTTGACTATTTTTCCATATCACCATTTCATCCCCTTGGGTGATAATAGGGGCTGAAATTGGGCTTAAACGGTATCGGGCGTTTCAGGATCCATCTAAGCGACACCAAAAACTATAAAGTCCGCACTAATGTTGGTCATTTTCTATCATTTTATGCCACGTCCTCTCATTTCCTCTATGTATGCCACGTGGTCTTTAGGTCTACAGTAGTGTTTTCAAGCTCGGAAGTAATGTGTGTACCAAGTTTGGTTAAAGTTGCTTCAGACATTCAGGGATTATGCTGGAAGAGACATATACAGCTCACAGATGACGAGAAGAACCCTAAAACAGGGGAAGCGGGGAAAGGTCAACGACACGGTCAATTCAATTTTCGGTGTTTGAGGTGCGGTCTATACTTAGATGTCGTCTGCTACTTCGGGTACTTATCTGTGTGCTATTCCGTGGTGTTATTTGAAACCCCCGTGCGAAAAGTGGGCGAGCCCATACCTACGTCACACTATTTCTGCTAGGGTTCTTCTCGTTATCTGTGAGCTGTACATACATACATTTTTATATAGAGAAAAGATAGAATGTGCAATGCTATATTTTGATCATAAGTTTCAAAATGACAACAAATTTTCCTGAATAGTTAATGAGACCTTTGTTTAAAAGCATAGTACTTTGTTATAACGACACAATCTCTGTTAAACTATTTTGAAAGTGCAACGTTGCAATAAACATTGCTATGATGAAATAGTCTTTATCTGTAAGTACTCGTCTTATCATTTTAATCTCTGCATTTTCTAAAGAAAATTTCATCCTTATGTCTTCTCTCTCACATATAAAAAAATACGCATCCTGGTAACATACAAACGTCATGAATTCGTAGTACGTGCATATAAATGATTATATCTTTCTTTTCTCACCTATCGAAACAATTGTTAATGTCTGAACAATTCATGGGCCATAAAAGAGCATGTACCTGCGATACGGCAATCAGTAGTGCTCACGCTATACTTGCTATTAACATGAAAAAAAGCTCAATATAACGATGCTGTGTCATCGTAGATTATTGCAGAGAATATCAAATACAGTGAAACCTGTCAAGAGCAAATACCGATAGAACGCTATTTGTCCGTAAATGTGAAGTGTCCGTTGCAAAATGATTACAAAAAATTTTGATTACTTATAGTTAATGTGGTAGCTGAATGCAGTTTTCAGTAAATACATTAGTTATAAGAGTAAATAGGATAATATCTACATTATTTAGTGTTTGAATTACTGCAGAAATGAGGACAAATTCCCCACTGTAAAGAAACAAGTGTATCGCCGAGGGATGTGTTTACATGGGCGTGTATTGCAAAATATAATACTGTTATGATTATTTAAGTACAAGTCATATCCCCTTCATAAACGTTCCCTAATCAGATTTCTGACTGTATTAAAACTAAGAGTAGCCCAATGAGAACATGTAACATTATTATTAAACACTGGAAATGTAGACAGAACTAATGAATCATGACTTTTTAATTTTTTTGGGGGGGAGAGGAGGAGTTTGCAACAGTTGTTTGCAGTGTAATCCTGAGGACATTTATTTCTGATCAAAATTTAGGAATTATTTTCAAATTGTGGACAGTATTTTGTGTGTTACATACGTATAATGTGAGAATAATTTCCATCCGTTATGAGGGGGTTATTAAAACAAAGAAGACTGTCCGGTCCGTGTGCATAAAAGGGAGGGTTCTCTACCATAATAAGAACAATTGCCGAGTCATTGTCTTTATTATAAAGGCGTCCAATAAGAGATGATGTATTAGCTTTAGGATGTCTTTGAAACATGCTTGAAAAAAATAACATATCTAGATGTGATTCTTCATTTGGTTCTAAAAATCCAGCCCAAACAGTGTAATGGGCAAAGACTTATATTGTGAAGGTTGATCTCTTGCTTGATGGTTTTCGCACACGCCAACTGCACCGGATTTAAACCCGGATCGCAGTCCGAATGTCAAGTTAAATAGTAAAACCCGTTCTCCATGACCCCGATGTTACATAAGGGCACAAAACAATCATACTTTAATATTCAACTCGAGTGTGTTAGAGTAAAACCTCATGAGCAGTTGTCGAGAAATACATATTCCTTCATACATCTAAAAATATTGCTTATGTACGAGAACCATGGTATTTGTTGACGTAAAACTGGTACTGAAACATAAGTTCATTAACCTCTTCATCATGATACTAACGAAACAACAGTACGCAAGCATAAAATTATCATCAACTCTTAAATTTTTATCTCCGTTAACTAAAATATTTTCAAAGATAACACATGTCAGTAGATAGTTCATATCGAGCTGAAGAAAATAACACACTTGACGGAAATTCTCATGTGTGATTTTTCCATAATAAAATAAACTTTTCTGGTGCTAAAAACTGCTTCTGTTCCCGATAATAACTGACAGCTTTTATTTTGCTGGAAGAAATTATTCATGTACAGTATATGAAGCAAAATACGTAGAAATAGAATGCTGTTTGTCTTCCTCTAATAGCAACACACGCACTCCTTTATCCACATACAATTGGAAGTCCTAATTAAGAATGGTACCATCTAGCTTTAATCAACTAGTACCGTACACAAAGTACGAAATAACCACCTAATAAATAACTAATCTTCATACATTATTTCTATTTAGAATGCCCATTCAGAACTGTACCATCAGATATTCCAAAACTGAAGATTTTTCACTGTGCATAAGATAATCACTGAAATATGCTAATAATTTAAACTGTCAAATTACCTCTTAAATACTTAGGCTAATATTGGATAATTATTTTTTGAAATACATTTACTACAACAATAAGCTTTTCTCCAGTTTTCACGAACTTTTTGTTGTGGTATTGTATGTATTTTAAGCTTGCAGCCATCTATAGTTACGAATAGTTAAGTTTCCGGTAGTCTGGAAAACTAAGTTCATACTGTAAGTTTGATGGTTATATCAAAACAATGTAACTATACATCCATTAATAAGATTTGCAAACTCCAGGGTCGCACAAAGTCACTTTCTCCCATGTGTTGTAAAGTTATGTTATTTTTGATCACAAATTTGCAATGAGAAATATCGGGGTATCATCTATAATGCCCTTAGTAACGTACAAATACATAATCCAACATAAGGTACACACAAATACATAATACAACACAAGGTACACACAAATACATAATACAACACAAGGTACACACAAATACATAATACAACACAAGGTACACACAAATACATAATACAACACAAGGTACACACAAATACATAATACAACACAAGGTACATACAAATACATAATACAACACAAGGTAAGTGTTTTGTGCTATTCTCGTGTGTGCGCCTATCGCTGCTGACGCGCTTTCTCCCTACGGACGCACACGTGGTACCGCGCGCATCCCCCTGCTGCGCTCCTGCCCTGACTCGGTTAGATAACACTAGTGTTTTCAAGGGCCTCCTAACAAGTTGTTTATTGTTTTTGCACATTTGTTCTTATCATGTACGTACACTGAAGCCCCCCCTCCTAAAGTGAATCTGCATAGAGGAATGCAAGTCCACACTCCAAAAAATGTTTAAAATATAGAAAGTAGATTTACTAAGAAAGAAATATATATGCAATGGATTTATGTATGGAGTGGTACAAGAAATTGCACCTTAAATTATAATTTATAATATATAAGGATTTATAGGTTGTAGATAAGAGAAACTTCAAGTCTGGACCAACTAATTTTCATCGTTAATAATGTAGAAAATAATGATTTCAGGGTGTGTTATCCATAATGTAAAGAAGTATCGTCATCTGAATTTTACCAAAGTGCATTTAAGGCATGGAAAACGTTGGACGAGATGCGTTACAGCAGACCGAAGCAACATTAAGTGACATGACCTTGTAGTCAAAGATCAAAGTATGTTCACCTAATATTTCATCATCATATTGCAATTAATAACAATACTATAACAACTATCTGTGCAAAATCTATTAAATGTCCCTTGTATTAACTTACGGTTAGGAGAAAAACTGGAACATTTAGAGTTTTGGACAATTTTTGGGAGACGGATGTAAGTCCGGGACATCTTGGAATCTTATATATGGATAACTTTTTAAAATGGATTGGCTCTGGGTTTGGCTTATTATCATACACATTCAGAAAAAATCTTCAAAAATTAACAACAGAAATCATTTATGTCTTCCAGTGCCCAATTACGATCAGAAACACAAACGAAAATATCCATTCTGTGTCATCCTCCAAATGTTAATACCATTAGCCATTACTCGCTCTTTCTCTGTTCCTTTAGTTGTCTTTGTCGCAAACGGAAACACCATTTCCTTACCATCATTCACAGCTTTCCTGTGAAAAGGTTCTTTCGCCATGTTAGTGTTACAATTTGCGACCCATATGCAATGGAAAGTCATCCTGTCCGGTTTACATTCTCACGTTGATGCACACATGCAAATAAATAAATAGTTAAATAGTTTCACACATATAAATTAGAGGACACCAGGTCATCCGAAGTTGCAGAATTACTAGCGTGATTGAATTATTTCATTTCCCCCTTCCCTGGACAAGAAGGATATTTCTCTACTTAAGAGGACAAGAACTTTATAGATGAGTTTTTCTGTGGCAAAACGTTGGACCCCTAAAGATTTGTTATTCTTAACTACAAGTGGGGTTATTTTTAGTTTGCCTGAAAACCTAGGCGAACTATCAAGGGCGCCGATTTCTCTGTAAATTGAGGGGGCTCATTCAGATGCAGAAGGCATATATATGAGGATTTTAAGACGAATTGCATTCAAATTGTCAAATATTGTATATTCATAAATACAATAGGGGGCCCTCATGAGCTTTGGAGAGGCCGCCCCCCAGGATCGGCGCCCTTGCGAACTATGCGATAGCCGAATTTAGGTATCGAAAATCAATACTGACAAAATGTCGAGAGTTGATCGATATATTAGGAGTGTAGGAGTCATAAGTCAACTCCATCGTGAGTATGTAATTTATTTCTGGGCATTTGAAGTCATTCTTGTGTCTCCATTACTTCTTTGTATTGTAATTAATCACATACTATATGCGTGTTATTTCCCATTTGATAAATGAAGCATATAGCTCTATCAAAGGCATTGAAATAAATAAATAAATTGCCGGCATCTATGGCCTTCAGCCCGTCATGTATGAGGGATGACGTCCCTCGGCGAGCACACTATCCGGGGAAGAAAGGAAGAGGCCTGGGACTTGTATGTTAGGTACCGTCCAGCATTTGTCTGGTGTATGAAGAAAAACTTCACTCAGGATGGCTGGTCTGAAAAGACCTGTTACACCTTTTCGAGCGAGTGTTTCCACTAGGAATCGAAAGATCGAATCCGGGACCGATTGCACCAAAGGCAAGAGTATTAGCGAATACGCTACGCGAGGCTACTATCACAAATATATTTACGAAACAATGGAAAGAGTCAAGGTTTTGGAAATAGATGGTATTGAATCTAAAATAGAAGAATTTTTCTAAAAACACCAGCCGCTTTGACTCCAGACTGGTAAGCCATCCTATGTTAAAGGAAATATTAACGATGCTAGTTCACCAGGCTGTTCGAACAGAACGCAGAGGCACGTAGAAATGACATTGGGAATATGCATACTGTTGTGTGAGGGAATCTAGAACACTTCCCATCAGTTTCTCAACTCTGCTGCATTGTTAGTATTGTG
This sequence comes from Thermobia domestica, assembly GCF_964235325.1. NCBI lineage: Eukaryota > Metazoa > Arthropoda > Insecta > Zygentoma > Lepismatidae > Thermobia > Thermobia domestica. The sequence continues at coordinate 195,480,480 of NC_137462.1, read as the reverse complement.
AGAGCACAAAGGAAACAGCCTGATGCTGAATTGCTTTTCATTCAACCCAGGACGCCTTACCAGTGTGGAGCCGTTTAGGATTGCCGTTCAGGTGCGATGGGAAACATTACACAATTTTAGATTGAACACACCCTATTTTCAACAGCTTTCCTCCTTTTCATTTTTGTATCAAAAGATATATTTCAATCTTTTTTTTTTTTTTTTTTGTACACCTTATATCTGGAGAACTACATACAATGTAGCCAAACCCAAACTATCACTTAACTCAGTATGATGTGATTATTCCGCAGAAAATACGAAAACTCGATTTAGGGGCCGTTTAAACATTTTGTGGACCCTCATCCAAGATCCAAAATAATTCAATCAAAAATTTTCTTGCACACCTTATATCTGGAGAACTGCATATAGTGTAGCCATCCATAGAAAATACGAAAACTCAATTCAGAGGCCGTTCAAAAACTTTGTGATCTCTGATAAAAAGACCTAATTATTGGTCAAGATCGTGATATTTTGATGCATCTTTTCGAATCATTTCTAAAATTCTTGGCCAAGATCGCAATCTTTAGATTGTTACGTGTGAGAGCTTTATATATATATATTTAATGATAATTTTTTGATCCATAGATTAATGCTCTACATCTATGATGATATACCGGTTTATTTCTTAAGGAAGAAAATATATGTCTAACAACTCTAACCCCCAAAAATCTTTATATAGTTGTCCTGGATCTTATGACCAGCGGCCCAGAACGGCGCCCTTTGGGGCACGTTAAAAGATCCATTTTTTAAAAATATCATTCCTAAAATTCTTGCTAAGTATCTTTACTCATAATGGACTTCGGCTATGATCCCGGACTTTTCATACATCCTGTAAAAACATCAAATACTGAGATAAAAAATAGCAATATATCTAAAATATCTACATATTGAACATAGAAATATATTTAAAAAAACATCAAAATATATTTTTAAAAATATTGCGTATCAAATATCTAAATATAACGTTATATGGAAAAACACGGGAAAATTGAAATACAAAAAGATATAGAAATATAGAAAATATTGGTGTCGAAAAAACATTAAAATATCAGATATTACAATATGGAAATTTCAAGCTTCTTCGTGGCTAAGCGGTTAGCGTACGCGCCTTTAGCGTGGCACACCCGGGTTCGATTCCCGGTGAGAGCTCATGTTCGGCTTCCACGTTAATCAATAGGTACCGTCTCATAGCCTCGTTTCTGAAAGTCAAAATCAATTCAACTAAAATATAGAAAAAATCGATCTATCAATAATAGTGTTATTTTGAAAAATGAAATGAAATAAAATACGTCCCACGGCTATGCCGGTTAGGCTAAAGGAGACGGTGAGGATGAGAAATGGGTGAAACAGTGGAATGAAGAAAGTGGGAGGAAACGGGAGAACCCCAAGAAAACCCACGAGCACAGTGTTTGTCCACCACAAAGTCCTCACGGCGCGAGTTCGGATCGAACCAGGGACCCCAAGCACCGGAGGTGAACGCTCTACCACTGAGCCACCGCGTCCCCCTCTATAGTAGAGTTAAGTACACTCTGCCGGGGAATAAATAACAGGGAACAACATTGAGAATAAACCAGTCTTACTCGAGAGCAAGGCTGTAGTCGAGGGTACGCCGTATACCCTCTGCTTAATCATAGCCATGACAGTGTACCTTCTGCTTCAAAGTGTATAGTTTCGTTTATATTTAATCGGGCCATGACTCCAATCATAAAGTGACTATATCACCATTTTCCTCTTATATTCTTAGCAGATGTTTAAATATATGAGTCATGAAAAAATATCCGGCTCGATTTTTTCTGTTCCTTCTCGGAGTGAGTTGGTTTCTTCTTCATACCTACATCCATTTATGTTATTAATGCTGTGGTTTAGGTAAGGAGTGTCATCAAGAAAATAGCACGAAATGCTTTTAGATTATAAAATAGTCATATATTCTTTATATTATTAACACATACGATTTACATTTGTTCATTAAAACAGGCCTTCAATGTCTCTTATGACAATGATAGATGATCACAAATCAGTGTGTACCCTCTAAAAAATTTTAGGACTACAGCACTGCTCGAGAGCACTAAAATATACAAAACAGAAATATTGTTCTTTCATCATTCCAAAGTTCATTTTTTTTTTTTAAAAAAAAAAAGATAAACCAGATAATACAATTATTAATTTTTATCTTAGTTTTTCTTTCTTTCTTTTTCAGATTGCATACTTTACAATAAATGTTTCCTTTTCAGATTACATACTTGACAATAAAAGAAAAGAAAGACTGAAATAGTATGGTATGACTCACACATTTCACAGTTTATCTTTTAAGAAAACAGCAGTTAACACGTATCTCGAATAAAACGTGATATGCATTACCTATGCGACTGTCGTTAAGAATTCAAGGTTATAAAAAGAAACATCGCGTTTAATTTCTTCCACCTTTGTCATTCTGAAGAATATAAAATTTTAAAACATTTTAATTAAAAGAATACCAAAGCAGTGAAACATATTTCCTTTTAGACGTTGGATTCTAAATAGGAAATTCCTTCCAGTCTTATTCCGTGAATCATTCGAAGAATGTTCTGTTCCCATGTCTCCAGTTTGTATGTAAACGCAAGTGCATATAAGCCTACACATTGATAGACATCGTCGTATGGTATGACTTTTTCAGAATAAACCAAATACGATATTTCTAATACACGGGTGCTGACCCTGCAGAGCGAGAAGGATCCCTTTTGATTTGCATAGGGCCCCAGAATCTGGGGAACTTTATCTGGATATCTGACAACGAAATATAACTCAATGCCAAATGTTTCAAATGTACAGAAATCGGCGCCACCGGTTTTCAATATAATATTACTTGTTCCTTGATTGGTTCGAACATAGCTGTCCTCGGGTGCCAAGCAGTTACTAGATTTTCGAAGGAAATTCAGTTCATCAAAACAAATGTCAAAATATAATCCCTCAAGATGAATACAATGTCTGCATTTGAAAACGTCGGATAGTAATGCAGTCACCTGGCTGATAGCCTGAGAAGACTTAAGAGTCTTCATCCCGGCGAAATTAAAATACCGCTAATTTTACATTAATTATGTGATATCTTCAAATAGATAAAAGTTAATCGAAATGTGGAACAAGAGCGCCCTAGACAATATCATTTTACATGAGAAACAGTTATCAGGACTCACTTATCTGCTTTCGATTTCGAGCCATTTTGAAAATCGGCATTTATTTTCGCGTTTCTAAACAGCTGAAAACATAAAGCCACTAGGTGACTTGTGATAACGGTACCTCACGCAAAATAATATTGTCTAGGGCGCTCTTGCTCCATATTTTAATTATCTTTTATCTATTTGAAGATATCACATAATTACTGTAAAATTAGCGGTATTTTAATTTCGCCGGGATGAAAACTCTTAATACAATCACATCGTCAGGAAAAATTCAATTCTTTCTTCATGTCAAAATAGATTTGCTTACTCACATCCAATAGTATTTAATCTGAATTTATATTAAATATTATAGTAATACTTACTGTAGTACTGTAGTAAATATTATAGTAATACTTACTGTAGTAGGTAATAAAGTTGTGCATAGTGAGTAAATAGTAGTTTTACATGATATATGTGCATGTATGCGTGCATCAGAGTGTGTGTATATTCGTGTATGCGCTTGTGTATCAGTCTCCCCCTCCCCTGAAAAAAAAATGCGGCCTCAGTGAACTTAAAATTAACGTCCCTCCATCTTTCAGCCTACATTAAAACGGAGTTTGTTACGAGATCATATCACAACTATGTGTGTTCTAATCAGTGTTCGGAAGCATGTCATACAAATGCATATAACAATAATGGAAAATTAGATTTATTCTTATTACTACGGTCATTTTTGGAATTATCTTCATACCATGATAAAGAAAAAGTGCTCTAATCATCAGAGATATCAAACCAGAACAGAATTCCAGAGGAAAAGGATCGGTTAGGCCTATATAACACGAGACGCTATAGTATCTTTTACTCATATCAATAAAACGAAGAAAGTTTTCTATGTATATTACAATAGAACATTCACATTAAATTTAAACAAAATTTTGAAATCAGTGTTCCTGATTATGATCTACGCAAAAGGAGACTGTTGACTAATGAAATGGAATGATTATTACAGAATAGGTAGAATGATAATGTAGGAGGAAACCCGAGAAACTTCTCAGACACGATGTTGTCCACTATAAACTCACATAATTCAGGATCAAACCAGGGATCCCTTACACCAAAAGTAACCGCTCTAACACTCTACCATCAACTCTCATGATCTGGAATTGAACCACGGATCCCTTACACCAAAAATGACCGCTCTAACACTGAGTCTCCATACAGGACATTTATATTTCAACATATAATGACCATCCAAAGCCGTACATTGTTAAACTGTTTCATACTTTAGGAAATGTTAAAAGAGTAAATTCCTATTGCATTTTTAACAAGCTCAGTTGTCTTCCTTATCGATTTTCTTGGCATTCTTATGCAAGCCGACACAGACAGGTTGAATCAACATTTTAAACTCTCAACTTTTATGTGTCCACTTACTTTAAGACCACTGTGTACACTGACAAAATCCAAACCGCATATCGTCTTAAGGAGTGTATCAAGACATTTTGTGCTGAAATCATTTCATGCATTCCTCATCGTCTCCTTGGAGACTAGAAAGATCGTCTTAAGTTTTGCATAACAATCGCGGTCAAATTAAAGACCGTAAACTAGGCATTTTCTCTATTGTTCCAAACTTGCGGGACAACTTGTATAAGTGGATTGCCTACTACTGGGTCCACATATAAGTGACCAAATTCAGTAGGTAAACAAAAGTAGATTTTATCGCATCAAAATATCCATCTTCACACCACTAGATGTTTCAAGAGCGCTGGATGGTTTTCGACAGCTTAGCCTACAAGTAAAACCTAAGCATAGTCGTAAAAATTCGTTTTTATTTTTCTTATTTTACTTTACAAGTTAGGAACCAAGCGTATGCATACCGTAATATATCACGCATGTATAGGAAGTCAAGATGCTACTATAATGCCACGTTCGATCTAGATAAGATTAGTTTGGCTAAGCTCGTACCAAATCAAACCAAGGATGAAAATACATTGGCAACATCATATTCTTATCTAATTTATCAATCTGATTCATCGGCACACACACACATCTAAGTATAAAGGGTGCCCTATTAAAAATGATGGATTTAATATGCTTAATAAAAATACTGTATTTACAAAGCATTGAATCATTACAATGGATAAATAATCCAATTTAAGAATTAAAGGGTGACATATAGCCTCCCCTCTCCCCCTCCCCCAACGGATTGCTCTGCAGGATTTCATTCTTCATTAAATTTTTATTATTACTTTTGTCCCTACTTGTTCAGTGACGTAACTGATACGATTAACACGCTAACCTTTTTTCTTGAGTTCTAGCAATGTTCCAAGTTTGTCTCCATACAATAATATATATATAATAAAGTTTAAAATATCCAACGATTGTGCGTGCCCTTTTGGTTAAAGGAGATGGATCAGTAATGAAAGTGAATGACTGTGAAATTATTTTTTGTACTTTTCCACCGGGAATCGAATTGAGGACCACGTATGCTTTAAAGCGGGGGAGTGGGGTTATCTCTGTAAACCTTTGAGATTTCAGAAGCACTAACGGAAAGTATTCGCAAGGAACTGGACACCACTTCCAAAGATGATTTGGCGCGAGAATTTCTCACGCAGGAAGACAATCGTCTCGAGGAAGGTAGAGCATTCTCTTGTAAAAAAAAAACACTTGCGTTCCATATCAATTCCGTCCTAATGCAGCCAAAAAAAAAAAAAAAAGTTGCGCTACTGTTCTCCACTAATTGCAACGGCCAACTCCATCCTAGTCTTAGAAAGAAGTACGGCGTTATCACTCCACCAGCCCAATATCCACACCATATGGTTACCATACCACTATTCACCATAATATATATGTAATCATCGTCCACCACGTTTCTGTTTACTGCACAGAACCTCTAAATCACGGTAATATCTTCTAGTTACTAGGTACCACATGCAAAGAGTTGAAATTACTCCAATAATAACAATGATAGAAAACATTTTTCTGACATGTCTACTTTGAGTAAACCGGAAGTCTAAAGCAAACTAAGTTGTTCTTTATGTATAGCTATAAGTACAAGGAACAACTATAAAAAAAAAAACAACTCCTTTCCATTCCTTTCGTTACAAAGCAATGTTAGCTCTTGTACTTTTGCATAGTCACTCTCGTTTTCTTCTGGTTTTTACATCGTGTCTTGACTCTCTTTCACTCTGTACACACTATGTATGCAAAGCAAGGAAATACCTGTGATCTCACAATATATATATATATTTTTTTTTTGAAAGCACAGAATCCCGTAAAACCACAAGCGTGCTGAAAAGCGAAGCAACGAGGTACGTCACGCTTCACGTAAAACCTCTTTTTAAAAAAAAAAAAAAAAAAAACTAATAAGCTGATTTTTTTCCTAATCTTTTTTCTCCTCTTATTATTATTTTTTTTTCTCGGATGGTGGCTACGGAAGTGAACATGCTTGCTGTACCTACCTGAACTGAATATGGAAGATCTTGGGGAAGTAAAATTTTCCACGAACAGAAGTTAAACTGAAGGAAATTAGTACTTTATGAGAAATCACGACGACACAAGGGAGTTACAAACAGGAAAATGGTGTAAATAATGTGTGTCGTCAAATCTTTCCCTACCAACCACGAAAAAAAAAAAAAAAAAAGTGTCAATGCCATCAATACAATTTTCCACCATATTGGTAACGACAAGAAAAGCATTTGTAGTAGAAAAGTACGGAAGAAAAAAATATGCAGTTGCTGGTTTTTGTTTAATACCCGTATTACAAACAAAACAACTTTCAGAAATAATCGGGAAAAAATGGATCAAAAGATAGAGGTCTAACCAAGAATTTTAGGAATATCCAAGAAAATGCATCAAAAGATCGCGAATAATTGGCCAATAATTAGTTTTTGTATCAGGGGTCACAAAATTTTTGAACGTCCCCTAAATCGAGTATTCGTATTTTTTACGGAATAAGCACGTCATACTGAGTCAAGTGATAGTTTGGGTTTCGCTACACTATATGTAGTTCGTTAGATATAAGGCTTACAAAAAAAAAAAAAAAAAAAAAAAAAATGCCTGAAGTATATTGGATCTTTTAACCCAATTATGTATTTTGTTTACAATAATATTAATTTAAAGATCTGTAAATAAACAAACAAGAACTTTTAACCAGGGGCGGATCCAGGACGGACTTCTGGGGGGGGCGGTAGGTTGTAATACTGCTACTTAGAGCTACTTTTAAGGGAATCAAAAAATAAACTATATATTTTATTTACATATAAAATTAAAAAGTTTCCTCTTCTGGGGGGGGCGATCGCCCCCCCTGGATCCGCCCTTGCTTTTAACTAGCAGTGGCACAGTATTCATTACGCAGTGATGCCTACCTAAAATAAAATCCGTCGTGAGTCACAGCAATTTCCATTTTACTCGCATATTTCCCAGAATACAATCAATACTATTACAAAGACGAAATAATATAAATGAAACTAATGTGTGTGTTCATTTTTACAATATCGGAGTGAATTATTACTAAATTTCGCTCTTCCATTCTTATAAAATAGCTTGTGAATAGTTTTCCTTAATACAAAGCATCACCATCTACACACATTTTGTGAGGAACGTCGTGGAAGTTAAATGTTTCCCTTTGATATTTTACTTTATTTCCTTCATTAACTCGTTTATTTGAGATCCGGGTTCATTTCCCAGTGGGAGCTCATGTGGTTCGGAATCCACGTTAATCAGTAGGTCCGCGTCTCATATAGCCTCGCTGCTGAAGGGGACGTTAAACTCAAAATCAACTCAACTCACTCGTTTATTTGTTTGATTTTCTTAAAACACTCGAGCGCACGCACTGACGGGGGTTCCCCGCTGTTGACTGCTAGAGAATAGTTTTAAGCTGGGAGCTGGGGCGCACTCTAGCCTCCTTTTCTGATTCTTCCTGCACGTACACTCATGTCCAAAATGATTGTCGCATATCTATAACTGTCTTCTTGTAAGAATATAATTTGATAATGGTTTTGCAGGGTACTTTTAATACTAATACTATGTGTATAATTGAGAAATGTATATTTGTGGTAAATTTCATAGGAAAAGAATTATACATACGAAAATTAGAATGAGTAAAACAAAATGTTGCTAAACGGACAAGAAAGATTTATTTTCGTTTTATTGTTCTTATTTAGGCCTACTGCTCTTTCGACATGAAATTTGCCACATACATATCTTTGCCGATTATACACATACTAACATTATAACAAATACCGGGCGAATTCGTTATCAAATTATATTCCTACAACTACATATTTATAGACATGCGACAATAATTTTGGACATAAGTGTACTTCACGTTGTCAGTTTTCTATGACCTGTCGTTGTGCAAATAATCCTCTTGCGGGAAAAAGCCGTCACCACTTATGGATTGTTTGTATTTTATATGATCGTATTATACTTTTCGTACATATAATTGTGCTCGCGTCGTGTGGACTTTGTGGTGGACAAACAACGTGTACGTGGGTTTCTCGGGGCTCTCCCGTTTCCTCCCACTTTCTTCATTCCACCATTTCATTCATTTCTCATCATTACCATCTCCTTTAGGCTAACCGGCATAACCGTGGTACGTAAAACTTAAAGATTATTTCATTTTTATATATAATTGTGATTAAAATGAAGTACTGAAGAACAAAGACGTTTTTTACAACTCTTTTAGAAAAAGGTTGACGAATGGTGCTCGCGATTGTGAGCATAGGAAGCTTCTAAAGTACAGGGAATCCCCGTCACCGCATGTACAGTAGATTAGTTTAAAAAAAAAAACATCCATACAGTTGTTACAATTTCACGAACTTTAGGTTAAAAAGTCTTGGGCGCACCTACAACATAAATTAAGAAACATTTTTATGTTCTTAAGAAATAAATTCAACAATAAATCTTTAGCAAAAGTAACTAAATAAAATTCAAGTAGAGTTATGGCCACTTATTCTTGATTTTGTTGATTTTGAGTTTAACATCCCGTTCAGCAGCGAGGCTATATGAGACGTGGACCTACTGATTAACGTGGAATCCGAACCACTTGAGCTCCCGCCGGGAATCGATCCCGGGTCTCCCGGGCCACTTATTCTGATTGAGGAAATACTCATACCGCGTATGGATTTAATGCAAACATGGCGCGTGTGTTTGAGTGTGTACCAGACACAGCGTGTGTTCCTTGGTCCTTGATTTCTGAAAATTGCATATGATTAAGTCACTTCACAAACCACATCCGCACTAGCATGAAATTTTCCAACAAAGAAAAGACTCTGAGCCAAATTTTGACAAGTAACACTGGTTTCGTGCTTATTGACAACTCCTCATGACTATTTTCGGCTCGTAGAGAATTTTGTTTATATGGATTTTTCTTATACAGGGTGTTTCAAAACAACACCGACAACGTTTGGGAGGTGATTCCTGACATGAAGACAAGATAAAGTACAGAACAACCTGGGTGCACAAATGCTCCCTTTCGGAGTTATAGCCTGCTGAAAACATGAAAAAAATGAAATTTAAAGGTCCATAGCTCCAAATCAATGGGGCCTACTGCAGTCGGGTCAAGACTTCGCTTAGGAACTAATATGTGTCCTATCCAAAAATGCATGTTCCAGAATCCTCAGGTACTTCCACAACAATTTTTATAGAGGGAATTTGACTACGGGTATATCATTTGAAGTAATCACTAACTACCTCTATAAAAATTGTTGTGGAAGTACCTGAGAATTCTGAAACATGCATTTTTGGATAGGGCACATTACTTCCTAAATGAAGTCTTGACCCGACTGCGGTAGGACCCATATTTTTGGAGCTATGGACCTTCAAAGTTCATTTTTCCAACTTTCCGGCAGCCTATAACTCAGAAAGGAAGCATTTGTGTACCCAGGTTGGTCTATACTTTTTGTCTTATCTTGGTGATCAGATAACCTCCCAAACTTTGTCGTTGTTTTGAAACGCCCTGTATTTATCTAGATAAATTAAAGGGAGGGGATCAGGGCATAAATTTTGTACGTAAGCTTACAAAACGAGACGAGACGAGAAAATCTTATATCTCGTCTCGTGGGCAACATTACATGTACCCCCTTCGGAAAGTCATCCTCATGCAATGTCCAGATCAAAAAAAAAATGAACAATGATTCGTATATCTACTGAACAGATGATATGGAAGAAAATATTACTGTTTTTACTTGAAGGACAACTAAAATCAGTTGAAGTTATAGTTCAATCCATCAAAAAAGAAGACAAGAAATTACTGAAATGAAAGTTTTTGTCCAATGACCAATGTGTAATCTTCATTTCACACAATGTCCTTCTGGGTATGTAGAAACTTTTTGTCTTTTACAACCTGCATGTGTTACTTCACGCCATATCCCAATACATTTTATTGCAAGTCTAAAGTAAGTTATTATAATGAATGAATAAAGGAAGGACATAACCAGGGGGAGGAACGCCCACAAGAATACATTTAAATTGAGAATATGAATTGTACCTCTATCATGGTATTATTTCAATTATCAAGTCAGGATTCTCATGTGAAAGAACACAAGCATGGGAAAAAGCAAGAGTTTTTCCCCCTACTTTAGCGTATTCTTCAACAGGAAATGCTCAAGGTATCACATCTCCATTATGTGAAATATGTGGCTGAGAAAACTCCCCTCAGAAATCACACGAAACACGTGTTAAGAAAAAGCCATATCTTTCCATTTACATATGAAAAACAAGAAGACATTGTGAAGAGTTGCATCGCTTGAGAAAGATACAAGAAAGATCCAATATTTTTAGCTTCAAAGTGTCTCTTTGAACTAGTTGAAATTGCATGTAGACAAAAATCTAAGAAACTGGCGAAACAAGGGACTGTTGATTACACAACATACACTATATAACAACTTACAACTTAAACTTCCGGGAGATGAATAGCACTGCACCTCGTCGTAAATTATCATGGATGATGTACAGATCAAAAGATAATCTTATTAATGGTGGTCGTGTTTAAACGCTTAATGTTCGCGTATTCGATGTGGAAGAGTCACGTTTGATTCTTGGTGGAAGCTAATGTGGTTCGAATCTCCCATTAAGGCTCTTCTCTAAGCTTACCACACTCCCTTGAATCTTAAATGAATAACAAAGACAATGAAGGATATATATATATATATATATATATATATATATATATATATATATATATATATATATATATATATATATATATATATATATATATATATATATATATATTAAAATGCAACAGTAACAACAAAAGCGCCTGAGCTCCAACCTATAAACTGATTTCAAACCTTTGATTTACGGTTATTTGTGATTTCACGTTTAACAGAAACAAATATTTTAAACTATGTGTACTTTAAATAATTTAAGTAGACTTTTTTCATATAAAGTTTACTTTTTAAAATTATTGTTCAAAGCGTTTGTATTTTAATAAGCCTTTTCCAAAATCAATGCAAATGAATTGTGGTGCCATCTTTGGACTTCTTTTAAACTATACGTTTGTGGGCGTTTATATGTTTGTGGCCAATCCTTTCGACAATGAGATCTCGGAAACTACAGGCTCTAGAAAGATGACGTTTTCACTGATCGATTGCAAACTTTATGTAGATTGTCCAGTTCTAATTGAATATTTTAAAAAAAATGGTCATTACTTCTTTATTACATTTTTACGGGTACACTGGACGGGTTGAAATTTAAAAGAGAAAAAATACTAAAGCATCATATCCTACACATTATACATTCCAACACCACATAATTGTATACAAAGGTTGAATATCTCTCAGGCGTTTGTTTCATGGCCAAATGATGATGAAAAACGAAGGATAGCCATTTTTCCACACTAACAGTAAGTTGAATCTTTATTGTTTGGAGTGTTTTGCCCAATGAACACCGTATATCACTGACATTATAATTAATTGTGTGTGTAATGTATTTGTTTATCACTTACTGCATGCAAGAAGAAAGAAAACATTGATCATACATGAATTAAAATCTCAGCTGGGAAGTTTTAATGCATCCATCATATAGCTCAGAACTGGGACCATCAGACCATCACTTTTATCGGTCTGCGCAGAACTCGCTGTTCAAAACATATATATGCAAAACTTATACAGTGAGCCATAGTGCCTGTGAGGCAAGCGATCCAACCTTTTCTCCAGTCAGTCAGATTGCATATCTTTCAAATCTATTTAACTCTTGCTTTAACCTTATTCATTCCATGCGAAGAATTGGAATGTCAGCTAGCCCGAGAATCAATAGAGGGCCATGCCGAAGACACCGCTTGACGTTATACCTAGTAGTTTACACATTTCTTTTCTTTCAAAGATTCTTCATAAATATTCTTCTCATGCGGAGAACAAGCATTTCTGCTTATATACAATATTTGCCTGCAAACTGAACGGAAAGCACAAAACATTCCAGTCCAATGAAGAACCTCTGCTTGTTAAAGAAAAAGGAAAGAAAAAAGTGTGATTCGGACGGGCGACTGAAATTGGTTTTAAAGAAAACTAGAACAGCCCTTTGCACTAAATTCTCAGAAATCTAGTAAATTAAAATAAATACTACAAACCGCTATATTTCCAAAAGACAATGAAATTAAATGAATGACGCTATTTTTTTTCTCTTTTCAGTCACGAAATAAAGACTTTGCTTCATTACTTTTGTGTCAACTCCAAATATGTACGAAAAAAAGCATGCATTCGCCAAAAACTTTTTCCTGTTCATAGAAAGGATAAGTGGACTGAAACATACAGTGGCACAATTGACGTTGTTCGCTAGTGAAGCTAACAGCTGGAAGCATCCGAAAGCTGTAGCAACCCAACCAATATACGAAGCCATATAAGGATTCAAGTGGAACAACTTATTGTATTGCAGTCTTACGTTCGCTACATACATCTAACTTCATTCAACAACCATAAATGGATGACTAACGAAGCCAACAGTAGCATTTAAATAAAGGAAAACTCACAAAAAAATGCAAAAATAAAGACAAAAGAACTGGGACAAACATGGTTAAATCTGTGCATTCAGTAAATATGGTGACACCCGTACTCGTATACAGGATGATGTACTTACTGTACGCAATAGAAAGCCCTTAAGAGGCCTCATCCCGACGAAATTAAAATACCGCTAATTTTACGGTAATTATGTGATATCTTCAAATAGATAAAATACAATTGAAATGTGGCACAAGAGCGCCCTAGTCAATATTATTTTGCATGAGGTACCGTTGTAACAAGTCACCTAGTGGCTTTCTGTTTTCAACCGTTTAGAAACGCGAAAATAAATGCCGATTTTCAAAATGGCTCGAAATCGAAAGCAGCTAAGTGAGTCGTGATAACGGTATCTTACGTAAAATATTGTCTAGGGCGCTCTTGTTCCACATTTCGATTATCTTTTATCTTTTGAAGAAATCACATAATTACCGTAAAATTAGCGGTATTTTAATTTCGCCGGGATGAGGCCTCTTAATGCTCACTGCACTCCTTTACATGAATTCTTCAACTTACAGATCGATGTTTGCTTATATCCAATCGATTGCTTATAGAAACCAATGAACATGCTGAAGCATTACAAGAAATAAGATATAGTGTAAAACTGTATATAATTAATTAGTAGTGACTAGAATTACCTTCTTGACGGGGAACACTGTGGTCCAGTAGTAAATAGCTCATCCCTGGTGAGCTCCTAGTTTTTAGGCTAGGTTGGTTAGTTCTTAGAATATATGATTTTGTAGTGAACAATTGAGGAGTGTATTTCCAAAACATGCTAAAGCCAAATATGTCAGATTTTGAATTGAATACGGAAGAGTATACTATGAAATCTCTTACGTTAAATTTTCTGTCAAAACACATTATTTTGTGTAGTAAATTCTGTTGGGAAATATCACCTCCCATAGTGTTTCAATGTAAGAAGACATAGTTTTTCGCCTTTTCTGAAGAATTCTACCAAAACTCCTCAATTGTCCCCCCTCATCCTAGTTTGAGATGTATATATATTTTAATCCACAGTATAATAATATACTAATGAAAAACGTGAAGCTGTCTGTATTTCGAAATCTCCTTCCCCCCCCCACACACACACAGGGAAGTAAAGAACAGTTTAGATATAAGTAAGAAGAGGAAAAGAAACTGGATGGGACATTGGCTAAGAAGGAACTGTAACAAAAGGGACGTGCTAGAGGATATGGTGGCAGGAAAGAGAGGGAAAGGACGTAGGAGGCTACAATTGAAGTACAATATCAAAACAGGAAAAATCGTACGTGAAGACAAAGAGGTTAAGAAAGGAAATGAAATCTTAAAGTTTTACGTTCCACGATTATGCCGGCTAGGCTAAAGGAGACGGTGACAATGAGAAATGAAGGAAAATGGTGGAATGAAAAAAGTGTGAGGAAACTGGAGAACCCCGAGAAAACCCATGCACACAGTGTTGGTCCACCATAAAGCTCACTTCGGGCTGGGCTGGGATCAAACCAAGGACCCCTCACACCAGAAGTGGACGCTCTACCACATGCCACCGCGACTCCCGACAAAGAGGTTAGCTGAAGAGATTATGGAGCATGGAGGATGCTCAGCTGCAGCAAGTGATCTGCCAAGAATGGCAAAATATCAATGATGATGAACCATACGGTGTACAATCATCTTGACAGTGCATGAGGATATACTTCAGGATCAGTTTCATCTTAACAGACGGTGTGGTTATAGTATAGGATCAATTTTTAGGGTGTTTTAGATAACTTTTTTGTTTCCACTTTAAACACTAATACTATCTCTGGAAGTATACGAAACCAGCTTCATTATACGGAAATAAAATGGAAACAACGAACCTAGAAATGAAGCTTCATCTCACGAAATTCCGCCCAATAGCAGTGAAAGGAAAAAACAAACAAAAAAAACGTGAACATCATTGATGTCTCAAGTTATGGCATCAAAGCTTCAATCACAAATAACACGATAATTCCAATTTGAGAAAGAGGGGGAAAAAAAAACCTGATCACAACTCACTCTCTCTAACTACGTTCACTTAATTTAACCAGCCAATCACGCCATTCACATTACGCTGAATTACCTGACAATCTTAAAGCAAACAAGGAAAGAAGTACTCTTTAATTTGTCAATTACAGCATGGTTGCTGCACTAAATGCATCTTGAAAAATCATGTTAGTCACTGTTTAATTCAATGTTTATGTAAATGAAACACTTTCTACTACCCACTCAAAAGATTTTCTTCTATAATCACTACTATGCTGTTCGTGTCTATAGCTTTGCAAACTCGTCCAATGCGGAACAAATGAATGACAATATTCTCTCTCATTTGTGCAGAATTTCAGGAAGGAAAGACAAAATGAAAATGTATTAGCTACCTACAATGGTATTGAACATGTCTGCTGTTATATTGGTCATTGATAGAGAACGCTGACAGCTAGACTGCTATTATGAGACTTTTGTTACTTGCCTTCAGGAACAGTTTATTGTCCTGTAATTTCCTCTTACGTAATCCATAAATCGTATAATAACACATGCTATAAGATTTCATATCTTAACTCTAATTGGAATTAATCAAATTGTGACAAGTATATCCATTCCGGCAAGAGTATATCGGATGTTCTAAAAATGGCGCTCACAGACAACAAAGCATCACCCTAACATCAATATAAAGCGAAAATTCTATTTAACGATTTACCGTCCAGGGTATCCTGCACCAGCTATGAGAAATCAAAAATGCCATTATTTTCAAGTCATAGATTAACTTGGAAGCATTAGATTGGCCTTCTAACTCATCAAATAGTTACATACAATTTTACGCTAATAGGTGATGATTGATTGATTGATTTTTTAGTTTAGCGTCCCGTTCAGCAACGAGGCTATATGAGACGTGGACCTACTGATTAACGTGGAATCCGAACCACATGAGCTCCCGCCGGGAATCGAACCCGGGTCTCCCACGCCAAAGGCGCGTACGCTAACCGCTTAGCCACGAAGGAGCTCGCTAATAGGTGATGCTAGTGCCAACATCTATCAACTATTAACTGCCATCTGGGAAGAATTGACGTAACTATTTGATGAATTGGTAGACCTACTACATGGTTCTTTATTTGCGACGTTGCCACATAATAGTGCAATTCATGTCTACAGATGAGGACCCAAAAGATATACAATTATATATATATATATATATATATATATATATATATATATATGTATTTCGCTTAATATTAACTTTGTAAAACACTGCTCTCTAGTCCGTGGGTGCCATTTTTGGAACACACGATATATAGCTGTGGTTCATAAAACCATAAATAGGCTCAAATACCGTCTAATAGGGTCTACCGGAAAATAAAAAAAAAAAAAAAAGTTAAATTTCAAGCAAATATAGCACCAACCGGTAATAAGTTACTGCTAATCATTTATGTATGTTTTATGTTTTTCTAATTTCTGAAATTCACCACAACAGTAATAATCCTAAAAATGACAAACAAAATATCTACGCTTTATGTCCCACAAACATGTCTTAAAGGCTAAAGGAAACAAATGATCAATGAAAGAGAAAGATATGAAGTAATTGCTGGAATAGGGAATATGGAAGGAGATGGGAGAAGCCCGAAAACATCCACGGATAAAATCTTCACCACAAATCCACGTAGCCTGGGGCTGAGATATAGACTTCACACAGCAAAGATGAACACTTTACAACTAGGTCACTGTAATAACCCGATATAACTACAGAAATTTGTCTAATCTTAACACTAGATCTTGATAGTGTAGGACAGTGATGGGCAAACTACGGCCGGCGGGCCCCTTTAACAGTTAACATGATTCCTAATCTGACGAATGTAAAAAAGAATTTAATTGTTTCGAAAGGGTAATATTATAAACAAACTGACAGATAAGTATTTAACTTCACGTATGAGAACCAGCGCATCTCAGAATCGGATAATAATGAGAAACTTCAACAATACGGATTACTGTTACAAAAATTTTGTAAAATGAACCATTAATTTTAATAAAGTTGGCTTTCTCCTAAAAACCTTGCGTATCACACGTCTAAGAGATTTCTTTACTAAAATGCAATCCAAGTTTTTGCTTAAAGCATTCCTGTTAACTGACATACGGTACGTTCGCGAGAGGTTCAACTCAACCATTTCATCAAGTCATTTTAGTAGCGCAACAATTTGTAATGGTCAGCAATGTGTATACCTTGAAATTAATCTATTTATAACGAACCAATACTTTCAAAACTTACTCCTTTCCTTCTACATACGATATAATCAAAGCACAAAATTCTCAGACAATATAGGGTGTTTTTTGTGCGTACGATCCGGAATTCGCTCCCGGCAGTGGCCAAATTTGCTTCAGATTCCACATAAGTGTCGTCTCATATAATCTCCCTGCTCAAAATGAACTTTACATCTCAAGAAGGTCCATAGTTATTGGAGACCTGTAGCTGAGAGCGAGAGAGAGAGAAAGCAAATGTCAACGTATAAACATCAACGAAATGACGTGCTCAAAGTTGCACTGTACAGGCTGTTAAATGCAAGTAAAAGATTGTGGAATGAACGAAGTATGGAAGGAAATGAAAAGAAAGAAAGTTGAAAAAAAAATCACCTGTTTATCAAACAGAAGCAAATTTATACTATGATTGAACCCGCTAATACATTGTTACTAGGAGTCTATGCTCCACCATGCCCTTTCGTCAGTGAGTCTACATCCACACGGATCTCTTACGTATATCTTCATAATGAATGGTTTAAATAATGTATAATCGCGCGGAGTCCCGAGTTTTCCTAGACATTTTCTTCAGTTTTTCAGCACTATGAAAAAATTGGTAAGTTAATAAAGTACTAAGCTCTGATTTAGAAAGCGAGAAATAATTGACTAGCATTATAAAGGTGATCATGTTTATTTATTTATTTATCTGAAGTTAGCATTTCTTTTCAGTATACTTAAGTTACATAAGATACGGATCGAGAACTTACGGTAAAACCGAACCACGTAATGTTTCCTCTGGAATAACATGGACCAAAAAGCCACTATAGGGCTTTACGTAGTTCAACGTGAGGGATTCGGTAGGCTACCTTCCTAAGTTATAACGGCAGGGAGTTTAGGTAAATCTCCATAATACCCAACACATAACAATGTTGGCTATAAGGGGTTTTTCCATCTTTTAGTGTAACAAAGAATAAAAGTAGTAATATAAATTAAGCAATTAAATTTCTTTCGAGTTGAGTTTAACTAGGGTTGCCAGACGTCCCGGATTTCAATGAAACAATTAACTGTTCCAAAAAGGTTTTCGGGGCGCCTGTTTGTCCCGGTTTTCATTCTTCAGATTGAAAAAAAAAAAAATGCAAGAACTAGTGTCTCACCTAGAAACAGAAGGTTTTCGGAAGATTTACGTAGCTAATTAACTTTACTGAACAAACAAGGAGTTTGAAAACCACATCCATTCTTTCGTCCTATGGGTTGGTTTAGCTTCCAGAGGAAAACACGATTTTAAAAATATTCAAGATTGGGAATATGTTAGTTCAATAATTTCTTGAATATCACTTTCAATAGAAAATAATATCTTCTTCCCGGTGACGAGCTTTAACTACTAGCTATTTTATACTTCAATCGCCACCGCAAAACTGCTTCATTGTTGGGATTTTAATCAACAATTGCAATATATTTTTACTACTCTCAGTCGCCGCATGTTAATCACATTTTAAACTGTCTATTTCGTCCTATCTGCCGTCTTCTGAGGCACAATTTATAATCAAGCATTTTATCCAGTTCAGTGGGTATGCTATACATGAAGTGAATATTTACAGTAAAATTTTCGGTAATAAAATTCGATAACTTATTCTACCACAAGAAGTTGCAGTTAAATATATTAAAGTATGTGTCTTGTTTAATTTTGATATTGATTTTTTTCCTGAAAAACTTTTGGAGTTTGTATAAATCTTGAAAAAGATGTACTTTTTGTTTATCTCCCTGAATTCAGCGTATATGTATTTTTTTCTTCTTGCTAAACGGAAAATTTGAATTCCCTTAGGATAGTATTTCTGAATCAGGTGATGAAGCAATAAAGACAAAAGTATTTCTTCAATCATAAATGGAAGGGTGTGTTCTAAATGACGCAACATTTAGGACCTGTTAAACACAACGGGCCTTATGCAGAGTAGTTTTGACGTAAGATTAACGCCATACTACGGGGTTGACTAACGGATGGTTATCAAAATTGTATTCAGAGACTCTGATTAGGACGTAGTATTTGTCGAAGTTAATCACATGTGACTAATTAATCTAGAGCAGAGGCTAATCTACCCACAGTTTAGCGTGCAACACAACATTTCGTATTTCATATATATTTTCATTTTTACAGACTACGCATGCGCTCATCTACTTTTCCGTAGAAGGCACATTTATTTTTCACACCCGATGCATTTTGGCTATATAAGTTAATCATACCCAAATCATCATTTTAGTTGTACTCAAAGTAGACTTTGAATACCATAACGTGCACCTTCCTTAGTAAAGATTTAGTGTGCTTACTAACTAAACTGAGACTAACCCTTGATTAACGAATTCTCTCTGAATGCCGCCCAACAAATAGGAATCCGGAATAAGGGACGCCAGGCGGCTCTTTTTATGTTATCTTTTCACATTCTTTATACATTCGTTGTGAGGCTACATTTGTATTAACTATGTATAGAATGAACTATGAGTAGTAACCTGGAAAAACAGGTATAGTAATTGACTTTGACCAAAGGAGTAGGAATCCTAACCTAATATATAGCCTGAGATTGGTGTTCCGTTTTTTCATTCACAAAATCTGGCTACCCTAGGTTTAACGTTCCTTTCATCAGTGAGGCTAGTATAGCGTGCAACTATAGCTTAACGTGGAATTTCGAACCACGTGAAAAAAGGAACCCGGCCTCCCACACCAAAGATGTGTACGCTTTACTAAAACTTTCGAAATAGGAAGTTACTAATACATTATTATTTTGCTAATCTGCCTCTTCAGATATTAATATTTAACGAGGCAATCTAGCCATCTAAGTTAGTTTTCATAATTGTCATAAAATTGTTCTCACTTTTAATAAATTAACAACAAATTACACAAACGCAAATACTCGTAATAGGGAAAGGGAACCAATATTTTAATGGAGAGAGACACCATTTAAACATCAAACAAACTTTCCATCACTTTCACCGGATGATGAATATTCAAATAAATCTATTACATTAGCATATAGTGAGTGGCCCGTGTGATTTACCATGCCTTTCTGTTCTCTTTTTTGCGTGTACGGATGTTACCAAAGCTTTATTAGGTTCAGAGTAGCGTTGTTTTCAAACAAGCTTAGTTCCTGCGTTTGTTTATTAACAATAGCCACTGTTTCCGTAATTCGCTAAGCCTACAAGCCTATATTATCACTTAAATGGCCCATAATAGAACATGGTTTAATAACACTAAGTTCAATGTAGCTTCCTTCACGCATTAAGCCTACCGACACTGACCTGAGTTCCGAGTAGCAGAGTTGTCATGGCGCATATTCTCGCGGGAATGGTCCTAGGTTCGATTTTCTACAGTGAAAATAGTGTTACCCACGAGACAAGATGAAAACTACGATTTCACGTCTCGTCTCGATCCTCATAACAACTTTCCTCATTTCCCTTTTGTAAATTGACGTAGAAAAATCTCATGATCTCATTTTCTTGGTTCCATCTAGAGGTTACCAAAATATTTCCGCGACTCGAAAAGTGTGATATAACATTTACACAAATACTTATTATTGGAGTATATTGTGTCATGACTTGAGTACTTTAAACATTGATAAACGCTCTTAATAAAGTCATTGTACTAACATAATGAATTCATACCTCTTTTCTAATTCAATTCTAAAGAGTTTGTTTGTGTTTATTTGCTTGTTTGTGTGCAGCCTGGGACCAGACGAGTGGACCGAGAGTTACCAAATTTTGGTCCAGGCCCCAGACCAAGACGAAGTGTTTTTATCAAAATTCGAACCACAGGAGTCTCGGGGGGGGGGGGAGGAGTTTACCGGGACAGTAGTAGAAAATGACCGATATTACTATCGAATTCATAGGTTTCGTGGCTGCTGAGATCAGTGGTGAAACTCCGATCGCATTAACTTCCAAATTCACCCCATTCTGCTCCGTGCCAAAGTCACCGGGTGATACCGAGACATGTAAAAATAGATCCAAAGTGACCGATGTTAGTGTCAAATCCATAGTTTTCGCGGTCGCTGAGATGAATGGTGATGGCGTTGACTTCCAAATACAGCCTCCATCGACTGGGAACGCGGGGATCTCAGCGGCGTTTACCGGGATATGTAAAAGTAGTAGAAAATGACCGATATTTTTTTCCTTTCGTTGTTCATTTTTTTTTTTTTGCATAGATATTTTATCTTACCCATACAAAGAGCGTGTATTTCAGCTAGTTAAAAAATAAATTATTTGAATCATGTAACACCAGAACAGTGTCTGAGATCTAAAATGTGAATGAACTAGTGTTGCTCGTGAGAATCTTGAAATTTCTCGATCCGTCTTGACTCTTGTTCCCGAAATTAGACGAGATTCCTCGTCTCGTCTCAATTTCAAAAAAAGTACTTCTCGTCTCGTGATCTAAAAGCCCGTACATTGAACCCGCCGCTAAACAAACACATGATCTGAACGTTTATACATATATATATATATATATATATATATATATATATATATATATATATATATATATATATATATATATATATATATATATATATATATATATATATATAAAATGGAAATTTCGGAGAGATCATAGATTTCGCCGAAAGGCTAAAGCCTCGTATGCATGCGCACTTAGTTATTATTAAATACAATTACTACATGGAACTAAGAGTACAAAATTTTACGTATTTAATTTTAGAGTCGCGGCCAGGCTTCAAACGCAGGTGGGGGCGAAATCTTTTCCGACTCACTCTCTTTCCAATGTAACGCTAAGGCTCAGTCAGTCTCTTTAAAATGGGTATCTTGGATAATCTTGCGAGTAAAGGCGACCAAAAGGTGGTCTTTACCTTCAGTCCAGACATTGGGCTTCACTTGGAACACAAAATCCTACCCGAATGAAAAAATAATACGGATAGTTATTACGGTAGTAGGAAAAAAAAAAACACTACAGAGAGATTTGAAATGCCACTTTACCCAGTGCAACGTTACAAATTTTGGCCAAGACTTCATCCCACAATATTTTATTCCTGGTCGTGGTTACGCAGAAGGTGTTGGAAGCAGAAACGATATTCCCCAGGGTATACAAAAAACAGGTACATTAATAGCTTCTGACTCAATAATCAACGTCCAGGTCAAACTGCTTAAGTGGGAAACTTTAGTGTTTAGACTTGCGCCGTACATAGAGATCACTAAGAGAGAAGTTTTAGAACTACGACGTAGAAGGGAGAAAAATAAAGCTTGTAGTTATTATAAAAAGATGTCCATTTCTCGGTATACCGTAGGTTGACAAGGATGAAACTGTATTTGGATGTTTCATTTAAAATGGAACAAGTGTTTAACGCTTTTTAGTTGTTTTACCCAAAATGGAAGTAAATTAGATTAGGGTCATTTTGATTTGCAGTTTAGCGTCCCCTTCAGCACTGAGGCTGTATGAGACGTTGATCTACAGTTTAACGTGAAATCCGAACCACAAGAGCTCCCGCTGGGAATCGAACCCAGATCTCCTACGTAAAAGGCGCATACGTCAACCGCTTAGCCACAAGGGAGTTCATGAGGTGAGGGTGGTTTACTAAGGAGTCCGTACGAGGCATTCGAATTTCATGTGGGACTTCGAATTGAGACGAATCCCATATGAAAGATGAAGAACGAAGAACAAAAAAATATTGCCTGCAGTAACATGTGGGGAGGGGGAGGAATTTGCTAATCTCATATGGGGGCCGTATGTAAAATCTTTAATCCATTCTTTTCATACCTATTGACTTTCTCGAAGCAGACGCGCCGAAGGCAAACGCGTGGACCACTTAGATACATGAAATCACTCGATTAACCGTTTTTCAATGAAACAAACTTAATTAATCTTGACAAATAGCCCCAGAAACAATTTACCGGCATAACACATGGACAAAACACAAGAAATCTTTTAAGTCTATAACGTAAATCTAAACCAACAACTTTCGAACCACTTAGACACCTGAGAACTGAAAATATGTCCAACCACTGTTAAAACTGAAGTAAAAGTGGGTCAGAGGAACGTCCTCGGTAAACGAATATAGAGTATCTACAGATCGATACTTGAAAAGTTATTTCAGGTGCTACGTCTTTAGTAGGAGTGTGAAAAAGAAAGAGTACTGTGAAATCATTTTCCGCGTTTCTACGTTAGTAGGACATTCAACGGACACATGGAAATTGAAATATACAAATATGCGTTCTGTTTGACAGATATAATAAAAACAATACATGGATCGTCGCGTCTTTCATTTTATGAAAAAAATATAAATGTATATCTAAAGAAATACGTGTTCCTCATCAGCTGACACAGTTAACAAAAGAATTAAAATGCGGAAGCTATTGCCAGTATTTACCTGTCAAGACATTAGTCTTAAAAATCTTCTGTCAGATTATTTATTAATAGAAAATCTCGTTGACGTTAAGTAGAGACTTGATAAAAGGCAAAAAGAACTGGTGGCTTGATGGTTTACATTTGGAATAATGTATTAACAACAAAAATTAAACGTACCGTTAACTATTACTGGAGCAAAACACACTAATTCTTCTTAAAGATTGATTCTTGAAAGATTAAACTTTTAAGTCTACCGGTATCTTTAGAAAGAGAAAGAAAGAAGAGTCGACGTAAAGAAAGCAAATAAAAAAAAAAGTATCCAAAGCGTCATACTGTCCCAAGTTCGATACACACTGTCAAATAGTTATGCAACACAAAGGCTATGCGAAGAACACTTTTTTTTCTTACAATTTCCAAGAAGTGACAACAGCTTATAGAAGAGTTCCGAAATAGCCAAGAGGGACGCATTACATGGCGAGATGCTACATTATCATCCAAAATACTAAAATATGCAGCAGAAATTCTTAGCGATATTTGTAAATTTCTATTCACAATGTGTACCTACGACTATCGAGATGATTCTATCACTGAAAATTTTCTTCATGTATCACCGCCAATGATGTTATTCTTCGTACCGGTTCGATGTTTTAAATCTCTGTCACATTAACTGCCAACACGCCGACGCCACGACTTATCTATTTCTAGTGTTGGCATCATTTTTTATTTAGTAACCTACATGTATTTCTTTCTATTATTCTTAATAAATTGTTCCATGTACAAATTTGGGTATAAGGAACCGACGATAACTACGTCATACTTCGGGTTTACTAAAGGGGATGACCCTACCTATAGAGACGAGATGGCGTATTGATTCCCGGTGAAGGAGGGATTGATTGGCTGATACGAGGAATGATCAAAAAGTAAGCTTGCAAAGCCTGCAGTAAAACGCGTATACATTACTTCATACAACCAATACAGCCAACAGATAATGCATACATTGAGTTATGTTTCGATACAGTCTCCATAAAAAATCCTGTAGTTGCGTATTTAGCCACGTTGTCACGAAGTTTTTCACCTCCTTGTCTGAAGCGAAGCGACGACTTTCTAGGTGTTCTTTCAAGTACGGGAACAGGTGAAAGTCGCTCGGAGCGAGGTGCGGGCTGTAGAGAGGGTGATCGATAATGTCCCAGTGAAACGTCTTTTAAAATGTGGTGGTCTTCTGGGCTATATGAGGGCACAAGTTGACTTTCGACACCATTCTGCGACATGCTGACGAAACATTACAGTCTCTTCGTAAACCTCTACAGTTGCCTGTGAATTTCAGCCGCCGTTACATGTTTCGCCCACAGAAATCGAATAACTGAGCGGACTTCTTCGCGAAACCAGTTTTCCAAACAAGTCGCCATTTCTGTTTACACACAACTAGCGCTGTGGGTGAAGGGTAGCTGAAACTCTGCACAATTGCCAACTCCATGTACTAAAATTACAGCATACGCTTCATTTCTCTGTAACAGACGAATATCCAGAAATATCGACCTTGTAATCTTAGTTTCTGATTGTCCCTCCCAACTCATTCTACTCTTGTGCCTGGGAGGTAAAGATTGCTGAAGCGTGGTGTTAACTACATAATCCCTACATTCATGTGCCGAAGTTTGAGCGAATGTAAAGCCTTATTTCCTCACAGCCTGTGAACCTCCATGGGCAATCCTGAATTGGGGACAAAGAGAGGGAAGAGACACCCAAAGGGTCTTTCCTAGTAAGATAGTGAAATCGGCCCTTGATCCAAATTCGGTCGCTATTGACCCAAAAGGTTACCCTTGACCTAAAATTACTTGAAAAAAATCTTGACCCCCTCCCCTTACCGAACTTGCAACCATGATGCTACTTTGTCCAAAGTATTTGTATTTTGTCAGTTTTAAGTCGAAAGAAGAATAGCATGATGAGTAATTTGGAATGGGAGGAATAATCTTACCAATGAGCTGAGCTATAGTATTTGTATTTTCAAACTTGTGTTTACTTGGATAATGCATGTCCTGTATCCTGGAGAGAGCATACTACTGTCATCTCGGGATTCATTTCACACACACACATCAGTGCTTGAATTACATAATTTGACATTACTGACGGATCAATTTCTCATGTATCCACAGCATTGGTTCGGACCACAGCAGTTCCCAGCTCATATAGCCTCAGCTCTGAATAGAACGTTAAGCCTCAATCAATTAAAATGTAGTATTGTGGTATTTATTTCAGCGATCATTGGACAGATAAGAAACTGAAGCTTGAAAATAACCCCTTTCAGTTGACTCCCAGTAATTACCGCCCCAATTTATCTGCAATGACAGTAATATGGGATCATATAATGTTACGAACATACACATACATACATAGAATATATATATTGATCAGTGTAAACTCATTAGTATCTTACTACTTCAAATGGTCCTAGTTTTATTCCTAACGCCACATTTGACATACAAGTTATCGGTTTTAGGGTACGACTCATACCAGACAAATCAGATAGGCAATTTAAGTAGGTAATGAACTACCGACGTATTAATTTTGGTCAATACTGGCTGAGCCTTTCCCAAAGAATGCAAAAAGTGCACGGACGAATGGATGGAAGAACGGATTTGGGTTTTAGCCTTGACCAATATCAACTAAATTTCGCATGCCAAAATAACTATACCGTCCATTAACATCATGACAATTTTCTTTAAATCAGCCAGTGTTCCTAAAAAAGAAAAGGTCACAAATAAATTCACGGTCAGACGAAATTTTGAATATTGATTCGCCACAGTAGCCAAAATAGTGTGAACTCAACGGACGTAACATCCAACAGACAATCTGTATAACATATATGGACCTATAGCAATTACGTACAAAGGGAAGGGAAAATATTGTAGTTTGAAAAACAATCTTGAAACAACGAATGTAAATATCAGAAAACATTGACTTGCTCTGTAAGACTTCATTCCCAGATTCAGCGTTAAGGAAAAAAAAAAAAAAAAAATGCACCTATAATCTTGACGTCCTAAAACCCATTTACTCCTCATTTCACATCCAAATTGCTTAGAACTATTTGTTAATAACATCATTGGCATGTTTTAAAGGAAGTAGAGGAGAAATTCAAGTTTTATGACATGAATATTAGTGGAAGATCCTGATTATTTTCTCTTATGTACGAACAGGTTTGCACCTCTTATCTTGAGAGGAGGGGAAGGAATAACTGCAGTACAAATTATCGTTTGGCACATGACAACTTGAATTCTTTTCCACAACTTTTTACCTCTCAATTATTAGGTAACTCAGGCAAAAATTTCCCCGAAACATTGACATACAGGAAACAAACTAAAGAGCGAAAGAATCGACAAAACGTTGTGCTTGGGATTGTAGTATATAACTAGTCCTCGATTATTTTATGCATTATTACACTGCTCTTGTAATCTACGATTAACTTAGTCGTCATCCGCATAAAAGTATTTCTTTCTATTTAACTTCCTATTGCCGAAAGAGACTTGAAAAATTTCCATATATGTTATACATAACGTATTATGTATATCATTGTTTCTCAAACAGTTGTTCGCATACCACATGTAGCCCTTGATAAATTTACTTATTGACTCAGATTAAACATAGTCAATAAATAAATCAATAAAATGCTAGTAAACTGCATATCAGACACTTTAATCAAGAATTCACGCAGACAAACGGGATGGCCCAAAAGTAGGTATACACCCCTGCATTGATAAAGTATAAAATTCTAGTTTATGGTTTTATTTCCTTCGGCTCTTCCGAGCTTAAGATGTAAGTAAAAACATACTAAGAACAAATAATAAAGAAACTAAGCCTACCTGATGGATAACAATAAGAAATTATATAAAACGCAGTTTGGTACTATATCTACTTTTGGGCCACCCTGTAGATTATAAAAATCGTAACAGCTTATACGGATGTATTATTATAAAACTTTATTGACAGCCTCCAATTCTTTTTCTTGAACTTAAAATGAATATTTTTCCCATCAATACCAATATAAAATTGCGGGGAACTAAAATCAATCTGGCTAAAACTAATATTACGATAATTACTTTAAAAAAAAAGTTCTTTTTAAAAAATAAACAAAAAGAAAATCCTACCAAAAAGTAAATTGTTCTCAAATACTATTCGCTCTTCCTATCTGAAGGTGCTCTACTCCAGCGACAGAAATAACTCATCAGTAATCAATACAGAGTGGCCCAAAGTAGGTATACAGGATCTACTGAACAGTTCATTGCGTTTTATATCATTTCTTATTGTTATCCAGAAAGTAGACTCAGTTTCTTTAATATTTGTTCTTAATGTGTTTTTACTTATATCTTAGACTCGGGAATGCCGAAGCAAATAAACCCATAAACTAGAATGTTATACTTAATCAATGCAGTTTATTTTATTTTATTTTATTTTATTTTTTTTATCATTCTGTTCTTCGCATCAATTTTTTCACGATTTCGTGACAATCAGTCCAGATGCGCACTTAAGACCAAGGTGGGCATCCTAACTTCATTTTTTCTTTAAAAAAAGATTCTTCCTCGAAACTAATAATCTGTTAAATAGCTTACTGACACCTGAAAATGGAATAAAAGTCACCTATCAGGTCTGTTTCGAAGACAAACAGTACTATAGAGTCCTTCCCCATTACTTTCATTCCAAAATCCCTCTTACAACACTAACCTCTGGTACGAAGGGTCTCTGGTTCAATTCTAGAGCATATGAGCTTGTGGTGGACAACGCCGTGTCCGTGTCAGTGGTTTTCTCGAGATTAACTGTTTTCCACCCACACTCTCACATTGCACAAATCCTATCATAACCAGTTACTTCCATGAATCCTCGCTCCGTTTAAGCCTACAGGGCGTAAGTGTGGGGACTTCATTTCCCTAAAGTCTCTCTTACATAATATTTCAAAAATCCGTTTTTTCCGCAAGCACAAAAATAGCTCACCACTTCGGCGCGAAAGACCCGGTTTCGGTTCTCTGTGGAAGCTCTTTCGACTTGGGTTCTATGCAGGGTATTAAAAAATGTGTATAAAAATGTTCAAAAAAGCTTATATGAACCTGTGCTCAAAAGTGGATTGTTTCAGAGTTATAGGGTGCCGAAAATGTGAAAAAAGTTAATTTTAAAGCTCCATAGCTCCACTACTATGGGACCTATTGTGGCCGGGATAAGACATCACTGAGGAACTGGTATGTTTACTATCCAAACATCCATGTTTAAGAATGTTCCACTATTTGCACGATTGTGAGGTTCTGAAAGATGGCTATCTAAATTGTTCACATACTAGTTCCTCAGTGATGTCTTGACCCCCACTACGATCGTTCCTATAGTAGTGGAACTATGGAACCTTAAAGTTAATTTTTCCACGTCATCGTCACCCTACAACTACGAACCTATGCACTTCCGACCACAGATCCATATGAACTTTTTTCTTATTTTGATGTGGGGAATCAATTCCCAAAATATTGTGACAAATTTAGTAACACCCTGTATTAAGCTGTAGACCTACGTCTCGTAGTGCCTGAACGGGACACACTAAATTCTAAATCAAATAACCAACCTACCAACGAAAATAACATACTTATCCTAAATCATGGAAATTATTAGGAAACATTGCTTGCAGTTCATTTTCCTTCCGAAATGACCTTGTTCCAGTCACTATTTCAACAACAGAAGCCAGAAACTATTGTCTTATGAGGGTGTGGGCAATTTGGTGGCCTTCTCCACCCACGGTTCCAAGTTCGAGTTCCGATAAAAGCACTTGCCTTGCAATAAATCTAACTACCGATACGAATCTCACTTTAAACAGAAGTACGTCCCGTCCTACATGACCTCAGTGATGAACTCATTGATTACCACTGTTTATACGAGGGTTATTGCAAAAGTCATGGCGACTATTTTTTTCTCGAAAATGGTAACGAATAAAAAAAAAATCTGAAATATTCAAATGGAAGGTTAGTTCATATGTAAAGAATTCAAGTAGGGAGATGAACACACACACCACCATAAAGATACAGCAGGAGAAAAATGACGAAAAAAAAAATTGTCGCATCAAACGTCTTTTACTGTTAATTGCAACAGTACACAATAGTACAGGGCAGGAATAGCAACTTGTGACATCTTACAGCATCCACCATATTTGCCAGACATCACCTTGCGATTATGACCTCATACCAAAGCTGAAAGAGCCATTGCGTGGAACAAGCTTTCGAACACGTGAAGACTGCCACAGCAGTTAAGCGTGAGATCCAAAGATTCGCTCAAGGTGAGGCTATGGGTAGCCCTATTCGGCGTCTTCCACAACGTTGGCACTGTGCGATGGATTCTTTGGGAGACTACTTCGAGGGACTTTAAGATGTCACAGGTACGCGTTTCACATAGTTTATACGGTTTACGGTTTACCCAACATTGTTAGGGTCGTCAAGTCTAGGAGGCTTAGGTGGGCAGGCCATGTAGCTAGAATGGAAGAAAGTAGAAACGCTTTCAAAGTCTTGACTGGAAGACCCATAGGAAAACGACCATTAGGAAGACCTAGGCGCAGATGGGAGGATAATATTAAGATGGATCTCGCAGAGATAGGAATACAAAGTAGAAACTGGATGCAGTTAGCTAAGGATAGAAGTCAGTGGAGAGCTTTTGTGAACGCGGCATTGAACCTCCGGGTTCCATAGGCCATAGAGTTAGTTAGTTAGTTTTTTTTTTTTACAGGTACGCGTTTCTGCCATGTATTATTGTGTATTGTCGCAATTGACAATAGAACACGTTTGAAATGACAAAATTTCGTTCATCTTTTTTCTCGTGCTATATCTTGATGGTGGTGTGTGTGTTCATCCATCTCTCTCCATGTAATGTTTACATATGAACTAACCTTCCATTTGCATATTTCAGAATTTCTTTATTCGTTACCATTTTCGAGGAAAAAAATAGTTGCCATGACTTTTGCAATAACCCTCGTATGTTCTAGCCGTTAGCCGATCGAATAGATCGCATCCCCTAATCTTTAGCTCAACACAAGCTTATTCACTATCTTTCATGTACCACTTCTTGACTTTCCCAGCAATTTGAAAGCCGTCAAACAGGGAAATATTATTTATCTCCCATTGTAACATGGTAAAGGAACATGAGCACACGTCTGTTAGCCTACATTTTAAAACAAAATGTTTCGGATGTATTTAATGAGAAGTTTAAGCGGAAGGAAGAGTTAAACAAAATATATATACTGACATCCCTAAAAGACACCTATTTACAAGCTACAACATTCATTATTTTGTATGTGTAACCACATTCTATGCCAAGCATGAGAACAATAAAATAAAATTAATATATTCCGGTCACATAAGTAACGAAATTCAATGACAACAACAAAAAAAGTGAAAACAGATGCCAGATACTTTGTTCAAGCTGTCGCCAATAACATGTTAATTATGTCAACCGGTTTTAACTTGTTTCATCTTTTAAAACAAAACCCATTTGTATCAATTTTCCTACATGTATAGAGAAAGCATCTTTTTACCCTGATGACCCATCAAAAGTAATATACGATGGACCTGTCCTTACTGGTTTTCAGTACAGGGTTTAGTCCTGACTTCAAATCAGAAGATAAACATAACTTCACATAACCAGCTTCGTGGCCTTAATGAAAGTTCACCTTTCGGGAGTCACTTTAAAGTAAACTCCAATTTCTCATTGTCTACTCATAACACACGTGTGATGTTTTGTACCTTTTTTTTTTATTTTTTTTTATAATATGCTGTAGTAGCAACAGTATAGAAAACAATTAATTCGTTCCAGTGACCTAGTCTCGACACTGAACGCAAGAAGCACACAAATAGCTTAAATGCACAAAACTAAAATGCATAAAAGCGTGAAAATAAATGAACGCACATTTTTAGCCTTGGTGGCACAAAATGATTCGATTAAAAGACAAGAAATTATATATTTGCAAAAAGCTTTCATGAAGTGTCAATTATTATAGCCTATTTACATAACAAACGTGACGAAGTAATCTTTTGCTCTTTATCGTCACGCTTAAGGAAAAACAATTCGTTACGTTTTTAAACCTAATAGAGAATCTACACTATTTCGTTAAAAGAAATCACGAATCTCAACCCTCTTTATCCTAAACAACCACACTTGAAAATAATTAAAAAGGATATTGTGTATTGCTTATTAAAAGAACAACGTTCATCTAAGGGTATAAAACCAATAGCGGCAGGACCTTGAAGCCCCATCATACGAGGTTTCCTTATAAAATGATGGGCCGAAGAGAGTTGCGTTGATTTTGACTTTAACGTCCCTTTTTAGCAGCGTGACTATATGAGGAGGACCTACTGATGAACGTGGAATCCGAACCACATGATCTCCCGCCGGGAATCGAACCCGGATTTTCCCATGCCAGATAACCAAAGAGAATAAACTATCTTTAATAGTAGTAATAATAAAATGTGTTTGTGTATATATCATCATCTTTTTTCATAGAAAGGAGTACCTAGAGCCACCAAATGTTGCACCCAAATAGAGATTAACCAGATCTAAACCGCATACGAAGCAGTTTGTTTTCGGTTTTCAGCTTAGGGTCATCAGGAGGGTAAAAAGTTCTGCATATCTTTAACTATTCGAAAATTTACGGATTTAATATATCGCACACCCGATGGAAGAGTGTTACAATTCAAAAAAATGGAAATTTTGAGTTATCATCGCTCGAAAGAGGATAGAGAGAGAGAGAGAGAGAAGCGAGCTCTACCTGGTGGTATTTTCGGATAAACGTAACTAAACAAATGAACCCTTAGATGACAGAAATACCAGTATTCCATGGAGCGATTTTGATAGAATAAACTTTAAAAGTCATGTTCCCACAAAACTATAGTTTTGACTTGTAACAGCCTTCCACCGAATGTGCGATATATATTTCGAACGCCTTGTCTGTATGCAACCAACATGACATCTTGGATTTAAAAAGAAAAATTCTAGTCCCAGAATTATGCTGTTTAGGCCAAGAAAAGCCATGATTAAGATAAGTGAATTCTGATGAAAGAACTGATGGAATGAGAAAGTGGGAGGAAACGGAAGTACCCCGAGAAAACCCACGGGCACGATGTTTTCCACCACAAACTTACTTGGAGAGGAATAGAATCAGGAAAAAAAAGGATTGAACCAGGGAAACATGATAAAGGAGATGCTCTTTGTCATTTATATTGACGCGAACTTACATAAAAGAAGAGTATAAACTCCTGGGCAATGAAATGATTATGGAGACATTCCTTCAAAGACATTCTTCTTCCACCCTTCTTATCCAGATTCTAAATTAAGACCTGGCAACACCAGATTTTTACAGCTAGTATTACACGAATGAGGATTTTTGCATTCTCACAAATACTTGTCCAAATAATATTCAAATAGAAACCTAATAAATACGGAAATATAACGTAATTATGAATTGTGACAATAATTACTACCAAACTCCCTTGTAGCTATATAATTATCGTAACTTGGGTTCGACTCCTGAAGGAAGCGCTTTGGAGCCCACGTTAATAATAAGATTCACTTGTGAACCTCAGTATTACATTACGCTAAACACAAATTCACAAACAAATTGCTATTCGCGATTCGTTACTAACTTGTTCAAACACGGACTTAGTATTAGGTTTACACGGTTCCTGCCCCTTTCCTTGGTTGCTACTTAAAAGTTAGATATTATAGCGGAAACATATAGAAACCAACCTTGATAACAGAAATTAATATCCTATCAGGATATGAACTTCATTATCTTTCCTTTTGTTCATACAACCTACACCTAGGAAGCTCGTACCGATGTCTGCCGATACGCACACTACATCAATACATTATCGATGTACAGTTAAAAAATAATAAATTAAGTTATAAGGAAATAAATCCGAAAGTGTTTATGGTTACCAATGTCTACATTAAGAAATTTTAAATCACTGTACGTACAACGCTGTGAAATGCAACGCATTATCATACACATTCCATATATTGACAGGAAAAAAATAGCCATAAGTTATTATTCATTCAATACATTATTCCATACCGTTCCACCCAACTGAACACAATGCTAAATGAGAATTCTCAAACCATAGATATAATAAAATGTGCTGTAAAGAATTTGTTAATGATACGTCCTTTCTCTGTATGTTGACAATTTTTTCAACATCACGTTGAATGGAAATTTAATCAGCCATTCACAATTCTTCGCCTGTATTCAGATATAAAACACTAAAATTTCAGTAGAAAGAAAGGAGTAAAATTACTAAAAACGCATTACTGATTAGATATAGCATAGCGTTAGATACAACATTCGATATATCAACCTGTAAAAGCAGATATATCACTGGTATACCTCTGCGTGTCTCCGAGCAATAAAAGACACCCATACAAACAAGTGTGGCCCATAGACACAAACTTTTAGATTTTCCGGGTGTGTCCAACAAACCATTGCTTCCTCTCTGATTCTGGATCCGTCCAAAGTACTGTAACTTTTTAGTGAGTCTTGACAACCTACCATTATACTCCGAGGATAAGGGAGTCTGTGACGATGAGGGATAATAATAATAATAATAATGGATTGACGAAAAAGGGAGGAAACGGAAGAATCCCGAGAAAATACAAACGGTGTTGTCCACCACAAAACCAATTTGGAGAGAGCTGAAATCGCACCAGTTACCCCACGCGGCAGAGGCAAGTGATTTATCACTATTTCACCACGGCCCCCGAAAATGCATTAAAAGTCATTCTGGAAATTGATTTCCAACTGCCATCATATTATAAACCGTGACTGTTCCCTAAAACTCTTTTTATTTCACATTCCGGATCAGGCGAAGAATGCAATGAGTTTTCGCTTCCTGCCATTCTGAAATCCCACAATTTACAAGACTGGGCCACCTCGAGCAGCCGAGATTACTTAACAAGCAGAGCACAAGAAATACCAACCCGTCACAACAATATAACTCTTTCGTAGCCTTGCACTTGACTTGGACACGAAAGAACCTCTGGTAGAATTAACTACAGGAACGACCATGACAAGTAGTCACAATACGTACAGAAAACTCAAACACCTAATGGTTATTCATCGCAAAGGCCGTAGTTACCTCCTGACCTAACACACTAGAGACTATGATACCGCCACTGGTTTTTCACAGCACAGAGAAACTTACAATATCCAAATCGAAAGAGAAAAAAAACATTACATTTCTAACATAAATGTAAAGATGAATTGCTAATTCCTGTCAACTCCGTATCATATGAAATTAACGCTGTCATATATATAAGAAATATGATTCTAACCTTGGTTCTGCTTGCTTCACATAAATCAATAGACAACTGTCGACACAATCAATGTCCTTGAACAAACGCAGAAATTATCTACCTACAGTATAGACGTAAGTCGATCACTTGCAGCGACAGCCAGCAATAAGAAAGCAAACAGCACCATACGACTGACAAGGGTGCTCTCAACTTTTAAAAATCAGGGGGTTTCAACCCAGAGTAATATAATTATTATAACATGCTACCGTATGGGAAAGAGCTATAGAGAGACCGGCTCCAATCGTGCTCCTACATACAGTATGACTGCTACTTCTCTCACTCAGGAGTCCAGGCATATTTCGCACGTGACGCGAAGAAAAGAAAAGAGACATCAGATATATACAAAAATGTTTGTATCCAAAAGAATAAAACCATAATTCATAATTTTCCAATTATTCTTGTTCAAATTTATTTATTTTACAGAAAAAAATATCCCAAACTTCCTTATTTTCCACATTATTCCTTTTCCTATTTACATTTCTGTCCTTCGCTTGCTTTCTCTCTCTTTTAATCTCTCTGAATTTTCCTAATAATTTCTCATTCCAAAATATAAGATACAACGATATATGTACAACGAGTACAACGAATGATATTGTATAATTTCTGCTATTGGCAACGATGGAAAATGCAAGTAAGAAGAAGAGTAAGAAAAAAAAGGGATATAGATGAACAATGACGCCATTATGTACTAATATACTTTCAATTGGTGGTGAAAAATACATATATTTTTAAATATATTGATTTAAAATACTATTCTTTGCCTAAGGTATGCAATTTCCTATAGTGATTTGTTATAAAACTAAAATATATTAATAATACATAAACGAACTGGAATGATAGTTATATCTTAAAGATCGACATTTCATGAAAGTTCAACAAATCTTTAAGGAGTTCGGTTTACTAAAAGCTTCCTTATATATTTACTCTGTCCATTCGGGAAATATAGATCTCAACAACTACTGAATGGATGACAACCAATTTTGGCCAGAATTCAGTTGTAGAGGGCAAAAAGTCAGGAATTAGGATCGTTTATGGATGGGACAACTAGTAATACACTAAAAGAAATGCTTCAGGACTGTGTCGGAAGCGGCATGTTGTATATATATTTCTTAAAATCTTATCCATTCATAAAATATAAATTCGACCATCCTCCCCTTTAACGTGCCATTTATGATCATTCCTAACAGCGTCATATTAAATTTACACATGAATATAGTTAATATACTCCATTAAAATAATGAAAATAAGTAAATTAGTTATAGTCTTTAAAATTAGTTAGGAAAGATAATTTGAAAATCTGGTATAATTTACAAAAATCTAGCATAATTCAGACCCGTGTTTGGCATCATAGCGAGTCTCGAGTGTGGCAACCCTGGTTGCAGCGTTATCACGTCAGTCCGCTTTGCACTGTTGCGAAGTAAAAATGGCACGACCCGCTCGGGAGAGTAAAACTCCCGAAAGTACGTTTTTCCGCGCGCTACTCTAGCCAGCTGTTTTACGCGCTATCCTAGCCAGTTGTTTTAAGTTTGTCACAATATTTATATCATGAACAAGGGGAACAAAACGAGTACAAGGAGTATCATGGAGTACAAGGGCATAAGTACTACAACTACTTATCTGCACAAAAGTAAACAAATCACTTTTTTAAGTATTATTTTCGTATTATTTTAATTTAATAAGTGTTATAAAATGTAAAAAAAAAAAAAGAAAGAAACTCCTCGGGCCGGGTTTGAACTCACGCCAAAAGAGTTATTACTATCATATAGCGCTAGCCAACTAGGCCACGAAGGCCGACAGTAACAAGCGTTTGATTTTTGCTATTTTAATGCAACGTGGCAAGAAGTGGATAACGCCAACCAAACAGAATTGTGTTTCTCGTTTCTACTTCCGGGAGCATTACTCTCCCGAGCTAGTCCTAAAATGGTAACAAACGCACCTACACCGCAACTTAGTGATGTACTCCGCATTTCATCAATCACCATACACTATATTACAAAGCATTGCCAGCCGTTCCGATTAGCAGTACAGAATACCCATAACATCTTAATTTTATAACCCATTCAATTATACGGGCAATCGTTTACCTGTTTTCTTTGAAATTAACTGAATGGATGTGATTTTACTGATTTTTGCAAGTCCAGTCAAAGTCCCCATGCATTAAAAAAAATGCATTATATATAAATTCAAGAGTTAACTGTCGCAGATGACTCCGAAATACAAAATTTACGGAAAAATGAACAGAATCAGACGAAATGTCAGCAGGAAAAAATCGTAATAAAGGACACAAGTGTAGGGTGATTAATTACGAAGAAAAACTAAGATTCGATATTATGTAAAGAGGCAATAGAGCATAATGTTGCAGTGTTTCAAACCCACTGTTTTATTAACTAAACTAGTATGCTGCAGTAATAGAGCGAAATACAGAAATGTAGAGTGGGAAAAAGAGGAGAGTCGGATGTGGTCAAACGGTGCAAAATTGTGGTCGCAATCTTATCTTGTGGGGGGCATAAATTTTTAAAATCCACGAAAAAGATGTTAATCTCACAACAGGATCGTACAATCAATTAAAATATGTCGGGATCTTAATTTATAATAAGGTAGAAATACGAAATGAAAGTGTGCCGCTCTGTACCATGCAGTACTCCATAAGACATGATGGAGTGAAATGCTATGTGAAAGAGTACAAAGGGATTATAGATGTGTCGTAAAGCTGTGCCAATACAAGGCAAGCAATGTTTATTTTCACTATCCTCCGCATGCACATACCAACCGTTGCTGACGCGCCTGCTCCCTACTGACACGTCCAGTCGCTCCAGCTCAGGCTCTTTTGCCCTGACTCGGTTAGATGGCATTCGTGCTTTTAGTGGCCACCTAGCACAAGTTGGTTCACTAAGATCTTGTGTTTTATGCACTGCAGTTTTTATGCCACATGCATATACGTTGTAGTAGTTATATTCAGCCCACCTCAAGCCGGCACGTACAATATATATAGTATTGTAAAAGATTTTACAATATCTACGTTCCTTCCTCTGTTCATTATAACAATTGTCCTTTTATTATGACGACCACAACTATGATAAAAAGTACATATCCAATAATGTCTTGTAAAGTATTTTACAATATCTGCGTTCCTTTCGCAGAACCGGTTTATCGATCGTCATTTGTAGTCCATAGGATTAGCATGGAGCTAGATGGAATTCAGAATGCTCTGATACAATAATATCCACTTTTAACTTGCCCCCCTCCCGTTTCTACTACACAAAGCTCTTATAAGAAAGAGTAACCAAACACTTGTTGTAGCTTTTCTTTATTTTTAACGCTAATTGTTCTTTTTCTCGTTTCCTTTCGTTCCATCCTTGCTTAATATTTTCATTTCTGGTCAAGTTCTAGTATGTGTTTCGCGATTCTAAATGTCCTTGGGATACGTATTTGATAAGGAGAACACATAATACTATAACAGTACCCATGGGCGGCGATTAGGGGGGGCAAAGGGGGGCAGTTGCCCCCCCACTTTTTTGAAGTGTCCCACTAATGAATATAGTTTCATTTCGAAATGTAAAATTTTTGTATGTATTACTGGTTCATAGAAAAAAAATAGTTCCATATAATATTTGACGTTGTGTGAGTTCGTATTGATTGTCTTCCCCTGGAGTTAAGACAGCTACAGGAATTGCGTTTTAATTGCCACGAAAAACGGTCTAAAAATTAACCCATTAAAGCGTAACAATTCCAGCGTACTTTCATTTCTTCTTACACAGGCTCTTTAAAACTAATTGAGAGAACATTAAAAAAAGTCTTTCACAAGTTACTCTTTAATTACACAAAAAATGATAGTTCCTGAAATGTCTTCTCTTTCTAATAGTATGGAATATTGATTACAAAGAGAGTTGATTTTGAGTTTAACGTCCCTTTCAGCAGCGAGGGTATATGAAACAGGACCTACAAACGACATGAGCTTCCAACGGGAATCGAACCCAGGTATCCCGCGCCAAATGATTAAAAACAGAGTAGACCTAATAAGAAACAACTTCTACCTTTTCCATTGTTTTGCAGTGTAATATACGAGTGAAGTGGCGTTTTTAGGGGTGTACAAGTGTATATACAATTAA
This sequence comes from Thermobia domestica, assembly GCF_964235325.1. Taxonomy (NCBI): domain Eukaryota; kingdom Metazoa; phylum Arthropoda; class Insecta; order Zygentoma; family Lepismatidae; genus Thermobia; species Thermobia domestica. Next base: position 195,441,293 of record NC_137462.1, on the reverse strand, counting down.
ATTTAGTGAATTCGACATAATTCTAAGTTTTAGTATTATTTTGTAAAACTGGATTGTGGAGTGTTTCTAAGTTTTGTTAAGTTTTTATGTATTTCAAGAAAGTGAAAACTGCACCTAATGGCAACGAACATGTTTCGGGAAGCTGCAAAAATATTTCTTTAAATGTCGTAGCATGCTTGTAGCATTTACTGTCTTTCTAACAGTAAGAATAATAAAATACACATAACAGCGTGTGTGGAATTAAAGATGTAAGTTGTTCATTAATCCCTGGTTTAAATATAATTTTGCAAAACAGGCCTCATTATTCATTACTATGATTAATATTATCCTTTCTATTTATTTGTTTTACAATTTGTTATTAAATAATCTAATCACACAATTTTCCAGATAGAATTTTAAGATGTTCATGAACAAGGAATCAAATCTCTCCTTACACCTTCGTTGTTTAACAATACAAAGGGCTAGTATCTACTTGCGTTGCTCTTGTTAATATACTTAATAAAATATGAAATACGATATACAGTATTTTAACTGAAAAATATAGTATCCTATTAGTTATACAACCTTTCGTCAAACAGTGTTAGAAACAACCAGGAAAACTAACATTGGTACACAAATATTCATCCTTGCCCCCCCACTGTTAACCTCCAATCGCCGCCACTGACAGTACCGTATGTTGTTTACAAACATGGGAGTGTGTAGTTTGTCATACTGCAGTAATACAATACAAATAAATACGGCTACGTATTAAGTGAAGAGCAAAGTTTGAAAATAAGAAATACTTGTGATTAACAGACTAAACGACGGTAATGAAAGAGAAAACAGGTTCACGTGGGTCTAAACCAGGGCCGGAATCTGCAGAAGATTACCCACATATAATATTTTTTAAATTCGAGTATTAAATATTAAAAATACAAAGAACAATATTTAATTGTCACGACACATTTTAAATAGATTTGAAAAAGAAATAAATTCAAAATTTCAGATAATTTCAAACAAACAAACAAAAAAAAAACTCCTATAAATCAATGAGCCATAAAGAAAATGGTTCAGGTAATAAGAACCGGGATAAAATAAACTAGTCATACAATCATCGTACACAATCACACCTGTATGGTAAATCTAATCAATCGAAGCACAGGGCACCCCTTAACTTCCGAACAGACTCCAGACAGCCAAACCAACAATACAGGTGATTAGAATATTACTAGAAAATGGAAACCAACGAGGATGCATCAAAAATTAAAAGCAATCCTTAGTGTTAACATCTTACGATTGTCTTCTTCAGGCAACGAAAGAAATGTTAAAATAAACAAACAAATAAATGACATGTCTTTTGTGCACATTCTTGCCAAATGGACAACGCACAAAATATATCACTCTGATCTTGGGTTCAACACCCGGTGGATGAATTTGCCTCCCGGCAAAACTTAGTATAGTTCGCATTCCACTATAAGCAGCAGGTCTCATCTATTAGACTGTCAGAAAGAAGAAAAAATCTACAATCAATCAACATGTTTGCATCGCCGTGCCTCCTTCTTAACTATTGCCTGTATACAGGGGCGGATCCAGGACGGATTTCTGAGATGTAATACTGCTACTCAGAGCTACTTTTAAGAGCTCCAAAGTCAGATGGGTCTTATTTATATATGCAAAATAAGTAAGCTTCCTCTTCTGGGGGGATCGCCCCCTGGATCCGCCACTGCCTGTACAGAAAGCAAATCTCTGTCTTTCAGGACTTTATTTTATGTTTAATTAATTATCTAAACTTGACAAAGCAAATGCTTGAATTCCAGTGTTATTAAATACGCATCTAAAATGGTACTAGAATTATAAAAATTATAGAGATCAGACCCGTCACTGACCAATGTACTGAGAAACATGCTGCCCATGACCCCCATTGGAAACGGACTTAGGCCTATACGTTCATAGATTTTATAGGTTGTATAACAAAGTTGAAGACTCATTTCAAAGCTTCTAGAATTTCTGCCATATATTTAGTCAATACCGAACGATCTGGACTCTAACACGTCTAATTTTGGCACTTACGCTTGTATGTGACGTGGATCTAAATGTTGAAGGTTATGCACCTGCACCGAAAGCAGATTATGCTAAACACATACTGTATTGCCCCAAGGGGTTCTTATGCATTACCAATAGCAGAGAGAATTTTAGAGATGATCCGGGGGAGGGGGCAGATTTCCCTCCGAAACTACGAAATCGCCTCCAGGACAATATTTCGGATCCTGCTTAACGTAGATTACCAGTATTCTCACAGTACTACTTTCACCCCTGTATTAAAAGACCCCCTGGGGCGATCTAAAAATCACCATTGATTGGCTGAAAGCAAGACAATTATTTACATTTCGATACATTAGCCTGTTCTTCCCCTATATGACTACACACTAAACTAAAAACATATCCAATTAATCTAGTATTAATTACAAATAACATAAAGGAATCTACTCACATTGTTGATTTGTTCCAGCAATTGAAGCTTTCCATCCAACTCTGTTGCTGAGGACAAGTTACATAGCGATGGAGAGTCACTCATGATACAAAAATAACGGGAAATAAAATTATGAAATGTAGTGAGGCACTTGGTATCACTTTAAATTCATTGATGTAATATTATCTTATAAAAGTGAGAAGTTATTCAATGAACCAACCCACTGCATATATTATTTCTATGACGTAACAGACTTCTGTTTGAAACTTGTCTAACACAGTATTAAAAAAAAGAAACTTTTCACACAAATGAATTATGACATTTTGCTAGCACAAGTTTGTTTTTGGTCCACTTTAGAGAACACTTTGTGATGAACTGTCATGTTCCGGCACACCAACTACTGCAGAATGATATGACGAAGTTCGTCATAACGAATAACAAAGAATGATCATCAAACATTACCAGGTAGTTGGTCTTTTCTTTTATCCCCCCCACAGAAATTTCAAAAACTTAAAATGTTCTCAGGTATTATGTTTCATTCTTTAACACTTCTCACCTTCAGTCACTAAAGGAAACAAACAAAACACAACCCTCACCAGGGAACAAATAGTGTTTATGTACACATTTTCACCTGCCTGACTCACTCCCACAAGGTAGTATCACAGACTAACCAACCGACCGACACTTTGGAATGGAATGCGTTTCCGTGGGAAGCACTCAGCGGAGCAGACGCCACGCTGTCGACCTTAGCGCCATCGAACGGTATGCAGACAAACTTAATACTACTATGAGCCTATTGTTTTCTGGCTCGCTCACGTAAATACAGTTCTCTTTCTTTCGTTTCTTTTAATTTTATTTCTTTAGGGTCCCCTAGACGATCCACGGTTTCTGCAAACATTCGGCCATTCACGGTTCAACTGTTTGCACAAACTTCAGTTCAATTTTGAGTTTGATCGCGTAAACATGTCCACTGAAGAAGCTTGTTTAGCGATAGTAATTGCTTGTGCTTTGGAAGAAAAAATACCTGCGAAACCAAAACGGAAGAAGAGGGTGTTGATGAAAGAGTGATTCAAGAAAAGGGTCTAACCCGGGATGTATTTGAACCTGAACCCACAAAGTGGGGGTAATGTATATATTTCTTGAAAGCTTGGGTCAAGGTAAGATAAAAACCGGTCACCAAAATTGGGGAAGTCTCATGCATTCCTCTTGGGAGCAGCACTTTACTCATTTTTTATTAAAATCTTTAAGCGTGTCCATAAAGTCCGTTGCAACGCCGAAAAATATGAAAAACGGTGAGATAAATATGAAAACAGAAAAACGTATTTCATCATTTTAAAAGTACAACGTATCAAGTAAAATAAATTGTCCCAGACGGGGTCCAGCTCGAAATTTTTAAATGGAAAGGGGGTCAACTTGCATATCGTATGAAAGTTGATATTAAATGAAAGAAGATAAATCAAGTCTCGACTCCCTACGATAAGCCTGTGCAAAATAGTGATGGGTCAAAATATCAACAAATTTTCATTGCAAAGTCTATGGCCACTCGTATGCATCTGAAACGATGGAATAGGTGTAAAAACAAAAACACGGATATATCATTATTTCAAAAGTATAATGATTCGAAGTAAAAAATGGTTCAGGGTCCCTCGTAATGTCCCAGACGTGGCCCAACTCAAAATGTTGAAATGGGATAGGGAGCGTGTTGATACATTCTAGGTTTCTTCTACACCCGTCTCGCTGTTTCAGATTGATAGGAGTGGCCATGGACTTTTCAATGACGCTTGTGTTGACATTTTGACCCACCGCCATTTTGCAAAGCCGTACTATCAAGAGTCGAGATTTGTTTCATCTTCTTTCACTTAACATCAGCTTTCATACGACACTCAATTGAACCCCTTTCCCATTTCAACGTTTTGAGTTGGAAACCGTCTGGGACCCTGAAACATTTTTTACGTCGAATCATTATACTTTTGAAATAATGATATATCTGTGTTTTTGTTTTTACACCTATCCCACAGTTTCAGATTCATAGGAGTGCCATAGACTTTGCAATGAAGATTGTGTTGATAGTTTGACCCATCGCTATTTTGCACAGGCTTATCGTAGAGACTCGAGACTTGATTTATCTTATTTCATTTAACATCAACTTTCATACGATATGCAAGTTGACCCCCTTTCCATTTAAAATTATGAGTTGGACCCCGTCTGGGACCTTGCGGGAAACCCTGGGACAATTTATTTTACTTTGATACGTTGTACTTTTAAAATGACGACCGACATGTTTCTCTGTTTTCATATTTGTCTCACCGTTTCATATCTTTCGGCGTTGCAGCGGACTTTGTGGACACACTTAAAGATTTTAATAAAAATAAGTAAAGTGCTGCTCCCAAGAGGAATGCACGAGACTTCCCCAATTTTAGTAAACGGTTTTGATCTTATCTTGACCCAAGCTTTCAGGAAATATATACATCACCCCCACTTTGTGGGTTCAGGTTCAAGTAGATCCATGCTTGAGATAAGTTCGACTGTGGAATATAAAAAGTATTTACAACTACATTTGGTGAAATACTGGAAAATTGATTTTATTCCTTACTGACTCTCTATTCGCCTTCTGTTCTATTTTCTTCATTTTATCCACCAATTTCTCATATGCCACATTTTTCAGATTCCTGTTTTAATAATCTTCATACTTTACCTTCCACAGTTCAGGTAACTTTCGATAAAGTCCAATAAATTCTCTCCAGAATTGTTGATTCCTATTCATTAACGTCATGGCGTCAAGAAATAAGCGTCTGTACACTAGGCCTCTTACTCGGAAATAAACCTCGTGTTTGCACAAACATGCCCATACACGGTCCACGTGCTTGCGCAAACATCATGTTCGTGTAAACAATTTTCGAACGAGTTCGATGTGGAAAAGGTTTGCACAAACGTTTGCGCAAACAGTTCATACAGCACCATACACGGTCAAACTGTTTGCACAAAGTGTAGTTTCACGTTCCCTTCAAACATCAAGGTTACATGAGACAGAACCAGAACCACAATTCGGATTTGTATCTAGAGCAAGTATCCTCCCTGGAGATCGAATGCGGGATGAAAAGTACGTTACGGACTTGTCCACGAAGACAAACCTATTACCAAAAGTAAACTAAGCTACAGTGTATATATACTGCAGGTCCGTGTTTCATATAGTCTTAGCACTGAAAGGAAAGTTGTTTCCAACTTTCGGTTTATGACATGAGGAAAATTATACACTCAGGAGCGCCGATTTCTGAATAACTGGTGTAAGTTTTGGGACGCAAGCTGCGTCTATAAGATTATTTGGAAGAGGAGATAATTTGTATTGAAAATGGCAAAATTAACCTCAAAAATAGTGAATTTATGGGAGAAAGATGGAGTTAGGAAGTAAAATGATAAATTTGAGAAAGAGTAGCACATTTGAGGAGGAAAATTAGAAATTTGAGGGGAAGAGTGGTAAATTTGGAGGGGGTTGCAATATGTACGACAATATGGAAGAGTCAAAGTGAATCACTGAAAATTCAGGCCATATATTAATATACGTATTTAGAAATGTGAAGTTTAAACAGTAATTCTTCAAAACAATGACTAAGAAAGGATTTTTTTTTTAAATAGACATGCTAAGAGAGGTAAAGCGGATTTAAATGTTTTGCCCAGCATGGAGGAGTACCACACAAATCACTGAGGTTAAGGAAATGAAAATTTGTATATAAACTCATCATTACTAATAAGTGGACATAAGTTCCAGCATTTTTAAAAATTCTGGTTTTAAGATGATGAAGGTGCAGCTTCTATATTTTTTTTTCGTCATATTGGAATAACGTTGTTGTTTATGATCGCATCACAAAAAAACAACTTAGTTGTTTGGAGTAAATCTTGGAACATCACTCCTGCTTCAAGATTTTTTTTATCATGTCACGTTGATTAACTAAGGGGCAAAGAGGAGTTCAAAATTTATGCTAAAAGGGTGTATTATAGCTTTATTTTATACATACACTTCCATTGAAATATGTATCCTAAGGGTGTGTGTGTGAGAATCTTCAAATTATTTCCATAAATCTTTTCTCCCCGCGCGAAGAACGGGCATTTTAGCTAGTTTACACTAAAAATCTAGAGACACCTGAAAATTTACACATAATCATAGTTATGCACTTGCTTTTTACTGAAATATCATAAATCTATATTATAAAAGAGAACGCACAAATCCTTTGTTAGCTCATCACGCTAATACGGCTGAACCAATTTCTTTTATTTTTGGGGGGTTATTAGGATTTGGACCCTAGATGCTTTTTATCATATCACTTTAATTTTTAATTACCAGTGTCTTGAGATAATTGACCATTCAAGTGTCCATACGTACAAATCCTTTGTTATTAGTTCATCATAGGTAAAAATAAACGTATTTATATGCAACCCGCATGACCGTGTCACTCGGCGGGTTAACATAAATGACAGGCGCTATAATGTTAACATTTACTGCAATTTGAAAGCGAAAAAGTAAAAATTATCTAAGTAACAAAGTTTATTGCGTTCCGGGGTGACCGCAGCGAAGCGGGTCACTCGGCGGGTTAACATAAATGACAGGCGCTATAATGTTAACATTTACTGCAATTTGAAAGCGAAAAAGTAAAAATTATCTAAGTAACAAAGTTTATTGCGTTCCGGGGTGACCGCAGCGAAGCGGGGTGAACGCTGCTAGTAACTAAATATAGGTCAACACTCACGAAAAGTAATCGGCACAGAATATCGATTATTCTTATTAGTTGAGTATTGATGGCTAATAAAAGCGATATCCTTTAAATATCGTACGAATTAATTATGTTTTGGAGGGGAAAAAACCGGGACATTTGGGGTTTTGGGGATAGATGATGTTAAGTCCGAGACTATCTATGAACGTGAGGGGATTCCTATCTATTTGTCACTGTTAGGAGTATGTGTGTCATTGTAAGAAGTATTTGTCATTGTTAGAAGTATATGTCACTGTTAGCAATATATGTGTCGCTGTTAGGAGTATGTGCGTCACTACTAGGAGTAAGTGTGTCACAGTTTGTGTGTATCACTCTTAGAAGTATGTCACTGTTAGGAGTATTTGCGTCACTGTTAGGAGTAAGAGAATCACGGTTTGTGTATCACTTAGAAATACAGTATGTCACTGTTTGGAGTAAGTGTGTCATGGTTTATGTGTGTCACTGTTATGGTTATGTGTGTCAATGTTAAGATGTATATGTGTCACTGTTAGGAGTATGTGCGTCACCGTTAAGAATAAGTATGTCATAGTTTATGTGTATCACTCTTAGGAGTGTGTCATGGTTTATGTGTATCACTCTTAGAAGTACGTGTCACTGTTAGGAGTAAGTGTGTCACAGTTTGTGTATCACTCTCAGAGGTATGTCTCACTGTTAGGTGTATGTGCGTCACTGTTAGGAGTAAGTGTGTCATGGTTTATGTATATCACTCTTACGAGTATGTGTGTCACTGTTAGGAGTAAGTTTGTCACGGTTTATGTGTATCACTTTTAGAAGTATGTGCCACTGTTAGGAGTATGTGCGTCACGGTTAAGAGTATGTGTGTCATGGTTTATGTGTATCACTCTTAGAAGTATGTATCACTGTTAGGAGTATGTGTATCACTGTTAAGAGTATGTGTGTCATGGTTTATGTGTATCATTCTTAGGAGTGTGTGTCACTCTTAGGAGGAAGTGTGTCACTGTTAGGAGAAGACAAACACCAATATATACAATTTTCTTCCTAATTGTTCTTTGCATAAACAATTTATTCCAACAGAACAGAAACTATAAATTGCTATTGGCATCGAACGACATATTTTTAGAATAATGAAAATTCGTGTTTTTCGATTTTCTCCAAAGTTGTGAGCAAGTATTTATTCTCGTACACATTCTTTTGTTGAGCTTATTGTCATCTATTGATTGATAATCGTTTTGTACAATATTACAGTTTTAAATAACAATAAGAGTTAATGATAAACTTGGGCTAAATATCATTAACCATTTTGCGTGATGCTAGTGTCATAATGAAGAACTTGGTTAGTATTTTAATTCAATGGGTTATATTTTGTCATATCTTTCAATATTCATTAGAGAGCAAGAAGACTTCCCTTTACTCATCCAACCGAGGAATGTCATTGGATGCAATCAGATAAGAAATTTTGCAGGTGTCCACTCAGCTGTGAACCTAGCACCTCTCGTTATCTTTCCATCAGTGATTTTCTTCCAAGATCACTATACACACTCACTAAGGAAGTGATTCTTTATCACGCACTATAAATAACAGGAAATCACTAGTTCATTTTTTTTAACCCTTTATAGACTGAATTATTTTCCCCATGAACAGATTTTTGTAAATATACGATAAAATGGGTTAAAATGGTTTCAACTGAAAGTATAAATGCCTATTTATACTTAAATGATGATAATAATAATTTTATTGACTTTTGGACCCTTCCCCCAACAAAAATTTCTGGATACGCGTCTGGTTGTGCCATATATATATATTTGCATTCATCATTTGTCATTTGTGTATCACACCAATTTTTTTCTTTTCTGTACGACTCTCTTACAAATGGTGCAAATTGCGAAGCAAGCTTTTAGAGTACGAGCTAAAAAAAAAAAAAAAAAAGAAAAAAAAAACCTCCACACATTCAGATAGCGGTGCTATTTTGAAACACATTTTGCTTCCATAAAAATATAAATACAGTAAATAAAACTGACTAGACATAGACTACTAGTTAGGGTGTCATCCCATCTCGCCTAACGGTTTATCAGTCACTGATATCAACATTTTAGGCGACGTGGGAATTCTCATCTTGCCTAATCCCATCTCGCCTAAAATGGCAGTAAGATGCAGGGAGGGGACTTCTACATTACAAAGGGACTTCCTGTACCAGCACTTTAACCACCAACACTAAGAAATTGTGAAATCATACGCACATTTCAGAAAAGAAATACTCTATGTATTAATCGTTCGTACATAACAAAATCAATAACCTAGTTTCAGTATATTTCAATCAATATTGGAAATCTCTGTGTTCTGTTCTGTTAACTTCCCACCCCGTACACTCAGTGGTCGAGCGTTCACCTCCGGTACTTGGGGTCCCTGGTTCGATCCCAGCTCGCGCCGTGTGAACTTTGTAGTGGACAGACACCGTGTTCGTGGGTTTTGTCGGGGTTCTCCCATTTCCTCCACTTTCTTCATTCCACTATTTCACTCATCTCTCATCATCACCGTCTCCTTTAGCCTAATCGGCATAACTGTAGGACGTAAAACTTAAAGATTTCATTTCATTTTAGTGTATTTACATTCTTGAACTAATTCACTATTGAACTTACTATAATATGAACTTCTAACTTTATTATATATGTAACCTGGCGTCTTACTCATAAGTTCTCCTAGTAGAAGTTTCATACACACGATTCGTTTGCGTTGCCCTCCAACTTTTCATGCCCTAATACGTTTGCGATATCCCGAATTATGTGTAAGTTAAGAATCAGTGACAACACCAGAGGGGAATAAGAGGACCAGCGTCCGTCCCTGTTGACAACATCTGTTCCCCACTGACAAATTGTATTATGATATACGTAGGTGAAGTAACATAAAATTACCCTTTTCGTATACAAAAATTCGCTGTCTCCTAATTTTTTTTCTGTCCTTCCGCTTACCCCCACCCAATTAATTAATACTGGCGTCGTCACTGTTAAGAATCTTTCAGTGACTTCCTGTATCAATTTCATCCAAATTGAAAGTACTTTTCACTGAATATTTTAAACGTTAAGAAATAGTTACTGACTAAATAAAACAATCGATGCAAGTTAGTTCGCCTGTTGACTACGTAGGTCATGTAGAAATGGCCTTAAAACGTCTATTTAATCGTAATGTTTAATATCTTAATATGCAGGGTGCTCAATACATATCCTCATATATTAATATCTAGATCTTTTCAAACATGAATTGAAGTAACTTGTGCTATTTTTCGACGCACTATCCTGCCACTACTTTTTTTGCCTGGCTCTGAGCCTCTTTACTCAGCCATTGTAGAATTATTTTCTCCGTTTCTCCATCAACAGAAAATTGTCCGAACTGTTTCTTGTCCATAATAGGACTAATAATGCTAAAAGACTCACAAATCAAATTTAGTTCGTATCTTTAGCATTTCTTACAATCAACCTACAACTGTAGTTCTCAGCCTTTCGAAAATGATGAGCCCCACAGACTCCTTTCCCTTACAAATAATAGCAACAATAATACAACGTATTAAAATCTTAACGGTGACCCATCGACAAACTGTAAGCAACCTCTGAAAAATGAAATGAAATATTTCAGTTAAAGGATCTTCGATTATGCTCTTTAGACTAACGGAGACGATGATTAAGGCAAGTGAACAATTATAGAAAATAAGGTGGAATGAAAATGTGGAAGAAAATTGGAATATCCGAGAAAACACACAGACAGAATACGATGGTGTTACCTGGCTGGGGATCGAATCGGTGACCCCATGTACCAGAGGCAAGCTCTTTACCACTGAGTCATCGTGCCCCCTCTCTCCCCCACAATTCCTCAGAGACGCAGGCAACCAGTTAAAAATAATTGACGTAGAAAAACATACTTACCGTTTTGGAACGAAGGAAACTCTACTAGTTCCACATTCTGACCGTTTGTACTTCTTGTCACTGGCGCAAATCCCGGGGAGATGAGGGGGACATGTCCCCTCCAATCTTGGAACTGGGGGGGACTGTCCCCCCAATAATCCGATGTGAAATGTGTTTTTTTGGAGAGAAATGTGATGATTTGTTTCCGATTGCCACAAAGGAAAGTGAGATGAAATTGATGTCGCCCAGAATAAGCCTCAAATATGTCGGCCTCCCAATGTTGAAGATAACTTTGCTCCCCTGATCCTCCACAGCATTGTTTTTCAACTTCTTAATATTATGAACATCGCTTAAGAAAAATGAGAACGGTCTTACCCCTTCCCCCCCAATTTTGATGATAGATTTGCGCCGCTGCTTCTTGTATACCGTATTGGTTTATCACACACAATATATACTTGACCAATACATCTGTCAGAATCATAGTGCTTCCTCCAAAGTAGAGGCACCATAGCTTAGCGATACAGCGCTTACTTCTGCTGCGGGATGGACCTCGTTCGATACCAGACTATAAAAGTTCGTGGTGGATACCATCGTATTCGTAAGATTTCTCGGGATTATCCTGTTTTCTCTTACAGTATCATTTCACGAATTTTTTCCCAATAATTAGCTTCCATCTATTAGCTTCTCGCCGTGAATCAGAGCCGGTCTCCCATGCCAAAGTCGCGTACGCTGCCCACATAGTCATTAGTGATCTCTCTGTCTTCATTAGCCCAGAACATAACATTTAAATGTTATGGACTTCATATAATTTCAGCACTTCCTCGATAGCCAATTCTGTACTGAGACAAGGTAGATGAATCAAATATGTGTATCTTTCCTTTTTCGAATTCTAACGATGTTCTTGTAACTTGGACTACGTTCTAAGAGTTTCATTAGTATAGATATCTTATTTAATTGTAATTAATTTGTCTCAGTCAACGTTTGATAAAATATCCCAAGCAATCTTCAATTCCTTCGACTTCGATCCGACATTTTGTTCTCGAGTTATGTTTTTTTTTTTTTTTTTTTTTTTGCATTTTCCCGACAGATTTTCGACCGGTCATAGCGCCGGAAGGAAGTATTTGTGCACCCATGTTGGTCTATACTTTTCCCTTATATTGGTGTCAAGAATCAGCTCCCAAACATTGTTGGTGTTGTTTTGAAACACCCTGGGGCCGCGGTGGCTCAGTGGTAGAGCGTTCACCTCTGGTGCTTGGGGTCCCGGGTTCGATCCCAGCCCCGGCCAAGTGAACTTTGTGGTGGACAAACACCGTGTGCGTGGGTTTTCTCGGGGTTCTCCCGTTTCCTCCCACTTTCTTCATTCCACCATTTCATTCATTACTCATCATCACCGTCTCCTTTAGCCTAACCGGCATAACCGTGGGACGTAAAACTCAAAGATTTCATTTCATTTTATTTTTGAAACACCCTGTATATTTCTATCCTGTTTCTGATTAGCTCCTGTCTACCGTCCACCTTCCAGTATTCTCAAAACAAACCAAAAGTGAACTAGTCACTAAATCGCCTTCCTCCTTATGATTTCTTGTTGTATAGTACTTATTATTCTATATTTATATTGAAGTTGATAGAGATTGCCTATATTGATTGAAATATCTGATTAAAATGCTAGTACAGGAGTTCCCTCTTTAGTGTAGAAATTCCCTTCTTGTATCTTACCGCCATTTTAGGCGAGATGGGATTAGGCATCAGTGGACATTCTTGGCGGACATTCTTATCTTGGAGACATCAGTGACTGATAAATCGTTAGGCGAGGTGGGATTAGGCGAGATGGGATGGAATCCTAGTTAGAGATTTTTGCTTCACAATCAGAATATGTCGGATTCAATCCTCCGCGACCGGTAATCCTTACTGAGTTTTGTTTGGAAAGTTTTTTTTTTCTTCTTTGTTACTTGATAAATGATAAGATGGTATTGATACAAACACCTGTAAATATGACTTACAACTTTCTTTTTCCCATTATTGTTGATTATTCCCGTGTTAATTTGCTTTGTATTTTGTATCTGGAAGTTTCTTAAATAAATATTTTCTTTCTTAAAAAAATGTATAATGTTCTTGTAAACTAAAGGATGAGATAATAAATTTAAACAGATTTTCTTTTTTGGGGTGGGGGACATAAAAACGTTCTACGAATTCACCAATTCTCTACCAACATTAATGTTCCCCACAAGATAAAATTTTTGTTATGTCTCGTATCTTCTAACGAAAATTTTTTGTCTCGTCTCATCTCGTAGGCAACATTAACCCACACTGGTATAAGGCTGTGCTTCAAGTAGAGACCTGCACGGGCCGGGCTTGGGCGGGCCGACTTTGTTATTTCTTTGGGCCGGGCCGGGCTTGGGCGGGCCGACACTGTTATTTCTTTGGTCCGGGCCGGGCTTGGGTTGGCCGACACTGATTTCTCTTCAGGTCGGGCTGGGCTCGGGCCGATCAATTGCAACTCTTTAATAACACTAGTTAACAAATTTAAACTTTTTGTTTGTTACATGAGAAAAATCACCTGATCTTGAAGGAACTTTTTGCGCTGAATTCGAATATGCACTCGGTTTCTCTCCATCACGTACGATTTTCCCGTAACAGAGGGATTTTCGGGAAATTCCCGAAAAAATTTCCCTTTTCCAGATATTTTATTCCCCTAGCTCTTGTCCCCTTACATATAGTAACATAGAAATTATACCTAAGTATACCTTGATTTATATTTAATAAACTCTAAAAGTTTCGTAAAAATCGCTTTGTTCTTTCTAGAGAAATAAATATATTTGTATGTATACTGTGTGCACTGTTTATTGCACCTGATAGTAATGCTTTCAGATCTCCTGAGTTGGGGTAAAAACGATTTGCTTTATTACTACAAACACAGACATAAAAATGAATATTTACAATAGTCAACAACACACTTGTATTGCTCTCTGTAAATTAGAAACGTGTATAAAAATAGAATGTACTTCCAACGTATATTTTTTTAAACGTACAGTATATGTATATCTTAATACATATATATACAATTCTCCAAGTTTTTTCGTTTTGTTCATGAAATGGTTATCAATATTTGTTATCAAATGTAACAGAATGCAAAAGAAAGAAAGAATGGAATACAGACTCATTGTTGACAACAATGAACTAATGCAGTCTGAATTTTCCACTACGATATCGTTTCCCCCTCACCCCGCGCATTTCTTTCTTTCTTGTGTTCTTGACATCTGGTGAGGGAGTTTTGTACATTTTTATATTGACGTGTGGTTTAACACTACTTCACTTTCAAAGTTGTCTTTGCTGCTAAGAGTGCTTTCATGTTTGATCTTAACGGCATTATACCCAACTAAGACCAGAACTTTAGTTTGTGATCAGTACAATGGCATCAAGAGGACGGCGTTCGTGTGTTAACTCACCAAATTGTTTTTGTTGTGTGTGTGGCCAGTTTGTAGTTAAAGGACAGTGTAGATCCATTACGCCATCGGTGAAACTAGCATATTATTTATATTTCGGATGTCGTGTGGGAGATCAGGACAAAACTTGGGCACCCAACATAATTTGTGCGTCGTGCTACGTCCTTTACTTGCATGGGCCAAAGGGAAACGGAGGTTCATGAAATTTGCTGTACCAATGGTGTGGAGAGAACCCACCAACCATCTGGATGATTGTTATTTTTGTCTCACAGTAGTTAAGGGACATTCTAAAAAAAGCAAATACACAATAAGTTATCCCAACGTTAAATCCGCAATTAGATCTATTCCGCACGGGGATGAACTTCCACTTCCCGAGCCCCCTACCAACTGGGAAGAGATATGGCCAAAAGACTCTGATGATGATCATGACCTTGATGAACCATCGACATCAACATGTACATCCAAGGATCCAACGTTCATCCCTGACTGTGTTCGCGAGCCACATTTCATCCGGCAATGTGAACTTAATGACCTAGTCCGTGATTTGCACCTGACAAAACAAGAGGCGGAACTTCTGGGATCAAGGCTCCAGCAGTGGAACTTATTGGATGCAGAAACGAACATATCAGTGTACAGGAAAAGGCATGTTCAATTTTCAAGCTATTTCTCAATGCAAGATAATGTGTGCGTATGTACGGATATAAATGGGTTGATGGCGGAGCTAGGAATTCCTTACGTTCCAGAAGAATGGAGGTTATTTATCGACGCGTCAAAGGTCAGCCTTAAAGCTGTCCTTTTACATAATGGAAATAAAAAACCTTCTATACCACTTGCGCACTCAGTGAAGATTAAGGAATCCTATGACACCATGTCAACTTTGCTAAATCTTATAAATTACAAGGACCATTGTTGGCAAATATGTTGTGATCTCAAGGTAGTTGGTATTTTATTAGGACTGCAGTGCGGTTACACGAAGTACCAATGTTTTTTATGTTTATGGGATAGCCGAGCTGATGACAAACATTATGAAGTGAAGGAATGGGAACCTAGAGTGAATTACGTACCTGGAGAATGCAACGTCAAATACGCTCCTTTGGTAGGTCCCAATAAGATATTACTACCGCCACTTCATATCAAGTTAGGACTTATGAAAAACTTTGTCAAAGCCATGGACACATCTGGTGAAGGTTTCAAGTATTTGCGAGATAAGTTCCCTAACCTGAGTGATGCTAAGATTTCAGCGGGAGTGTTTATTGGTCCCCAAATTAGGAAATTAATGCTTGATGATAGCTTTGACAGCAAGTTAAACAGTGCTGAGCTAGCTGCCTGGACAGCATTTAAGTGTGTTGTGCGCAACTTTCTGGGCAATAACAAAGCTGAGAGTTACACAGAAATCGTACAGGACATGATACAGAAATACAAAGAGTTGGGTTGTAGGATGTCTTTAAAAATCCACTTTTTGCACTCCCACCTCAGCTTCTTTCCTGCTAACCTAGGTGCTCTCAGCGACGAACAGGGGGAAAGATTCCACCAAGATATAATGGCAATGGAGAAAAGGTACCAGGGACGATGGGATCCTTCAATGATGGGGGACTATTGTTGGGGTCTTGTTAGAGAATGCAACATTTCTTACAAAAGAAGGAAGTAGTGTACGTTTTTGTAACCCAATGGAAGTTTCATATATTGTGATAGTTTTGATTGTCTTTTCATGACCTTTTGGTACATTTGTATTATTGTTTATTGTAAATTGTCACACTTGTAAATTATATTGTATTATATTTTATATATGTGTTTGTGGTAATAAAGCAAAACGTTTTACCTCAACTTAAGAGATCTGAAAGCATTACTATAAGGTGCAATAAACAGTACACACAGTATACATACAAACATATTTATTTCTCTAGAAAGAATAAAGCGATTATTACGAAACTTGGAGGGTTTGTTAAATATGAATCAAAGTATACTTAGGTATAATTTCTATGTTAGTATATGCAAGGGGACAAGATCTTGGGGTGTAAAATAAACGAAAAGGGAAATTTTTGAGGGATTTTCCCGAAAATCCCTCTGTTACGGGAAAATCGTACGTGATGGAGAAAAACCGAGTGCATATTCGAATTCAGCGCAAAAAGTTCCTTTAAGAACAGGTATTTCATTTTATGTAACAAAACCTTTGTTAACTAGTGTAATTATTGACTTTAGTTAAACGATAATTGGAATAAAGCCAAACGTTGAAGAAGTGTGTCCGTGAAAAATGTTACAAAGAATGAATAGCTATTTACAGTTTGTTTCTTAGCAGCTCCACTTTCACTATAGAGGATTGCAGACATTATGCCGTAAATTGAGCTCTGACCTTGACCTTCACTGAACTCAAAATATAAAAAGAAGGGGTGGGAATGTTTTGCCTGTCGCTAAACAATATTGGCATCTTCACTTTATGCTAAAAATCAATTAAGTTAGATTTTTGTTACAGGGAATTAAGTTTTTGTTCTCTCGATGACAGGCAAAGTTCTAGGAGGCAATGGTACCATTCGAAGGCAAGCGTCAGGTTGTAAACCAGAGTTTAGAAAAGGTTTCTGAGGTTAGGTCAAATTTAGTAATATTAATTAATTTAGTACTTTAAAAAATTATCGGGCCGGGGTCGGGCCAAAAACTTTTAAAATTTATCGGCCCCGGGCCGGGCTTGGGCCAAGAATTTTAAAAAACTTATCGGGCCGGGCCGGGCTCGGGCCGAAAATCTCCAATACTTTTCGGGCCCGGGCTGGATTGGGCTCGGGCCGAAAAATTCGGCCCGTGCAGGTCTCTTAGCTTCAAGGGAAGCGGAATACGAATTCGATTGCGAACTGCGAATTCAACTGTTTACGGTGGATCTGAAAACATGCGAATACGAATTACATCAATGCCGGGCACACTCGGTAATGGTTTTTGTCAACGCAATACAAAATTAGCAATTTAGTTTGCGATCATTTACATAGCAATTATATGAATAATGACTTTTCCTTTCCCTCTTTCTTCCTTTTTTTGGGGGGAGGGGTTGAGTTGCTGTAGCAGAACTTTACGAACATTGGTACGAAATGTGGCTCTGTATATCTTTTAAAGATACAATTTATACTGTATGCCTCAAAAATCTTATCTTAAGGTTTTTATCAGGCAGATGTTATACGAAACTCACTCTTGCGATCTACACCAGAAAATCTATTTGTTTAAAAAAATCTCAGTATAATTATACTTTTAAAACAATATAAATGAAAATTTCTTAATTTTATGTTGATATTAATAGGCCTATAAGAAATTTAAATATCTACATAAACTATTAGAATTGATATAAACATTATCTTATTAAATTGTGTAATCTATTATTGTGTAATCTTGGCCCTATACCTGTTTGATATTCTCAACTATAGTGTAAGATATACAATTCACTTAAATTGTATTTATTTGTCTTAACTAATGTTCAAACTAAGATAACCACAATAACAGACCTTGAGGACTATTTGTGGTTCGCGAACTACATTTTGAGAAATGGCGAAATACCTCATTAACTAATAATAATAGGATTAAGTACAGTGGCGGATCTAGAAGGTAAAAACTGGGGGAGGCAGTCAGAACCCAGACTATGATATGTATATCATGAGTTTATTATAAACTTTCAAAAATATATAAATAATAGCTTAAATTATTTTTATCACTCGGAAAACTGGGGGTCGAGACACACTGGCCCCAGGCGAGATCCGCCACTGATTAAGTAGTACAAGTTTTCAGGTTCTTCGCTCAAATTCATAACTCGATATTCTAAAATAATCGTGTATAGTAGCTATTCGTCAAAGCGTAGAGCACTTTGAATTTATGTGGTGAATGCAATTATTGTTCAAATGCATATCAAAATACGCTCTCTGAATGTGAAGGACTTTAAGCTACAATATTATTGATTAGAATGTTATTATCATTTTTTGTCTTTCACACGTTGTTTCAAGTGCATGAAATCCATCAGGCATAGCTCCTTCGATTTAGTGCTTTTACCCTTTTACGCTTTCTTGCCTTTCAAATGACCAGCATTCTATATTAATGAAACAAGTTCCAGGCTTGATTATGTATTCTCCCTTCCCCCTTGAATATCTGTTTTACAATGAAGTCACATGATTTTTAATGACAGAAACCAATTTCCTTTATTTTTACTTTTGCAGTTGCAATAATTATAAACAATACTCACTGTTCATGTTAATTCAGTGTTAACTATTAAAAATCTCTCAGTAATGAAGTGAGAAGAATAAAGTTTATTAACGTCTGATCTGACCATTGTTGTTGTTAAGTCTTATTATAATTATCATAAATATTCTCGCATTAAGAAGCTTGCATTAGCTGCCCGCGAGACGAGACGAGCAGTGTTTCTTTCAGAAAAAATATTTCAGGAAGCACACTTAGTATTCGGGGGACACACTGCTGGTACTATTCTATTTATTATTATATTATAGACGCAAGCCCGTAGCCAGCCCAAAATTGTAGGGGGGCGGTAAAAGTTAGGGGACCCCGATCTAATCATATTATAGTACATCACCATATTATAGTTAATTTGCAAATCTATCGTGAAAATTTTATTGGTTGCAGTAAAAAAATTAGGGAGTGCCGCCCTCCTAGCCCCCTCTGAGCACGGGCGTGTATAGACGTATTATTTTGGTCTTCTCCGGAAGAGCATTCTCAGAGCTCCAGTAGCAGTGCCTCCACCCGAAAAAAAAAGACATGTCTGGAAGAAACATTGGAGACAAGAAATAAAGTTTTCTCCCTTCGTCTCGATTCTTGAAGATTCCTTTCTTGTGTTGATTCTTTTAAAAAAAATCGCGTCGTTTTGCAAATTTGTCTCAGAATCCTTACGTGTCATGAGACGACTTCGAAGGGTGTAAATATAATACCATTTATTATTGGAGTATATTGTATAATGACATGCGTATCTTTAAACGTTAATAAGTGGTTCTCATGCTGATCGTACAATCACTGTATCTAATTCTCTTTTTTATACTATAAATCATGGAATACTAGAACAGTATCTTCTAAGATCTAGATCTTCGAGATCTAAGACTTCGGTGAACTAGTGTTGCCAGAAGACTTGAGAAATTTCTCGTCTCGTCTCGAATAAAAAAACGTACTTCTCGTCTCGATTCTCGTACGAGGCGAGATGTTTCTCGCCTCGTGGGCAACACTAACCAACATGCAGGAGCGTCATTTCAGATTTTGCTTGGCTAGGGGAGGAGCAACATTCTCCGCTGATATAAGAAAAGTTTTACATCTCTCGTTAGTATATTACTATACCATTGATTAAAATATACGTATCTCAATCTCTGTGATGATGACTCCTCGTCTCTGCTAAAAGATACCCCTGTCACCATGAGATATGACCAATCTCTTCAACAAAGTGTAAGAGTTGTCCTTTTTAACACAGAGAATTTATAAAACATATGGAAACACCCGACAGAATATACTTTAACTTGACTAATACCGTATAAGATAACCTTGGGATTGTAAAACTCCTTGAAATGGATAGATATAGGTCTTATATGACTTTCAATGGAATCTCGTGTCATTCTTCCTACAAATGGTTGAAAAGTTTTTCTAATGACGGAAGGGGGTAGGATACTCTCACGTTTTCTCCAATTGAGATCGAGCGATCGTGGAGGCCTTAACAGATGTGATACTTCATACTCGTGCTTCATCCTCGAGTATGAACAGAGGCTTTGTCTTTTTTATAAACGACATAGTCATTGAGAATCAAAGTTTCCACAATTGGATGGACCTGGTCTCTCAAAATGGTCACATAATCGTTGACAGCGACGAGACAGACGAGTGACGTAGACCGCAAGATGCAGGGCAATAGTGAATATGGCAGAACACCACGATATGGCTGCCCAGACCATTACCGCACCTGCACTATGTTTCACTTTTGGAAGCAAACAATTCTGATCGTACATTTGAGATAGTGTCCTGTACAGGTACTTTTTGATTTTGATTTGATTAGATTATAGGTTTAGCGTCCCTTTTAGCAGCGAGGCTGTATGAGACATGGACTTACAGCTTAATGTGGGATTCGAATCACTTGGACTCTCACAGGGAATCAAACCCGGGCCTCTCACGCAGAAGAGGAGATGCTTAGCCACGAGGAAACTCATGTAAATTTGGAAATTAGGTCAGGAAATCTGGAACAATATTATTGTTGATAGTCTAGGTTTTATGACTTTGACACAATTTGACCTCTTAGTAGCATATCGATCACAGGTAGTTTTGAAATTGCAATTCATCTTTAAATACCCTTTTTGTAGAGTTCCTCTTGTACTGTTTTGATGGTGATAGTATTTGTGAGCGTGGAATTTATTTCAACAGTTACTTTTACAACTATAGAGTTATTATGTTATGTCACAATCCTAAGCATTATTCCATCGGCGTAAATCTGTCTTCAACATGAGGGGGGATAGGTAAGATCATTTCCATAATCTTTTTTTATTTTTTAAAGCTATGTTCAAAATATTTATGAAGTTGAAACACGATACTGTGGAAGATCAGGGGAGCAGAGTTGTCTTCAACATTGGGAGGCGGTCAGATTTTAGGCTTATCCTTGGGGAAGGGGGGGGGGGGGAATGATACTCATATTACGGTAGATGAATTTGATTTCTGAGGTGAACCTTTTGTATATTATATATCAGGCAATGTAGATGACGTAGTGGTGCATATCAGTATTACAAATTAGTGCCGTAAGCACATTCTGAAATCTGAATACATGTATATTTATAATTGGTATGTTACTACTTAGGCGCAAAAAAGGGATTAGTGGGGGGGTCAGTCCCCCAGTCCCGATATTGAGGAGGACATGTCCCCCTCACTCCCCAGGATTTGTACCAGTGCACTATTAGTCTGTTCCCATCAATAAACATACATTTCCGTCTACGCTGGTGTTTCGTGGATGCAGTTTTCCCAGTCCTACTGTATGTGGTCATAATCTTGGATACTACATGTAATACAACAAACACTTCCGCTAGCTACAAACAACAGCAACTATTGATAAATATAATTTTAGTAAAGTATGGCGACGTACAGTACAACCTTCTTTGTTTCGGCAGATTATGATGCTGATGAATTGCTATAATGAAAAATTATTTTAATATGTATTTATTTATAAGTTGAAGTTAATCGATGTATACAAATAAAGCCAATGAAAGTAGATGAAATGATAGGTTAAGTACCGGAGAGTAGGTCCAAAAATACATGTGACCTAACCTTAACTAACCTACTCTAACTTAACCTCAACTACCTAAACTAACTTTATCATATTGTACCTACTCTCCGACACAAAGGGCAAAATATTTACAGAGTGAGTCAAATTAGTGTTACAAGCCAATTTCTCGTCAAATATGCATTAAGGGAGCAAAGTGATAAGGATCAAAATTTAAGAGGTCAGAGAGACCAATAAAAGTCTGCCCCCCAAGCAAGGGTCCTCAAGGTAGCTACTTGTAGTAGAGGTCGCAGTGAGTACGTACCCAGTATAGTGAGGTGTATACATATTGCATGAGTACATCGCATGTGGAAGACTCAAACGCAGTAGCAAGCAGCACAGGATTTCTATGAGTACCGTACTGTGGTGAAGATAATTGCATGCAGTGTTGCCACACTTGGTACAATTGTACAAATTCAGCCCTTTTTGTTATTCATCCGCCCGTTGGTACCACGCAGACATTTTCAGTCCCTTTTGTGAAAAAGTCGGTACAATTCTAGAATTTAGAACAAAATGGCCTGAGGACAAAATGGCAGGGGACATAATGGCAGGAAATAAAGGCAGGAAGACAAAATGGCAACGGACGGAATGGCAGGAGGACAAAACGGCAGCGGATGAAATGGCAGGAGGACGAAATGGCTGCGGACGAAATGGCAGAAGGACAGAATGGCAGGAAGTTAACTTGGAAAAAATTATAACTCCTAGCGCTCGTATTTTTAGGTTTCACCTATTGTGTTTGCTAGTAGGTAACAGTTCCCGATTTAGTCATTTCTGCCTTGAATGTCCAAAGCATATAAATACAGCTAAATTGAACCAATAATGTAAAAGAGGATAAATATCAGTTACCCAAACTTAACTTGAAACTTAAGAACACATCTTAACATTTTTCTTAAATTTATTTCTTTGTAACCATCTTCCAATTGATATCTTGGTCTTATAACAATTCTAACTACAAGAAAATATAGACTGAAAGCAAACAAGGTAAGTACAAAACTGAAAGAATGGTTACTATTTATTCTTAAATACTAATACATATCATAGTAGAGACTTAAAAAATTCCTTTACAGTTATAGCAATGAAAAAGTTTGTTTTTTTTTTCTAATTTCCTATAACATATCCTTTAGATTATAAAACAGCTTGTAGTTGTAAGAATGACTAATTACGTACATCTTTCTTTATTCTCAATAATAACGGATATTGTAGAACAGACTATAAGGAAAACTCTGCGTCTGCAGTCGTCAGAATGACCAATTACTTACATCGTCATTAATTTTATATAACAAAACTAGCCTTTGGCTAGTTGGGGGCTCTGCCCCCAGACCCCCAGGTTTGCACGGCCTACGGCTTCGTATTTCTTATCTATCCGCCTTTGCATCAACAATGAATTTCGTGAACTTGCTCTTCGTATTTCCTGAATCTGCCCATCCGGGGGCTTCGCCCCAACACACTGTTTTTGCTCGGCCTACGGCCTCGCATCTCTTAAACCCATAATTCTATCGTTTCTTTTCCTATTTCAACTATCTAAGAGATGAGATTTTTTATCCCAAGAAAACGTCCGTTTAAATAACATGGGGAAATTCTTCACTCCTTCTTTAGAACCCCTAAAAATTAAAAATATTCACTTTGGCAATTTTCCTGTGGGTTAGTTCCAGAAACCTACAATCATGCAAAATTTGATCATTGTAGCCCTACAGGAAGTGCTCAATAATTTATGTCAGATCATGTAGTTTTATATATAGTTAGGATAGGATATTACGTAATATAGACTATAAACACACTTTGCAGTTGTAAGAATGACTGGTTACTTACAGTATCTTAAACATCCTGTAACACATATCCTAGTCCGGGTAGGAAAATTTTTGTCCACGAGCTTTCACGTCGAAAATGGCCTGAAACAAGGAGATGCGTTGTCGCCATTATTATTTAACTTCGTTCTGGAATACGCTATAAGGAAAATTAAAGATAGCAACCAGGGCCTAGAGTTGAACGGTATTCACCAGGTTATGGCATATGCTGATGATGTAAATTTAATAGGGGATGATAGGACAACAATAGAAAGAAATGCAGAGATCTTATTAAACGCTTGCAGAGACATGGGTTTAGAAGTAAATGCAGAGAAAACTAAATACATGGAAGTGCGTCGGGACCGGAATACAGCAAATTATGGATGCGTTAAAATATTAAATAATACTTTTGATAAAGTGGATAGTTTCAAATATCTAGGATCAATATTAACAGAGGAAAATCATATTCACGGGGACATTAAATGTCGACTAAAAGCAGGGAATTCGTGATACTATTCGATTCAAAATCTCTTGTCGTCGCGAATTCTGTCGAGGAATTTGAAGCTTAAAATATACAAAACGATAATCATGCCTGTTGTTCGGTATGGCTCCGAAACATGGTCACTTGCTCTGAGGGAAGAACATAGACTGAAAGTATTTGAGAACAAGATCCTGAGACGAATATTCGGACCTAAGAGGAACGGGAATGGGGAATAGTGGAAACTTCATAACGAGGAACTACATAATTTATATGATTTACCCAACATTGTTAGGGTCGTCAAGTCTAGGAGGCTTAGGTGGGCGGGTCATGTAGCTAGAATGGAAGAAAGAAACGCTTTCAAATTCTTGACTGGAAGACCAATCGGAAAACGACTATTAGGAAGACCTAGGCGCAGATGGGAGGACAATATTAAGATGGATCTCGCAGAGATTGGAATACAAAGTAGAAACTGGATGAAGTTAGCTAAGGATAGAAGTCAATGGAGAGCTTTTGTGAACGCGGCATTGAACCTCCGGGTTCCATAGGCCATAGAGTTAGTTAGTTATAACACATATCCTAAAATACACTGTAAAAACAAGTGCCGTCGATTTTTTGTGACATTTGCGGTTTTCGGTTTTTTGAGAAAACCGGTTTCTACAGCACTAGTAAAAGCCCTCTGCGCTCATAAGAATGACTAAAACATAGTCCTTATATATGATAATATAGACTATAAACACACTCTGCAGTCGTAAGAATGACTAATTACATACCAGGCAGGCACCTATCCAGGGGTCTAGGGGGGCGAGCCCCCTAAAATTTTCACGGTAGGCTTGCAAATGAACTAGTGTATAATATGGTGATGAAATATAATATTGTTGGATCGCCCCACCCCCCAAAACCCGAGAATTCAAATTATACTTTCTGCCTTTATGTCCTCCTGTCATTTCGTCCTTTGCCATTTCGTCCGCTTGCCATTTTGTACCGTGCCATTCCGTCCGCCTGCCATTTCGTCCTCTGCCATTTTGTCCTCCTGCCTATATGTCCCCTGCCATTTTGTCCTCCTGCCATTCTGTCTGTTCCCCGGGCAATCCAATATGGCGGCTACTACTTCACCATCAGTATCGATGGTCTCTTAATGTATGTTGTAGTATGCTGGGTGACTATGTTATTGGATCACGTTTCTCTAATAGAAATCTTACTTGTAATATGTATGCCACAATTGAGGGGTGAGCGCAACAGTGGTCTAACCCACATTTGTTAAAAATTGAGAAAAATCAAGTTAAAGTTAAACACATGTGATTTTTGTACAATATATCAAAAACAACCACAAGTGGTTGAATGTGTCATACGTTGTATATATATATATATATATATATATATATATAGTACAAAAAACCACATGTGTTTAAGTTTAACTTCATTTTTCTCCATTTTAAAAATGTGGGTTAGACCACTTTTGCGCTCACCCCCTCAATTGTCAGTGATATGTTACCACGATTGACTGAAGTAATTCCTTTCAACGAATGTCTACGTATACAGTATCAACTTGACGGCGCTCCCGCACATAACGAACAACAGATCAGAGCCCTGTTGGACCGACATATGTCTGATACATGGACTGGACGTGGAGGACCAATTCACTGTTCTCCTGACCTAAGTCCACTTGATTTTTTTCCCCTCTGGAATTTCGTCGAGGATCGTGTACGTCCACAGTACCGGCAACCATTGATGATGTAAAGGTGTGTATTTGTCAAGCGTATGCACCGCTCTCTGCAGTATATGTTTTATAAGATGTTAACGACCTGATATCAGGCCGGTAGCCAGCCCAAAAATGTAGGGGTACCCGACTGAAGTTAGGGGGTCGATCCAACCATATTATAGTTCATCACCATATTATAATAGGTGAAAATTTTAAGAGGCTGCAAAAATTTAGGGGGGCTGACCCCCCACACACCCCTGGATAAGGGCCTGCCTGGTATATAATTAGTCATTCTTACGACTGCAAAGTGTGTTTATAGTCTATATTATATATTTTGTTAT
Source organism: Thermobia domestica (assembly GCF_964235325.1). Classification (NCBI taxonomy): domain Eukaryota; kingdom Metazoa; phylum Arthropoda; class Insecta; order Zygentoma; family Lepismatidae; genus Thermobia; species Thermobia domestica. The sequence goes on along the minus strand of NC_137462.1, from coordinate 195,415,224 downwards.
ATATAATTAAGAACTATGTTTTAGTCATTCTTACGAGCGCAGAGGATTTTTACTAGTGCTGTAGAAATCGGTTTTTGAGAAAACCGAAAATCGCTTTTGCGGTTTTGGTTTTGAAACCGCTTTTGTTGTTTCGGTTTTGAAAACCGCATTTGTGGTTTCGATTTCTAGAACCGCATTTGCGGTTTCGGTTTTGAAAACCGCTTTTGGGGTTTCGGTTTTCAGAAAACTGATTTTCTCAAAAACCGAAAACCGCAAATGTCACAAAAAATGACAGCACTTGTTTTTACAGTGTATTCTAGGATATGTGCTATAGGATGTTCACGACACTATAAGTAAAAAGTCACTCTTATGTCTGCAAAGTGTGTTTATAGTTTATCCTATAAAACTACATGAGCTGACATAAATTTTTGAGCACTTCCTGTAGGGCTACAAAGATTAAATTTGGCATGATTGTAGGTTTCCGGAACTAACCCACAGGAAAATTGCCAAAAGTAAATATTTTTAATTTTTAGGGGTTCTAAAGAGGGAATGAAGAATTTCCCCATGTTATTTAAATGGGCCTTTTTTTGGACATATAATCTCATGTTTTAGGTACTTAGAATTGGAATATAAACTTGAAATTCGGTATGTTTGTACGTTTTCATTGACACTACCGAAGTAAATCAGTAAAAATAAAAAAATCCAACTTTAGAGTGGTTTTATAGTGAACTGAAAAATCTTTCCCATGTTATTTATATGGAACACCTTTTACACCCCGAAATTATTGAGCACTTCCTGTAGGGCTACAGTGATCAAATTTTGCATGATTGTAGCTTTCCGGGACAAACCCACAGGAAAATTGCCAAAAGTGAATATTTTTAATTTTTTAGGGGTCTAAACGGGGATGAAGAGATTCCCATGTTATTTAAATGGACGTTTTCTTGGGATACAAAATTTCATCTCTTAGATAGTTGAAATAGGAAAAGAAACGATAGAATTATGGGTTTAAGAGATGCGAGGCCGTAGGCCGAGCAAAGATAGTGTGTTGGGGCGAAGCCCCCGGATGGGCAGATTCAGAAAATACGAAGAGCAAGTTCACAAAATTCATTGTAGATGGAAAGGCTGATAGATAAGAAATGCTAAGCCGTAGTCCGAGCAGACCTGGGGGTCTGGGGGCAGAGCCCCCAACTAGCCAAAGGCTAGTTTTGTTATATAAAATTAATGATGATGTAAGTAATTGGTCATTCTGACGACTGCAGACGCAGAGTTTTCCTTATAGTCTGTTCTACGATATCCTTTATTATTGAGAATTAAGAAAGATGTACGTAATTAGTCATTCTTACAACTACAAGTTATTTTTTATAATTTAAAGGATATGTTATGGGAAATTAAAAAAACTTTTTCATTGCTATAACTGTAAAGGAATTTTATAGGTCTGTACTATGATATGTTTGCTTTTAATCTATATTTTCTTGTAGTTAGAATTGTTATAACACCAAGATATCAATTGGAAGATGGTTACAAAGAAATAAATTTAAGTTATGTTAAGATTTGTTAAGTTTGGATAACTGATATTTACCCTCTTTTATGCTCTTGGTTCAATTTAGTTGTATTTATATGCTTTGGACATTCGAGGCAGAGATTACTAAATCGAGAACCGTTACCTACTAACAAACACAATAGGTGAAACCTAAAAATACGAGCCCTAGGAGTTATATTTTTTCCAAGTTAACTTCCTGCCATTTGTTCCGCTGCCATTTCGTCCTCCTGCCATTTCGTCCACTGCCATTTTGTCCTCCTCCCATTCCGTCCGCTGCCATTTTGTTTTCCTGCCATTATGTCCCCTGCCATTTTGTCCTCCTGCGATTCTGTCCTAAATTCTGTATCGAACGAAGGGTGGGGTGCTGACTGCCACGAGCCTGAGAGAAAGTTGCTAGACGTAACATTAACGGACGCCAAGAAGCATGAAAGAAACTAGATGATCCTTAGGATCGTGTTGTTCAGACAAACACCTAACAAAGGTAAACAGGTCTCTGTATGTACACTCATATCCAAAATTATTGTCACATGATTATAAATATGTTGTTCTAGTAACATAATTTGATAACGAATTCGCCCAGTATTTCTTATAATGTTAGTATGTGTATAATCGGCAAAGACAAGTATGTGGTAAATTTCATGTTAAAAGAGCAGTAAATAAGAACAATAAAACGAAAATAAAATTTTCTTGTCCATTTAGTTACATTTTATTCTACTCATTATGATTTTCGTATTTATAATTCTTTTCCTCTGAAATTTATCACAAATATAAATTTGCTGATTAAACACATAACATAAGTATTAAAAGTATTCTGCAAAATTATCAAATTATATTCTTACAAGAAGACAGTTATAGTTATGCGACAATAATTTTGGACATGAGTGTACTTTCAGTTTTGTCAGGTAGCGGTGCGTACAAAATTGGTACGATTTATGTTATCTCACTTGAACTCCCTATGCCAGCATGAACTGTGTACAGCTGTGCAAATTGTTTCGAGCAGCTCTTGAAAGTTCCATCAAAAAAGCACTCTGGCTGTACCTCACAAGGGAAGTTCAGGAGAAAACACTCGCCTGCAGAGAAACTAAGCATGCCATTTGAAGTCCCAATTCATGCTGATTATAACAAGCTAATAAAATTCCTGTACGGTTGAGAACGGTTCGAGATATTCAACTTGGAAGTTTATATGAGAAAATGAGGATATACGCATTTATACGCGTTAAGTACAACATAATTAGTAACGAATATTGACATACGAATTGAAAGCTATCGGAAGTAACAGAAAAAAAGTGTTTCGCAATAACTAACGGGTTTGTTAGATACAATTAGTCATTACATTGTTCACAATAATCATAGGTTAGAGATTTAAATTGATCACTGTTGTTCTCCTATTTTATGAAGAAATGATGCAGGCAAAAGACTCCCTTGCACCATGAACATTTTATATGTGCAATTGTGTTGCATCCATCAAGAGAACAGTTCGCATAACCAAAGCAAAAAGCAAATTCGACAAGTGATTCAAAAGTTATAGGCCTATAATTTGTTCGTAACCTGCCTTGCAGAACGCAAACTGAAATAATCCAATGTATCGCGGTGATCGGAAGTGATTCGTATGGACACGAACTTTATTTGATTGTTTCGTTGGTACATTATAACGTCCAGATGAAGAAGATTCATACTATGTACAAATCTCCTGCCATAATCTTTGATTGATCGGAATCAAAACATCACATGATTGCATAAATCGTGTTCAATTCTTTGGTATCTTCTCAACCATTAGGTCTTTGCCATCCGTCATGCAACGTGTAATGGACAATTTGTCTGTGAATGGACCCCAGTGATCAAACAATAGCAAGTTCAAACCATCAGGCTTCGCCATGGGTGAGAATACTTAACGCATTGAAACGTGCATCCACTCATTTTCTCGTATAAATTTCCAAGCTGAATATCTCGAACAGTTCTCAACGTACAGGAGTTTTATTACCTGTTGTAATCAGCATGAATTGGTTCTTCAAATGACATACTTATTTCTCTGCAGGCGAGTGCTTCTCCCAAACTTCCCTTGTCACCTGGCTTCAGACCATCATATCCATTAAATAATACAATAAAACAATTAATATAAATAATGAAATGTGCAAATTGTACATATAACAGAAAAGACAATCCCTTTATAAACATCCAAGTGTATGTCGTTCCACTTAGTGAGCAACTTTGTAACTTATAGGATACCACATAGATTTGCTGTGATGATTACTAAATTAATCCCTACTAAATTAATTAATAATCATAAATTTAGTAAGAGGGATTAATTCCTCTCTTTCCAAATACAGTTTCTCATAGGCTCGTGGCAGTCAGCACGCCGTCGTGGCAGTCAGCACCTTCATATTTGCAATCAGCGACAGTCGTGGCAGTCAGCACCAATAATTGGCTGTGGCAGTCAGCACCCGTGGCAATCAGCACCTATCCGAACGAAGTATCACACGATCTCGCTTGCTTTTCACACATTTTTATTAGCCTCTCTGCGGTCTTAAATTTTGGCCATTATCATTTCGCTTCCTCGTTGCATACTTGAGATGAAATTGGCTTGTAACACTCAATTTGACATGTAATGTATATATATATATATATATATATATATATATATATATATATATATATATATATATATATATATATATATATATATATATATATGTATTGGATTTATGTGGAAGAATTGTACTCAATCAGATATAATTACGTTATTGTTCTCTCTTTACAATCTGCTGAACTTCGATAATCAATATTGAGAGGCATAGAAAAGTTATGTTAGTGACCAGAACTTCTATTTTAGCTATTATAACTTCAAACTAGTAATTAAAAAAAATGGATAAAAATTTGATGAACTTCACTTTGGGTTGTCAGTGCAAGTATGTATCATACGGGTATCGAAGGGATCGCGTTTCCAGGTTGCATGTCTGCAATTTTCAGAATGACATCCTGGTTCCATGATTTAATCTATTCATACCACAATTCATATTTCTTGTGACAGATCTTCAGGTTTCAAGAAAGTGTAACAAGGAAATTTAACTTGCAACGTCACTTAGAGAAAAAGTGAATTACAGACCGTACGAAATTAAGGAGAAAATGTCAATATGGTTGTAAAATTTATATCATTGCACTTAAAAGCAAAATGGAATGAAATATTACTAATAAATTGAGATTATTGTCCTTTTGAAGAAGTATGTTCTTAAATGTCATCTGGGAGCACGGTGGCTCAGTGGTAGAATGGTTTCCCCTGGTGCGTGGGGTCCCTTCAATTCCCGATCAAGTAAGTTTGTGGTGAATAACATCGTGTTCGTGAGTTTTCTCGAGATACTCCCGTTTTCTCCTTCCATTGTCATTGCACTAATTTTTCCATAATCGGGGGGCCGCGGCGGCTCAGTGGTAGAGCGTTCACCTCTGGTGCTTGGGGTCCCGGGTTCGATCCCAGCCCCCGCCAAGTGAACTTTGTGGTGGACAAACACCGTGTGCGTGGGTTTTCTCGGGGTTCTCCCGTTTCCTCTCACTTTCTTCATTCCACCATTTCATTCATCACTCATCATCACCGTCTCCTTTAGCCTAACCGGCATAAGCGTGGGACGTAAAACTCAAAGATTTCATTTTTTTTTCCATAATCATTCACTTGCCTTAATTGTCGTTTCCCTTAGTTTAAAGGGCATAATCGTGGGACTGAAATATTTCATTCATTTTTAAACATCAGCTAAAATATTCTATCTACGATTATATATAGAAAATTTCTAACTTGAAGTAATCTGTGCAATGTTTCATGGATAAGTTAACTCCCTTAGGCATTTGTTTGTATGTGTGAAACATAACAGACAGTCGACCTGTTGAAGAGAGGGGAACTGTAATCACAGAGATCCCTCTATCTATACTGTAACTCATCTGCACATTTCTAATGTGACGACTGAGCTATAAATACATCTAACAAAAACGTCATGGAATGTGAAAATTAGTTTGTGTGCTAAACCCTGATATGAGTGTTTTAGAATTGTTAGATGGAAAGAGATAAGATCACGGTGTTCTTGAGTTCCAGAAATATCTAAGATCTTTTCAACTTTTATGTGGCTTCAGGCATATTTTACAGTACATAGCTATATTCATAATTTTCCTTTCAGTCTTTCTGTACTAAAAACATATATAGGGGTTGAAACTCACAACCACATCATGGAAATTTTAAAAGGAGTAGAGATTAGTTGAATGTCAGTATGGGTACATTTTCGTTTAAATATTAGGGTGATACTCGTAGTACGTAATAATAGTAGCAGTAATAGTACAAAAGTCCATTTATGCTTGCCGGAGGGCATCTAGCGATGAGCTACTTGAAATGTCAGATTTTATGTCTAGTGGGAAACCATTCGATAACGTAATCAATAGATGGATCGAGGACATCCGTACGTTTTGTCAAGTACACACAACACATTGCAATAAGTACGTAATATTTTACAGAGAACAATAGTGGTTATTGCAATAATACAACGCAAGTTGTGCTTTAAGTACTCGGGCATAACTAGTTTTTAAATTACAGTATTCTCTAAAGAAGATATAATAATAATAATAATAATAATAATAATAATAATAATAATAATAATAATAATAATAATAATAATAATAATAATATTTTTTCCAAAGGACATTAGAAGGTAAATTCCAAATTTTCAGCATATAGAAAGCTAAAGCAAGAGTGATACTTCAAAGGAATTACAAGAAAACTCAGCTCCCTTTCCACAAGAAAGCAAGTTTTGTTTAAACAGTCCTTAATTGTTTCTAAAGATAATGAGAATTATTGTTGCTGCAAAATTTAGTATTAAAATTGCGGGTAAATACTGTATAAATTTAAATGTAACATGTCGTGGCTACTACTTATAATATCGATTAAGATCACTAACCAACATAAATAATCGAAAGAGAACGCTAGTCTATTCTAAAATGCTAAAGTGGATCAGTCGTCAGATTTGTGTTTGTTTCCATCTCATGTTGTTAGTATAAGTTTTCTTTCCTTCCAGTCTGGGTGAAAACTAGGGATGGGCAAAACCGGTTTTTTTAAATATAAAAACCGGAAACTGGTTTCTGGAGAAAACGAAACCCGAAAAACCGACATTTCGGTTTTCCAAAACCGGTTCGGCTTTTCACCGAAACCGGTTTCGGTGAAAAGTTTTGGAAAACACATAAAACTATTTCTGTGGAAACGGATTCGGTTTCCGGAGAACAACGAAACACTATTCTGGTCAGAAATAGAACAAATTTTAAAAGAACCGGAACCGGTTTTGAAGAAAACCGAAACCGGATCCGGCGAAAAACCGAACCGGTTTTGGAGAAAACCGATAACCGGTCTCGGTGGAAAAACAGAACCGGTTTTTGGAGAAAACCGAAAAGCCGGTTTTTATGCCCACCAGTAGTGAAAACGTAGCTTAGTTACCTTACTACAAGCTGATTAATTTTTTGTAATTAACCTGTAAGTGAAGTGAGTTTTAGTGACCAAGGTATAGACCATAAATTCAGGATATAACTGTAAAGAGCATTATAAAATGTTCATAAAACATCAGGTAAAAGATGATCGTATATCAACATGTGTGACTGAATCAATGAAGTCTCCTCCAAGTATTCTTCAAGTATTCCTCCAATCATGGTCCGCTTTCCATAAGAAGTAATAGGTATTATATGTTTTCTGCTATTTCCAGTCACTCGACTTGACCAATAACAGCAGTACAAGTATAATTTTAAGGTTTACTTGACGAAAAATCTCTTGGAATTCACTACAGATAAGGCCGACTTGATAAATAACTATGTATAATTACTATGACGCTGACGCACTTAAAACATCATTACCTTATGTTTTGCACAATAAAAACATGCTTAGCTTTTTACTTATTTATTTACTTTGGTATTTTTAAAACAATATTGTTGTGCATGATTACAGTGAAAAGGGAAAAGGAAGGAAAGTTGTATTTTATTCAGAAAAGAAATCTGCTTTAACACGTTATCTGCAAATTTTTTCGCGTCAGGGTGAAAATATTAGTTGAATATTAATATCTTACTATAGTAGTGCTTATTTATGTTCGTTATTGTTATGAAAGATGCTTTAATGGTTAACGTGGGGAAGGGGATGGAAAATTGTGTAAATTGGCTAGAAAACTGAGACCAGCCAAAATTGATTCCAGTTTACCCCGTCACCTTCTAAGGCCAGCCCTGCGTACATCACAAATTCTGTATATGTTCAGAAAATAGACTAGAGCGTCCAGTTAGTTTGAAGGGTTTTATTGAACAGGATCGTGTGAAACTGCACCATGAACAGACAATTGCTGATCTAGGTCAGAACGCTGAACGATCAGAACACCCAACTTTAAAATGTCAAAACACCCACAAAAGACTGTCAAAATATCCAAACTGACAAACCGGTCATAACGCCCAATTACCAAAACGGTCAGATAACCCACAAAAACTGTCATATTGACCAAAAAAGTAGACTCTTAACGCCCAGGGCCGCACTCACTCGGGGTGTCGATCGGGTCCGGACTCCCCCCCCCCAAAAAAAAACGTAACTCGACACATATTTAAACAGTTTCCTAATAAAACTATACTTGTTTAGCCAAGAAATGATCGATATAGCCTGTATTTTCGAATGCAGGAAAACACCGGTTCAATGCTATATAGACGTATTCTTTCTTTCAGTTTAACGTCCCACAACTATACCCTTGAGGCTACGGGAGATGATGATTAAAGCAAGTGAATGATGATGGAAGAATTGTTAGAATGAGAAAGTGGGAGGAAACGGAAGTACCCCGAGAAAATTCACCGACAAAATGTAGTATTGTAGGCCCCAAAATTTGGACACATCCTAACAAAAATTTCTGAGTGCGCAACTTGATAACGTCTATCAGCAGAAGCATTTAAGGTGCAAGCGTCAAAAACTGAGTTGGGAACAGACGAACTTTACCGAATCAGTGTGAATGAAAGTCAAACGAAACGAAAAGGAAATTTTGTTCGGATCAATCACAAGTTTGAATTTATAAACATATGTACTTCTGAATTTGTACAGTCATTGACGAAACAATATAACATATTTCAGATAGAAACTGCATAACAATATGTTATTTCTTCTTTTTCTTCTTTTTCACAGATTGTGCCTTTGAAACTTAATTCATTGTTAAGGAAGATCATATTTTTACGAAAGGAATTCCCAATTTCAATGTGATCTGTAGACATAGAATACAATAGGTTAAATGGTTCTCTCTATACATTACTGCGTGTAGTAGTTGCTCCTTTGTCTTCTACGGCATGAAAAGCATTGAAGCGTGATCAGAAGAAAATTTGATGATCAGAGATAAGTGAGCTATGGTGATAGGTCACGAGAAGATTAACGCTGAATAATACCCAGGAAACAAACTTCGAAGTTCTTCCCCCTCTTGTTGTACTTCTTTTGCATAACAATACCTGAATGCTCTAAGAAAGAAAAATGCACTAGATCAAAAACGTATGAGCTTTCGTACACACGGACATTAATGCGCGTGGTCTCGGATTCGAATCTCAGGGAGCTCTCTCGTGGTTGTGTGGTTAGCTTATGTCTCCTTGGCAGGAGACCTGGGTTCAATTTCCGGTGGGAGATCATGTGGTTCGGATAACACATGTTTCATACAGCCTTGAATCTGAAAGTGAAGTTAAAATCTGAACTAACCAATTGACTCACTGTTTCTTCTGTGTTGACCTGGCATCGTGAGATAATTTATTAAAAAAAGAAAAAAAAGGTAGCGAACTCTAGTGTAGAAAGGCAGAGAAAATGAAATCTTCATGTCCCATGTCCCAGTTTTATATTCCATGATTATGCCCTGTACGCTAAAGAATACGATGATTAATGAAAGTGAATGATAATGAAAGGTACTGATATAATGAAAATGTGGGAGGAAACGGTAGAACCCCGAGAGAACTGAAGGATATGATGTTGTTCAACACGAGAGCATATGGCTTAGGATCGAATCGAACTAGTGACCTCTCACTCCATAGGTAATAAAACGACAGAAATAACAGTGATAGGAGCCAATATGCTAACCACATATCATCAGTGGCTTAAATGAACCGGGACGCACAGGAATGCCGTTGCCGAAAATTTTTGTCTTAGTGTCTTAGATATTCTGTAACTTAGAGATTTCAGTAACAAATTGTGCATTATAACTTCCGAAAATTTTTGAGAGCTAAATCATTGGCTATAGTCCTTCTGTGCGCTGTAATATTAAGAAGTTTTAGATTACGAACGTACGAAGTAAGGAAACCTTTGTGATTATTTTAAGAAGTATAGACTAATCTCACTGGAGAAATTACGAATATCATCATAGGTATTCTGCGATTATTGGCAGGTCACTTGCTGCAACTGAGAAACTTTCATGTTTCACGGTCTTAGCTAACCTCTTCGTCTTCACGTACGATTTCTCTGTTTTTATATCATCCATTAATTGTAGTCTTCTCCCTCTCTTTCCTGCCACCAAACCCTCTAGTACGACCCTCATGATGCAGTTCCTTCTTAGCCAATGTCCCAACCAGTTTGTTCTCCTCTTCTTAATATTTAAAATTGTTCTTCCCCACCACCATTTCTTAACCCTCTCATTCGTCTCCCACTTAACCCAGCTAATTCTCTCCATTCTCCATCCCCAAATTTCGAAAGCTTCCAGTCGTTTTCCATCATTTTTGAATAATGTCCATGTTTCTGTTTCATGCAGTACAATACTCCACACGAAGTATTTTATGAGTTTTTTTTCTTAGCTCTTTATTCAAAGTCCCACAAAATAGTATTTTCTTTTTTCTAAAGGATTCTTTCTCCATTCCTATCCTTGTTTTTATTTCACGTTCAAATTTCATATCACTACTAACATTGCTACCCAAGTATCGGAAAGTAGTCACTTGTTCTATTTTCTCCCCTCCTACCTCTATATTTGACACTGATCCCTTCGTTCCAATCACCATGGCTTTTGTCTTTCTTACATTTATTTTCATCCCGTATTCTTCATAGCCCTTCCTCAAGTTTTCTAACATCTTATTGGTTTTATAGGTCCATAATTCAGTCAGGTCGTGTGTATGAAAACGCAAGCTTCCTATCTTTTATCTCTTCTGCAATCACGTGCCAAGATTTAGGCAAGACTGGGCAACTTGACGTTGGAAAAGACAGGTAAAGAAGCTTATTGATGGATAAGTTAATGCTTTTGCAGGTACTTCACTCATACATTCATAACTATTCGTACATAGCAACTCTTGTCTTGTTCTCTTCCTTCTTTGTCTCTACTTCGATCTCAAATGCATGCTGTGATGTCATTCATCGGTCAGTGGACAATGACGATTTAAGAGTCTTCCTTACACTACAAATTAAAATGACTCAAAATGCAGCGTTATGATTTTAAAAGAAGTATATGCTAAATACATAGAGCGGGAATTAGGAAAGGGGACTGATTTATTTGCTGCAAAAGCAATTTTGGCACGGAAGTTTTTCATTGAGGTGAATTTTATGTGTTTGACTTTGGGAATATCTACTGAACTTTTTTTTAATTTTTTTTTTAGCTCGGCCGGTTGCCAGTGGGCCGTGTGGCTTCACTAAATAGATACTGGTATGTGATAAGTCGTCATTATTGCAACAATGGAACATTAATCGCCATGTGTATCACAGATGATACACACGGCGTGTTCCGCACACATCTAGTGTATCATTGTTGATACACAGCGAACGTTCTTTTAGATCAGCATAAATTATGCAATAAATCGTATACTATAAGAGATATTCAGAAATTTTTATAGGCTTTTGTTTTGCAGCTGAAGATTGTCTTAAAAATCAACTTGTCGCTGACAGTAAACTTTAAAAAAATACTCCGGCGATTGATGTGTTAAAGTGAATACTAAGTGATGTGTGCGGTTAGAGAAAACATCAACAAAATCATTTGAGATGATCTAAAAGGTTTATAGGTACAATCGTCTGCCGAGTTCTTTTAACAGCATAAGATAGGTTCAGTGCTGGAAGAAATTTATGGAAGATTCCGAATTTGAGGGAAAAAAATTCAGTTCAATTCTTTTGTACTAATATCTTTGAAGATTAGTCAACAAAGCATTTCTATATTTTGACTATTGCGAGTTGGTCTATCCTGATTTTCCTGATAAGCAATCAGAGCGCTTGCAAAGAGTACAAAATGTTTTCATTAGAATTGGATAGTCAATACATTATATAACAACGCATTTTTTTTTTTAAAAAAAAGCTTTCTACACGGGAATAAACTATCCTTTAATTCAGATAGCTTCCTTACAATGTTTGTCCATCTCAGAATACTATGTAACACTATCGGGAATTGAACTTAAGCCACGTGCAACACAATAAACATGTGCTAACCATTAGGCTAGACACTACAAGCAGTAATTTTCCTTCTTCTTCTTCTTACAATAATAATATTAATAATAATAATAATAATAATAATAATAATAATAATAATAATAATAATAATAATAATAATAATAATAATAATAATAATATTTTATTGATTAATTAAATTTAAAAAAAAATCTTATGTCAATGTGTACAATAAAATCTACTTAAATCGAATCTCATGGTTTGCCCTCAAAATGTAAAACTTATGATAGTAGTCAATTTAAAAATAATGATGGTCCACATTGTTTTATAGATGTTCAACCAAATTGAACAAGTTACCAAATTGGAATCATCAAATTTAACATGATCTACTTTAAGATATTTATTCTTGTGATTAGTTTCTTGTTTATTGTGTATATTTCAAGGATATTCTAAAATAGAGGATCTGGCCATATGTATCTTCATCCTATTAACTGAATGAAGCCAAAAAAGAACCGAGCATCGGGACGTCTGATTAGATACTCTCGTTTCCGCCAGGAAGTTGGCTCAAAACATTGTGATCTTATTGGGCGGAGTAGGAAGGAGTGGCGAAACTGATCTATGACTTCATGATTTTGTTTTATAGCCAGAACCTTTATTTTATAACATCCTTGGTATATTTATTTATTTATAAGAAAAGGAAGAAGACGTTTGGAATTTTATACACTTATCTACATTCTATGTATTGTATGATACTAATACAATAAAATTTTATACTTGTATACGACATACACCGATGTTATAAAATTATATAAATATATAATTAATACTTCTAAAAATATTATTTAGAGCCAGTAATAGTGAAATAGTATACTGTGAACACTTATGGCAGCTCTCCGTTTTCACATTATGATGATTTTCGGAACTCTATCGATATTTCCTCTAATTGAACCTCTGTAAGTAGTGTTGAAGGTAAAGGAAAGGAAATAACTTAAAAGAGAAAACGAAACCAAACAAGAAAATGCACAGTTATTTATCCTACATAACTGAATTATAAGTCCTTAATAAATATACGTATCCCAACAACGATAATCTATTATGGAACTAAATATATATCTACAATAAATTTCGTTACCATGGTAACCATTGCTATATTTTTCCCAGATGATGTATATTTTATGTTTTCATGTGACTCGTAATAAAGAAATAATAGATTTTTTCTCTAATTACTCTACGTGCAGTGAACTGGTAGTACTTGCAAAGAATCAATAACTTCCAATAGCCAGGTTCACAAACCTCATAAACATAAAACACACGTACAACAATAAGGGGGAAAAATCAAAAGAAAATGAACATGATTTTCATCAGGTGGAGTAATGAAGATTTTCTTTTCTCAAACTCTTATACAGTAGACTTACGACTATATATATATCAGTTACAGTTGTTGTAAGAGATCTCGTGCATTCTGGCTGTTGCCGAACTGCTAAGTCCCAAGTCTTTTGGTTCAGCCTTCTGTCGTCGTGTATCACTATAACATCAAGTTTCAAAGAGAGGCCTAAAGATTTTTCAGAAAATAATTACCGACTTTCAGTAAATGAGATGTGTATGTTACTGTATGCACATAAAAATGCTGACTTTTTTTAAAAAATAAGTTTTAGTATACTGTAATAAATAATTCCTATATATAGAAAAAACTGTTTTATTATTTACAACCATAAATAATACTGTACCTAATAACAGCTCATCTCCGCACTATTTGAGTTTTTGTGTATGGATAATTGTGAGTCTACTGTAATGTGATTAATTCAGATATTACTTGTTCTTTTAACTGTTATTTTACATCAAATACATAAGAGTTATAATGCTAAAAGTTAGAATAGGGCAGAAAGGACAGAGCAGAGTGCAATTGTGCAAGAAGAGTTCGATAGGAATGTTGTCTCTCGTCAACGTTTAATATCTATTTAAGAGAAATAGTGAAGAAGAGCGTGTATAATAAACACAGTATTTCGGCCGTCAGTAGAATTATTGCATGTATTCGGTTTGCAGATGATATGGCGGATGTTGCAGAATTTAAAACGAAAATTAATAAGATGTAAGAAAACTTGAGGAAAAGTTGCGAAGAATGTGGGATGAAAAATAAACGTTGAGAAATATAAATGCGTAATTTATAATAGAAAGGAAGTGGTCCATATAAAATATAGAAATAAGAGGGGAAACGTAGAACAAGATATTGGTTTTCGGTATCTGGGTAATAATACTATTGGTCAAGACATGAAATGTGAACGTGAGTAGGAGTAGTAATGGCGAAAGAAACATTTAGGAAGAAGAAAAGTATATCAAATTTAACAGTTCGTTTTCATAGTTAATGCAAAGTTACTTTGTATTTTTGACCATAGTGAAACATTGCCTATGGAATTGCAACTTTCTGATTATCAAATCATTATTATTATTATTATTATTATTATTATTATTATTATTATTATTATTATTATTATTATTATTATTATTATTATTATTATTATTATTATTATTATTATTATTATTACAATTTTGAAAGATAATAATAACTAACTAGCTGAATGCCCATTCTTCGTACGGTAGAATAGGTTTATGGAAAGTATTTGAACCCCTATGCCCCTTAGCATAAGTCTGAGGGATGAATTTGCAGCAGGCTATCGTAGAGGAACATACTTCTCTCACTCTTCTATAGGAGGAAAACATTTTCTTTTTTCGTATATGATTTTTCATTTCCCAGCATAGTCATTACATTCACCTTAGCAGCAACGCTTTATAGGGTTATAACAATATGTGATTTCATATTTTCCTTCTAACTTCCATGTGTTTATTCGGATCACGTTAGTGGAGTCAGTGGACCTTATATTTCTAAGATTGTAATGCTAGTGCATATGCCCGTTACTCCATACGATGACCATGGAACGAAAGCGATTTTTTGAAGTCTGTTCTTTGCCTTCGATAGCCAAAGCGATTATCTTGACCAAGTTCGTCAATCTGATGGGTAACAGTGACTTTAACGGTGGTTATCCATGGAACTATGTGCTGAGATCGGAATTCTTTTCAGGTTAAAGGGCAAGATACTTTCTGAGGTTAACATTTGGGGGGGGGGGTAAACATAAAAATATTTATGAGTTTAAAACTTTACATGCTTCTGTATAAGAGAGTATATAAAGCCTAGAGTATTGTTGTTGTTGTTTAAGCATGTGGTTCCCAACCAGTGTGTCGCGATACATTGATCTGTCACGTAGGGTGTGTCGCGAAATTTTAAAATTCGTAAATCATGAAACATTTAATAAAATGTTAAAATCAATTTTGACACAGACTGTAACAGTCAACGACCTCATCGGCACCAACATTACTCAGTACTACATAAAAACTACTACTCAGTATTACTCATTACTACTTAATAAAAACTTATTAAGTAGTAATACACTACTATAATTTATATTATTTTTAATAAAAAATGAGGTGTGTGTAGCGGTGTCGTGTGCATTCAGTAAAAGATGTCTCCAATCAAAAAAGGTTGGGAATCACTAGTTTAAACTAATGCCAAACAGATGTGCTTCTCAAGGTTAAAAGATTTTTTGGTTAAACTTCAAAAAAAAAAAAAAAAACTGTTGACGTTAAGACTTCACATATTACGGGTATGGGAGGGTATAGAAAGCCTAGAGAATTGTTGTTATTTAACTACTGAGTCCAATGCAGTTGCTGTGATTATCGCATTTAGGTTTAGTTAGCCCTAATACTTATGCAATAATTACAAATTTGGAGCGAAGGGATAGACATTTATTGATTATTCATAGAATTTTTTTTAGTTCACCAATTGTTTTCGTGAATGAACACGACATGCAAATAGTTGAATTTGGTATATCAGCGAAAATCATTAAGGGCTTTGGATAATTGTGTTCTCAGAACAAAATGAAAAGGGCTTCGCACACTCAGCATGCGCTGTCGAATCGTCATGTCAAATTTCGTTAGTAACGGTTCAGGCATTTCTGAGGAGCATCCAGTCAAACGAATGCCTAAGTCGATTAAGGAGGATTTTCCCTTTGGAAAAAAAAATGTGTTCGCAGAACAAAACGAAAAGGGATTCGCCCTATTTCTAATCCTGAAAATTCTATTTTCCATTGTTTACGATGAGAATTCGCGCAGCAATTTTTTTTCAATGTTAAGTCTATGAGCATTCCGATTTTCGGTGATTATTCTTCAATGGTATGTCCAATAGAGACATGCTACACCTGGCGATATTCAGCGTGGTCTCTCGAATCACCATGTCAAATTTGGTTTAAAAGGTTCAGGCATCAATGAACACATTCAAGAATCTGTTCAGTTTAAGCGGCATCAGATTACCCTCGACTACACTGCTCTAGTACATGGTTAACGAGATACTGTCGTTTGCCTCGTAGCAATCTCATGGTGATGGGTATGCATACGCGGTAACTTGCACATTGACTGCGACTCAATACCGGTATAAATGAATCAACCTCTGTATATACCGGTGTAATAAAACTTTAATAATTTTTAAAAGGATACCAGGGTCTAAAGAGAATATCTGCAGGTCCCATGCTAAGATCTCATATAGCCCCGGTGCAGAAGGGGGCGATAAACTCTAATCCAACCAACTAACCAATGAGATTGGTTTCAATTCGAGCACAAAACACTGAGACCAGTAACGTAGCTATAAAAAAAACATAGAAATTTGGAAAGAAGAGCCCTATTTTCGAATTTTGCGGGGGGGGGGGGATCCAAAACAACTTTTCCTAGATGGCCCAAATATTAATGCTTGTCAACAGAAAAAATCTAAGTTACGGCATTGTTTCTCACAATACGTTCTAATTAGTAAAACATTCTATATTGCATTTGATCGGTTTAATACGGGGTTTATCACATTATTTCACACTCCTTGAAAAGATTGATTTCAACTAAGGTTAAGTTAGAAACCATTGTACTTTAACGAATCACACACACATATACTGCATACATAAAACTTGACAAATCATTTTACATAATGGAACGCCTTATTGAACTTTTCCTGAACATTTATGTTAAAATAACTGTTTACAACTGCTTAACTGCTTTCCATTCTAAAGAAACAAACTAATAGAAGAGATCCGGAATTTTATTTTGAAACGTCCAGAAAGGGATGAACCTATTTTCATTTACCAATTTACCAATGCAAAAATATAACCCTTAGAAATATGTATAAAACACCATATATAGGTTATTTGGTGCACTTGCATTTAGTCGTGATTATTAGTCAAAGTAGATATTTATACAGTAATAAGACAAGCCTGCTAGTCTTTTAGGGCCTTATGCAGAGTCGTTTTAACGTATGATTAGCGTCACACTAATGGCCTGACTACTGCAGAAACATATGTTAGTCGAGCTCTTTAGTATCGCACTAATCACTCGTCAGAACGACTCTGCATATGGCCCTTAATGTTTTGTAGTAAGGGGCTGCGGAAAAAGATAGTACTACTAACCAAGTTCGAAGAATAACACAAAGTTTATCCTGTGCAAAAGTAGTTTGCACTTCACACATGCGTCCTATCATAACATTTGCACTATCACAAACAAATATTCAAAATATTCAACCCGTGCTCCTGAATCAAATAAGATATTTATAGTCACTTCCGAGATACCAAGAACATTCCTAATTTCTAAGGGTTTCAATTTTACAAAATACTGGCTTACATTATTTTACAAACATTACACACATACACACATACTGTACTAAATTATTTAGTGATAGTTTCCCGTAGCACCACATGTTTCTTCAGCGGTAACAATTTCGAAAATAACTTTGTCTTCATTACGAAAACTCTCACTAAGCTCCTTTTATAAATTTTGTCAGTAAACTAACGTTGATATACCAGACTACCAGTCTAAAAGAAAGTTTAAGTTTGCAAATAATAAACTTAAAAATTTCACAATTACTGTCAAACTCTCAACCAAAACGAAAGCACATCTTGATGAAAACAATTTTCGGGTTGATAATATTTATCTTGTGTTAGATGCCATTATGTATATTTTGGAAAAGATGATTCTTCCATTCCTATATCCTGTAGTGTTTTTCTACCGAGGTAATGAATGCATGAGTATCTGCAAATATCCTTACTTTGCTAAAATGCCCTCAATTCGTCCGTGATTCCGAAAATGTGTGTAAAGATGAACATGTTGCTATGTAAAGAAAGATGTCAGTTGCATGTATAGACCCCTAGCGTCATACAGTGAGTGCTTCTTATCTTCTTCCCGGAAAGCTTCAAGAACTACACAGTAATTTCGGCTGCTCCAGTTTGACTGTTGGATTACCAACGCAATGTTGAAGAAATTGATATACTGTACTACGAAGTATCCGATCAAGTGATATTTGAATATCTTGAAGGCGCTCGCAAGAAAACACTGAGAATACTTACTTCGTAAAAGGTTTTTAAAAATGCTTTGTTTTTCCTGATGAACATGCAAGTAATATACCCTAATATCAGATTAAGTTGATAGGCGTAATAATGTATATAGTCCGCATAAGGATATCCTACTCTGAAAATAGCTTGAACTCCTGAAATATACCCTTTTATATCGCTTGCTCCATCGTAGGCTTGACCCACGCATACACTTTACGTCTTTACTTCCAAAACATGCAAGGCATTCACAGTAGTAAGTTTTACTACTGTAGTAGCATTTAATTCTTTTAAATTTTACGAATTTTAGAAAATGTTGGACTGGTTTATTATCTTTAATATATCTTACACTAAACTGCTAATTGATACTAATACCGCAGGTTTCATAAGCTATAACACTGAATTTCTCACTGTCAGCTGAATTTAATTCTGTAAAATAATTTGCTTCACCACAACACGATATAAGTTCATTTTTCATTTCAGTCAGGGTGCAAATTATGGCCAGGGATAGCGGAGAAAATCCCCCTCTAGAAAGCTTTTATCCCTGGCTGGAAGGCAGAAAAAAATCCAGGGGGGATGTAATTTTCGCCTCCTATCCTCAGTTATATTTCTTATATCATTCAAATTCTTCAATTCAATGTGCAAAATATAAATCGGTTTGAGTATTGTTAATAGAAAATTCACTATAAAAAGTAATTTGGTTAGGTTAGGTTAGAGTTGGTGTGTAGTGTGAGCTGCGTGTTTTTTTAAAAAGAAATTTTAGTGAAATCTGGCGCTGTTGGTTTAAAGGGGTGTTTTTTTTTAAACTTTATCTCCTCCCCCTGGAAAAATCGCCTAATTCGCACCCTGATTCCAGGTGACAGATAGGTTGTATTTGTTGGGGTTCTATATTTTTAGGAAGTGATCAAATATAAATGGGATGAATTGTAGATGTAAATGGAAGTTACAGGTATTATTCTCTCAAGCTCCCTGAAAACAAACTCACGACTCCCAAAATTAACAAACTAGATCTGCCTATGCACGGTAAATAACGTATTGAAACAATTGCTCCTCACCCCTAAACATTACTAATGAATTGAATAATAATAATAATAATAATAATAATAATAATAATAATAATAATAATAATAATAATAATAATAATAATAATAATAATAATAATATGGGTACATGCGACTTTTAGGGGGGAAGGTGAACCTCCAGCCCCTCTAACGATGTCACTGACTAAGATAATGTAAATGTGTAGTAGTAATGTGGTCATATTATAATATGGTTATTCGTCATATTGCGCAACACTATACCTTCATAATGTCCTAGTTAACTAGAATCCACTCTCTTCATATTATGTTTGCACAATATAAAGAGAGAGAGAATGACTTTGGGCTTTTATTTATTTATTTTTTTTTTCAAAAAATAATGATCAACAGTTTATTTGTATTGAAGACATATACTCACTACAAATATTGCAAGTGGTACTACTGTAGAAAGTGTAAAGTAAGTGATAGGTCGCAAATAAAAGCAGCATTGTTCGTGTAAAAGTGAGAGTTTATGCACTTGCAGAAACACAATGGAAAAACTAAAAAGTTCTATACAAGCATTAAGAAACTTGTGTGATATATGAATAATTTGTGTCTGAAGATGACCTTATAATGAGAAAAATTGAAAGAACTTTGAATCTGTGCACAGTGCACCGTGCTTGAAGGTCACTTAAACATCGTGACTAAGGGACAATGAATGTCCTGGATAAAAGGGCTTTTAGGCGAGGGAGGAATCGGATGTTATGTAGACCGTGAAGTGATCCTATTAAATTGTTTCGAGTGTGATTTCTTCAAAAGCGGTCTTTCTGTAGTTGTGGATTAAAGAAAAAAAAATCACCATTCACCGCATGTTAGTGATATCTACGTGCGTATGGCAGATATTAAGATGCTAATAACTTGATGTTAATCTAATAATGATAACAAAAGATAATCGATACAGATATGGGACAGGTAAAAGTACATGTCCGCTTTTTGTTGGATATATTTCAGAACCATCGTAATTGAACGTAACCATTTATAAAAGTAAGTGAGCGTGGTGAAATGATAAAACATTCACATTGCACTTTGGTTACAGTGTGTAGTTCCAGTTACTCATAAATTATAATCTATTTGTGATTTACGTGTGTAAGTTACCAATACATCGTAGCAGAAAATATATCATTTTTGACATGGAGCTAAACTTCTATTTAAAAAATATAATAAGTATTTTCTACAAAAAGTTACAATGGAGATATACATATATTCAATATTTCTCTTATGTGATTAGGATCTATACAATTAATTCAATATTTAATACTAGGGAAAATGCCCGTTCTTCCCACGGGGATAGTAAGGTTTGCGGCAGTGCCGTGCCGTAGAGGGGGACAAAGCGGGGCGATGGCCTCGGGCTCCGAAGTAAGGGGGCGAAAAATTCAGGAAGAAAAAAGTAAAGAAGGAAAGAAAAACAGAGAGGAAAAATTACTTGGAATATTTTAGATCAACATCAGTATTTTTCAATCTAATATTTAATTTGACTGGGGTCATATTTATACTTGTGCATATAGGCTATATAAAATTGAACGGAAAAAAGTAATTAAAAGTGCTCAAAATTAAGGAAAAGCAGGGTTTATTTTTGAAAATTTTCTTACGCTTTGCGCCAAGTATAGTGGCGCTTTGCGGCTGGTCAGTCGACCTCACTCATTCGAACGGGGGCGCCGTCGTATACTCTCGCCCTGGACACTGATTTTCTACGGCATGGCAGTGGTTTGCGGAAAATGTATCATACCTACGTTTAAAAATTCATTTCAAACCGTTCAGTCGTTTTCTTATGCAAAATCAGACATGATTATATTATATAAATTGCTTCCTTCCCTTCCCCAGGAAGTTGGAGCGTATTTTTTTTCTAAAACACTGAGACAGAAGCTCACTTATTTCGAATGAGAAGTTAATATGTCGAGTTTCATCTCCTTAATTTCAGAGGATTATGAAATACTATACTTCTGGAAAATGTTTTGAATCATCTTCCCTTTTAGGATATGCATGTTACTCACAATGATATGACAAATATCCAACTCGACGACAGTGTTATCTTCAGAAATTTATTTCAAACGGTTCAGTCCTTTCTTCCGTGATCATATCACGAACAAAGGGGATTTCATTTTTATTCATATAGATTATTTGTTTCAAAATTTTGCAAGAACATTTTAGATGAAATATCATAATTATAAGGCTTTGATTTCTCTTGTAGTGAAATACTGTTTGCCAACTTGATCTATATGGCCTGCCCTGTTCTCAACTTCATTATGGCTATTGCTTGTCACCAGGGGTGTAGTCAAGGGGGGGCCCATCGGGGCCAGGCCCCCCCAAATGGTTTCCTGGCCCCCCCCAAATGACCAGCTTTTAAAACATCATAGTAAAATTATCTCGCTTCATTCATTTAAAAGTAACAAAGTTTATTGACAATTAATAGTTTATGGTAAAATCGTATGGAGAAATATTGTTTTTCCATACCGATCCAAAAATAGTATAGTATCTCTTTCTTATACTGATCGAAAAATAGGATTTTTTTGTGACAGCAGATTACACAATTTACTGCGATTTATATTTGACAGTTTGAAGACAAACGTTTTAACAAGGTATTACAAATACAGCCATAAAACAAAGGTACTAAACTGATTTGTAAGTACAGTATATTTTTATATGCTTTAACAAGTGTTTTAAAAGACATAGAGGATGGAAAATTTGGTGAGAAACAATGCTTTTATTCAATTTGGATTTTATTCGCTCTCTCTTTTATTTCTACTTAGTGTAATAAAATAATTATGTTTTTTTAGTCACGAATAATAAATAAATATTTTTGTCAGGAAACCGTAAAGAAATTAAGTGAAATTTCAAAGAAAATAAATCTTGTGTAGATAGGTTCTGTATACAAGGTCTTAAATTTAAATATAAAGGTAACCAAGAAAAGTTTTGTTGCTTTCTCACCCACCACCTTCGAACATCGATATGTCATCTAACCTGGAAGATCAAAAATAGTCCCCATCAGCATCGACGACCTTCTGAAAACGTTCTGGAAGGCCATGGAATCCATCGCGGTAGAACTTGGTGGGCCGTGAAACGAAGAAAGTATCTGGAGTATTTTGCACTTTTACTAGGGATTTGAACTGGTGTCCTCTAAGGTGATTGTCCAAAGAATGGAACAGGTGATAATAGGACGGTGCAATAACCGGGGAATATAGTGGTTGCAATATTGTTTCCCATCTAAGGCGAAAATGGTGTCCTGAGTCATCCTAGCCACGTGGGACCTAGCGTTGCCCCGTAAACGAGGACCCATTTGCAATTCAGAAGTGATGACTCCAAAGTTTTGAGTTTTTGTTGAGCACAGCTCAACTGCTGACACTACACAGTTGCATTGATACTCTGAGCAGCTGGTAGCAGTTCCCGATGCACGATCCACCAAACACATTGAAGGGCCTTCTTCTGGTACAGTGCTGGTTTCGGCTGTTTTGAAATCGGTTCATGGGATGCTAACCAATGATGACGGCGCCGTGGAGCTTCGTATAGGACCCACTTTTTATCACATGTCAACGCCCTGTCCAGAAATGGCTCCGAAACAGTAAATAAACACAGGCGACTGCCGCGTTGCCTTCTGGCCCGAAGTCAAAACATGTGAGACCCATCGACCCAACTTATAGTGCTTCACAAGTTGATGGATGTGCTGCCAAATGGTTTCTCCACACACTGAATTGTAGTCCCAGTTCCTCTTTGTACATGTGTTGGTCTTCTGGCACGTGGTGTTTTCGGGTGTTTCATCATCGTCCTTAAACTTGTTAAACCATCGCTGCAATATCCGCATCGTCACGATACCCTCACCAAAGGCTTGGCATATCTTCTGTCCCGCTACAGCGGCGTTTGACCTCCATTTGAACTCGTTCAGCTACTTGCTCTTATGACGCACTGTGGATGTCCCATGTTCCCTCTGTCTTTACGCAAGTTCACGATGTGTCTGAATTACCACAACCAGGTAATATGTTGGATATACCCACACCAACAACTGAAGTTCGCCTTATCTTCAATCGCATTCAACTCTCGGTGTGAGGTCCAATTGAACACAGACCTCCACGAAAAGGGACAGAACTTTCTTGGTTACCTTTATAGTTTTGCACAAAAGTAAAGCGTTTGGTCCCGGGGAGTAGTTCTTGATTAAGCATAATAAAAACTATCTTGAATATAATTTATGGATAATAATAATAATAATAATAATAATAATAATAATAATAATAATAATAATAATAATAATAATAATAATAACAATAATAATAATAATAATAATAAGCTAAAATAGTGTTTTTAGTTTTCCAGAAGGAAACCAAAATTTTCCTTTCAGGCCTCAAAAACACTAGCAGCAACACTTTTTTTTTTGGCTTTGTATATTGTAGCTGGCCCCCCCTCAAAAACGACGGGCCCCCCCTACACAGACCTGCTGGCTACACCCCTGCTTGTCACAGAGTTTCCGACCTACGTAGATCAAGCACAATGAAATTATCATGGAAACACTGAATATAGCTAATATCATCCAGTATTCGTAACAAAAAAGCTATTATTTTGTTTTCTTCATAAAACAGTAAATGGCAAATTAAGCTCTTAATCTTTGCTTCCCATACTTAAGAATCTTCGCTAAGC